>NC_092803.1:204166047-204516324 GCF_040954645.1 Diabrotica undecimpunctata | reverse complement strand
TGTGGTTATTATCGGTTTTAGGAACATGCGACCAACTACAGAATATCCTCAACAACTGCTTCAAATAAAACGTAAGATTTGTACATTATTCTTTTTATCCTATAGAATCGCATATTTTTATATACAAACACAAACAGTCAGTGATTTGGAAAATGATTCAAAATATCTTATGCTCCGCTGAACACATTGTACTATTCTTTTAACCCTTGTACGATGCGGAGAAGGGTTATTTTATTTAGCAAATTAGTTACGTATGTTATTTTAAATGAAACAGTGAGCATTCATTTTCGTTTTTAAAGATCAGCAATATTTGTTTCGTTAGGAAACATTTTCATAAATTTTTTCTTACTTTTTTTTTCACATAAAATGAATTTGCATTTAAAAACATACTTTTCGACCGATTTTTAGAGTTTCGTTAGGAAACATTTACGTCAGTTTTTTCGTACTTTATTTCACGTTTTTTTTTTATGAATTTGCATTTGAAAACATACTTTCGACCGATTTTTAGAACTACAACTACAAAAACTTGTCTTGGTGAATTTTTAAATCAATTATTTTTTATTTTTGGATTTTAACTTTTGTTTGGTAATATTTCATGTTTTATTTTTTCAATCATATTCTTTTATATAATCCACACTCTTTGGGGTAATTTTTACACAAGTTTCTACTAAATATACAATATTGTTATCTATTTTTGGCAAAAGTAGTACATTTCTTATATATACTGAGAAAAATTATTACATTTTTTATTTTTATCCTCAAATTTGATCAAATTACAAACTTGAAATGTTTTCACTTTATAATCTGCTTATTGCAGTAATTGTTTATGTTTAATGTTAATTGGTTTGTTAAAACTCATTATAGCTATCTAGACAATTGATTTATTTTGGCTATTACTTGTCTCAGACTGTGTTGTGTCTCATATTACAAACATATAATTAGTCCCATATTTTTTAATAAAGGTTCTGCCTTAGAAAAGAATTCTTTGAACAATAATTGGTAGATTTGTTTCCTGGTACATGCTCAGAGATTTTTTGTTTATAAATCCCGTTTTCGACTTCATATATTTGTAATTTTGAGAGTAATTTTTTCAATATTTATTTGGTAATAATTTTCTTGCATTTATTTTTTAAATTTTAGGTCTTTAGATTCGTGTAAACCCACTGCATATACTCATAAATTTGTTTTTTCTTACTCTTTTTTTTATCAACCCAAGTTTCTTATTGCTATTAATAATTATTTCAAATTTTATCAATATTTATTATCTTAGGAAGCATTTTGAAACATGTTATCCAGTTAATCCACTCCAAGATTTAATATTATTTAATCTCTTTATCTTTTGTCTTTACTTAGTCTTTACCCAATATATTTCATATTATCAAGAGTTAAGTCACCTAAGCTAAAGTGCTAAAGCCACAATACAAAAAATCTGTTTTGTTTGTAATTCTTACATGATAGTGACATCATCTTTTAAATCTTTCATTTAATAATAGTTTTGTACCAAATTTCAGATCTTGTCTGTACTCTGTTGTTTCAGTGTTCTGGATAAATTTTTACATACATAATATGTTCGTCTCTGTTTAGATAACAAGGAATTGAATTTTTTTGAAATTATTTAGATTTGCAACAAAAGACCTTACATTTACTCTCAATGTGTCGTATTGTCAAATAGTTTGATTCATTTTTTTTTCTGCTATGTGTCAAACTAAATTTTCAAGTTATTTTCTTTTTTTTGTTAAATTTATCTAAATCCTTAATGACATTATTTCGATTTTAATCAGTCTACAGATTAATAGGAATTGTATCTTTAGACTTCAGTATTAATTAATTTCATTCATTGTCTGTCTTGTTTTGAACATTGTAAAAGGCACATAATTAGGCAATAATCTGAATTTTATTTTTGAAAACTAAGAAATCTTCGAATTTTGACTTTTTGTTTTAATTCTTAGATAGCGCCGTAACGTCCGTATGAAGTTATTTTATTATTACCTCTTTTGATGAAAAATATTTGATTTTACGTTTAGGGCTTCTGCATAGTCGCTCTGAAGAGTCCTGAAAGGACGAAATATGTATAAGCGAATAGTGAAGGCACTATACGGAAATCAAATCTTAACTGTAACTGTCTGTTTTCTGTAACTTATTTGTGGTTGAGCTGGCACTTTTTTTGACGGTGGACTTGATCCATTAGCTGAACCAAATTATTTAAAATTGGCCTGACATCTAATGTATTTGTATTATTTGATAACGATGATCCTTTCAAACGTTATTTTACCCTTTTTATACCATTGACACCAATGGTCTGATTTCCTTATTGATCTAAGCAAATTTGTGTCTTTCTCGTCCATATTTTATTGTATGTTGCTCTTTTCTAATTTCTCGGCAAGGATATATAATCCATCCTAACGTTTTCCATCTTTCTGTCACTGTTGACGATTATTTGATCTGTTTGTGGCCACTGAATGTGTTTCATATTATAATTTGAGCAATTTTAAAAAGAAATTTTATAAAACTTGTTTTAAAAAGATATTTGATTGTGTTGTAGGTTGTAACGATTGTTAACGATTTTTGTAGTAAAAATCAAACGTGAAAAAAAGACATTTTCAACTGAAAAGTATGAGATCATCAGTAGTATAGTTCATATTGAAAATAGTGCTCACTTTTTCATTATAACACCGTTTTTTCAAAATGCTTCAATTTGCATAAATATGCGATTTATTAATGAATATTATTCGGCCGATTTTGGCCAAAAAGTACAGAGATATCTATACGCATTTTAATTCGAAGTAGATACGATATTAGGGTAGTTGTCGCGAATGTTCCTAAACCCGATTATTCTGTATATGTTGTTGTACATAAGAAGTAAATAAGAGTGATAAAGTTGCCCAAAAAACGAGCAGCTATGTATTATAAATTATAGGCAAAGAAGCTGCTGCGTTGTAAATAAAATGAAATTTTAAATACCGGTCCAACAATAGATGAAAAAAAAATCGTGATTTATACCTTAAAAAAAAAAAGAACACACCGAGATGATGGTTGACGATAAAAAATTAATAATATAAGTTTTTAATGTACAGAATGTCCTGTTTATCAAAGTTGTTCTTACGTTGTTATTATTTTTTGGTTCGAGTGTCTCGTACAATAGGGAGGGGGTTGCACCCTGTCCGATTTAGCTCCTACACATTCTAAAAGTGCAAATTATGTTTTTATAACAATGTTAATGGTAAAAAAGGTTTTCATTTTGACAAATTTTTGATTATTTTCAAAAATGTGTTTGCGAATAATGATTTTTACGAAATTGGCCACGATATTATTGTTGTTTTTTATTTCAATTTATGTTAACTGTTTTTATTTAAAAATTTCTAAAAATATAGATTAAAAAAAATTAAATTCCAAGGAAAGAGAAGCAGAAACAGTCAAAATCCTATAAAAATAACGCAAACGAAATAATTTCCAAATTATACAATTCAAATTCCAAATTCTCCCCATACTTAACTATATTTTTCACTTATAAATGCTGTTATTGGTTGACAATTTTGAATATACCTACAAGAAATTGTCTTGTTATTTTCTTCCATTTTCCTGTTTTTGTAATAAATTTTCTAAATTTTTCTTTTGTATTTGTATGTATTTTATTCGGTTTTTTCGCATTACCTCAGTGATCAGCAAGAAATTTATAAAACAGAATCTTTACAATTATTACCTTTTACGTATTTTATATTGGAGGACGCTGAAAATAGTATCGTTAGATCCACATTTATATCTACAAATTATCTTCTGATTTATTGATAAAAGTAGAAATGATTTTTTCCATTCTGGTGTACATAATTTTGGCCCAAAATCAATTTCCTACAGATTTACTATGATTTCTGTATCTTGCCATCTATCTTTCCATTCTAAGCCATTTTCCCTACTTTAAAAATAACTGTTTGTTTTTGGTCTTCGTTTATAATAATTAATTCATTTATAAATATCTTTTTACAATAATTTTACTGGTTTCTCATTACACCAGATTACCGAAGATTAAAAAACATTACCTTTTTTTTGGTATTCCATTAACAACATAATTGTTTATAAAAAACTGTCTATCGATGTAAAACATTCTAAAATTAGTGCCCATTTCGTTGTTATTATGGAGTTTAGGGCTAGTTATCACGCTGTCGATATAGCTACTATAAAATATTCGTTAAATAAAGTTTTTTTAATGACTATATCGAGATTTTTTAACAATGTGGATTTAGCTCTTTATTTTTTATCACTTAATCGATTTTTTATGCATTTTTAATTAACTGATTCCTATCATTATCTACATATATAATGTATTTATTTTTCCCAGAAATCGTTGACCAAAAATGGTTTACTTCGGTTTGAAGACCATAAATTTGTAACATTTTTTCTTTAAGAATTTCATCGCATAAAAAAATATTCTACAATTTTAACATTCGAATTTTCTTTTTGTGCGCTGTTAATATCTATAGTTGAATATATCGATGATTCATATATCCAATCGCGCTAACTATTCTGTTAATAATTCTTGTCGTTGCGATTTTCAAGGAATCTACGGCTGAATAAGAAAATTGCCGTTCATTTCTTTGAATTCACAAAGATACTTTCATACATTACATTATAAAGATTCATATAAACAGAACTTAAAGATCGCCACGTGATATTCTTTAAAACCGAGAAATTTATATTTCAAAAACCAATTGACTATTTGACTATTTTTCATACTATTTTCTGAGCTCTTTAAATTATCTTGGTATTAGGTGACTGCATAAGGTACAAATTATGTTAGATTTAATCCACGATTAAATAATATTAACGTCTAGTTTAAACAAACATTTCCTACTCAGAGGAATCAAGAATGGATTGGTGTACATTTGATTCAACAAGAATTTAATCCTTTTTAATTAAACTTTGAAAATTTTCAAAATAAACATAAAATACTAAAGGAAATTGGTTTTTCATGATCAACTATAACGGTATATATTTATATGATATTCAAATCCACAATATTTTTTTTTATTTCTCTTATAATTGTAATGACAAAGATGAAATTAAATCATTGTTAATAATAATGTATGTCGAAAACCTTTTTTAGCATTGCAAAAATATTTTTCTAAGAAGTAGTGTCACACACATTAGGCGTTTTACCATTATTAAAAATTTTTATGTAATGTTTTGTGATTATTATCGTGGGAAGCTCAATATGATGAATTTTTCGTCTAAATCTCTTTAAATTAAAGGCAAACTGTCACAATAGTTTTATTTAGAAAAAATAAGATTGGCAATAGACTTTTGATTGATGTAACCGAAATGTTTTGTTAGGAATTGTATTTTGTAACTTTTGTCAGTCGAATTTTTTCTTGTTTAAGCTCAAATCGGAATTCCAAAGTACCTAGAATCAAGACCATTATTTGCCTTTAATGAAAAAGGTTCTTCCTAATTTTATGCAATATATTGTTTGCAAGAAAATTCTTCTTAAAATATTATTTAAATTTGTTTTGTTGCATGGACTTATGATTTTTATTTTGTTTCGAATCGAACTAATACCACAAGGGCTTTCCGTTATATTACTATATTAATGAATTTTCAGAAAAATTTTTATTTCTATAAAAAGATTTTCAAAAGGAAAACAATTAAAGTTCTTGTATAAGTCTTGTTGCCAAAAGTAGGTACTATTGTTATACTAAAAGAAGAACTTCTAGTAAAAAATATATTAACAGAAGAATATATACTGTTATTCAACAAACAAAAAAGAATGTTATGAATTGATTTAAAATCAAATTTTATGATGCCACATTAAAGAAAAATTTTTTTTGTTCTAGATGTTATTAAAGAACTATGAAATTTGATTAATTCTAGATCAAATTGAAATTTCGCAAATGTTTCACGTGTCAAAAAGTTTTCGTTGCAAATATCAAGGGCATGTTAAGGAAATATTTATATTTGCTTATAAATTGGAAGATTTTTTATTTTATCATTACCATTTTTATCAGTACACTTTATATTGTTTCTATATTGTCATTGCGTCTCTTTCATTTTGACAAATAAACTGTCTTAATCCTTCTTGTTAGTTTAGGCAAGCCATTATCTGTCTGTGACATTTGGTCGTGATATCTGTGTATCTAATACTCTCTTTTTAATAAACTCCAATAAAGAAATCGTGTACCGTAATCAAACCCAGTAACTGTCTTACATGGAGTTTTCTGGATTTAATACTTGGTCTTATAGATCTATAATGCTTCATGTTATAAGCAATTTCATGCTACAAAATGGTTATGAACTTAAAACAGGTTGTCTGCAGTCAAAGGGTCCGTTAATTCATTCATTCATGCACCAAATGTAGCTTAATTATATTTTTCAAATGTATTTTTTGAAATGTACAAGTGTGCAACTCTTCTTCATGACTAAGTTACAGAAAATCAGTGAATCTTCTTGCATTTTCTTCTAATACTACTTGTGTGCCATAATTTATCCCGTATGTACGTCTTACTGTAGTTGGTTTGACAAATCTTCACCTTTTCTATACCAAATATATGAAATTTACTCCAACAAAATTTGAATCACCAATAAAAGTGTATTTTCTTTTTGATATCTACATACAAATTTTTTTGCTACATTCTCATGCGAAGACAGATTACCTAATTACATCAGCAATTCTTCGTATTAGATGATTATAGTTTTGGCGTTAAACGCACCATCATCGCATACATCTTAAAGTATGTTCAGTCGTTTTAGAATCTATGAAAAATGTATCTAAATATTCAGTGCTGTAGGTATATCAAACCTTCATCTTTTGGATATTTTGCAATGTTTGTGAGGCAGTATTTTGCGGCATTCTGTGTATTATAAATTTCTCTTTGTTCCATCCATCTATCGTATGGATCTACAACCCAATTCAAACCCTGGCCTCTCTCAGCAAACCTATTCATTCTTTACGATTTGTAATCATTCTCCTCCACGATCGACTGCCAAGGAGATTTCTGGCGTTCTCATCTACATCTCTCTCCCATCACATTCTCGGTCTTCCAACAGATCTCTTCCCCTGCATTCTTGCATTTAACAGTTTTTTTGGAAGCCTGCTTTTTTCCATCGTAAATCCATGGTCTGTCCATTGAAGACCTTGTAGTTGCCCTTTTCCTTCATCGGATGTAATTGCACGTTTTTTGCTTTCCTTTTATATTCTGTAAACATGTTGTCCCTACTTATCTTCATAATCAGTTCATTTTTGAGTATTCGTATCATTTAAATAACGTCTGTTTCCTTCTTTTTTTTCATACGTGTTTTCGAGAAATGTCTTTAAATCAGCTTCAACTCTTCATCATATTCGATTTTGTTTAACTAAAGAGTACTATCTGATCGTATTGATATGCTATTGAAGACAAATTGTAAGGAGAGATAATGAGGGACAAAGTTTAAAGCTATAAAACTAGGATTTTGCAAAGTTTTAATAAAAATGGAATAAAATTAAATAATTTACTTATATTATTATTAATTATTCAAAAAATAACAGTCAATAATTGCAATACAATAGATAGAAATCAATCGTTGCAAAGAATTAACGGATAACAAAAGCAACCTGTGGTATTATTTGGATGAACTAAAAGAAAAAAAAATGTTTTTACTTTGAGATATTTGTAAATACTTGTTTTATTTAATAAATTATTTATAAATCTTTTAAAATGTGTGTTTTTGAATACAGCCCAGTGATAGATTAGGATGTTGTGGGGGGTGCAGCCTCTTCGCATGAATAATTTTTCTACAATCCGTACTGTAGTTATATAAAAAATATTCAAGGATTAATTTCATATGTATATTATTATTATGATAATTATATCGTTGTACGGTGTGACATTAAATCGATTTTTCGTTTTTAAAACAATGTAGTTTTTCTCATACACCTAACCCTGAATTAAAAAGAAGCAAATAGGCCAGTAAAGAAAAAAAAACATCTGAACAAATCTGCTACAGGGTTTTGTAAGTTTTAAAAGATATATGAGGGATAGCTGATGACAAATCCTCGAAGACATACAGCTGAATTTGCTTTGTTTTTTTTAAACAACCATAAAATTTAAAAAATCATGTTTTGCCTATAAAACGCTTCTTATACATTTTAGAAAAAAATTGTTCAATAAAAAGTGTCGATCTTATAAAGTTTTTTAATTCGTGAGTTCTTTAATTTCTAAATTAAAATAGATTTTGACCGAGATCACTACAAAAAACCATTATTTTTGCGGTAATTTGTAAATTTTAATAGCTTTCTTTTTTGCATAATGACAAGTAATATAACTACTTGAAATTATGACAATTAATAAGTTCTTGAAGTGTGCTAAGTCTTAACTATGTCGACCATGTAAGTTATTCAATTAGTTTATCCCGAATTGCCATTTTTTAAACTATTTTACTTGCCCAAACAGTGACTCTAAAGGTGTTTAACAGACCACAATTGCAATTGGTTATTAGAAAAACAGTTTCAAAAATAGCCGACCTCTTAGCTTATAAACGTTTATAATAACCTCGATATTTGTTAAGTCAAGCACTTGTGAGTAGGCTCATTGAAAATATGGTAAAAAAATAATCTTCAAAAAAAAAAGAACTTAAATGTTCAACAGGAACCAAGGTGGCAATTGTTTTTCTTAAATCATATTTCCATTGTTTATTAACATTAAAAGTTTAAAACTGAAGACTATAATCGGAGATCTACACTCAGATGCAAAAAATGCAACGGAGAAAATTTTGGTCAAATTCAAAGTATTTTAATTTTTTTATTTTTAGCCCTATTTTGATGATTTTTTTAGCACACTGTGTATAAATTTATAAATTTTAATTTGGTATAGTCAGTTTTTTTATAAAATTTTATATTTGACTTATTGTAGGTGTTAATTAAAATGTGGCTTTATTATCCTAACTTTGAAACATCCTGTAGAATAATTCCGTTTGCGAATTTTCGTAAAGCCTTATTTTTCGGTTGCAACCATGTCTTATAAGCATTGTGTTTTTTGTTTAATGTCAAAATATGCCTTGGTTCATTTTTTAAAGCCAAATGAATTTACCACCCACAATTTAGGACTTTTTTATAAAGATTATTTTGAAGTTATTTTGTAACGACGAGATGGCTTTGGTGACTGTTACTTACTTCTTGTTTACCTATGATTAGTATCGAAGATTGTGCTAGAAAGCTGTTGCTCTGGTTGAAGATGGGCGAAATTATAAATATGTGGCTATGGAGGATGTTCGGTGATGGTATGGGGAGGAATATCCCGAGAGGCGCATACTGAATTGGTATTTATTGAGGGTTCGTTGAATGTACACCGGTATATTGAGGAAATTTTATCGGATCACGTAGTACCCTTTTCTTAATATATCGGCGATGATTTTCCATTAATTCAAGATAATGCGCGACCCCACTCTGCAATGTGTGTCACGCAATATTTAGAGGAAGTAGGTATTAATAAAATAAACTGGCCAGCGTGTTTGCCAGATCTGAAACCAATAGAGCACGTTTGGGACATGCTTGGTAGAAATATTAGAGGTTGCGAAGTCGACCAGCCTCAATTAACGAACATCGCTTGGCTCTAGAAGAAGAATGGCAAAACATCCAGCAAGATGATATTCGCAACCTCATAGACAGCATGAGCCGACGTGTACAGGCAGTTATAGAGGCAAGGGGAGGCAATACAAAGTATTAAGTTATTTTTTAATAGTTTTTCTTTGTTATTTGCGTACTTAGGTTAAGTTACATTTAAGTTGTTTTTTTTATGATTTGTTATTGTTATCATTGTTCGTTAAAACTAAGATCACGCCGTTGCTTTTAATCATTATTTAAATACAGTGCTTCTGGGATGTCGATATGATAGCACTTCGAAATCAGTCACCAAATCTCCTCATCGTATTATTACTAATTAATACAATACATAATGGTAATAGGAAAAGTCGTAAATTGGTGGCGGCAAAGTCAATTCGCTCCTAAAAATGAACCAATCCATATTTTCACATGAAACAAAAAACGCACTACTAAGAAGACATTGTTACAAACGAAAAACATAGTTTTACGAAAATCCGCTAACGGAATTATTCCACAGGATGTTTCAAAGTTAGGATAAAAAACCATCTTTCGATTAACCCTCTTATAAGTCAAATACAAAATTTTATTAAAAACTCACTATCCTAAATTAAATCTTATAAATTTTTACAAAGTGTGCTATGTGCTAATGGAACTTCAAATTGGGGTACTGAAAAAATTGCCAATATCTCGGTTTATATGTCATGCAGAAGCTTGATATTTTTTTTTAAAGTGGTAGATCGATAAAATATTAGGAATTGTATTATTTTCAGTTTCCGGAAAAATCTGAAAATAATTAATTAAATTGTTCTACAAAAAAGTTGAATTGTGCTATTATTTCGTAAGATTTTTTTAAATTTTATTGATTAATATATATTATTTATATAAATATATAATAATTATTATTAATTCTTCTTGTACAGTACAAAAGGACCATTTATTCAGATAGTCTAAAAACTTCTTAAAAAATAATGATATGATATCATTTTTTAATTTGAATATACACATTTGGAGTATTAATTTATAATTAATATTATGTATTTATATAAATAATATACATCAATTAATAAAATTTAAATATTTCTTATGAATTAGTAGTAAAATTCAATATATTTTTTTATAAAAAAAAATTATTTATTTATTTTTCCAGAATGTGAAAGTTAAACATTTTTAATTACATTCTCGAGCTACGCTAGTTAAAAAAATCAAAATTCTGCGTTCCATAGAAGGCGAGATATTGCAAATTTTTCCAGCGCGCTCAATTTGAAGTTCCATTGTAAAAACGGAGCTCGGAAAGTTCTCCCTCCACTTTAAAGTGGCGGTATGTTAAAAGCACGGTCGTTTTAACGGGTTATAAATTTTTATACTTTCTATATGCCGTGTATAAATTGGACCATAAAATCTAGATCTTCACTTATAATCTGTTTAATTTTCAGCATTTAATGTTAATAGACAATGGAAATATGATTTTAGGAAAAAAGTGGTATCTTACTTTCTATTGATCATAAGAGGTTCTTTTTTTGAGATCGTGTTTTTTTTGCATCTTTTCAGTGAGGCTACTTATAAGCGCGTGACATAAAAAATATAAAAGTTATTATAAATGTTTAAAAGTTAAAAAGTCAGCCCTTTTTCGAATGATTTTTTTTAATAACAATTTTGATAAAATTTTATTAATATATCTCAAAATTGAAGCCTCAAAGAATTGATTGCGATCTACTAAATATCTCTAGAGTTACTGTTTGGGCAAGTACAGTTGTTTAAATAATCGCTCCCATGGATAAACAAATTAAATAACTTACAAACTGTTTGGTAAATCTAGCTGAGATTTACTACTCTTCAATAATTGCCATAATTTCAAGTAGTTATATTACCTGTCTTTATGTAAAAACAAAGTTATCAACATTCATAAATTAATACTGTTCCGAAGCTATTTTCTTGTGGCATCTTAATGCAATTCTATAAAACTGTCAGGAGACCAGCTATGATGTATGAACTGAATGTTGGCCAGTTAAAAAGAGAAAGAAGAATAACGAATGCATGTTAAAAAGAAAGACCTTGGGATAGACATATAGGCAAGACACGTCAGTAAAGGAGATTGATAATGGTATGACCTAAGATAGAAACTTAAGGAAAAACGTTATTAGAAAAACCGATCCCGCATAGTGATAAGGGCAAAGAGAATGATGATTGTTAAATAAAAGAATATTAAATTTATTTCAATCTAAACGACCTCACTGTACATATGCCCAATGTCTATTTAAATATATTGTAAGATACGTATATCTAGCGATTTTAGCGCTATATGTTCACATGTTAATTATCTGCACCACCGCAGTGCTTCATATTTAAATAATATAGATATCGCATCAACTTTTTACTAACGATTTTGATCAAGTTTAATGTTTTTATAATAGCGCTCGTCATACAGTCACAAAAAAACTCATTAACCGTTAAATTACCGACAAATTAATAATTATTTTAATCAAAATTATGAATCTAATCATCCCTCTGGCGATACATTATTCGCCTGTTTGGTTATAATTCGGCGTGCGTGTTAAAATAGCCAAAAAATTGGCTTGAATTAGGTTTTGTTCGAGTTTGAGTTTTTTATACGAGAATAGAGAATGCTAAAAAGAGATTTAACATTAACCATCACAATTAAATATTTTTTATTAAATCAACAATTTGATTATTCTTTTTAATACAATTTTAAGTAACTCTCTTAAAATTCAACTCAAAAAAGTAATTTTTTTGTATAGATTTTTAACTTTTACTCTTCATATTTATGTATACAGGGTATAATTTAAAACTTTGTAAAAAATTATTTTATGTATTTTTAAAGTTTTTTTGTAAAAAAATTCAGAACTAAACGCCGAAACGTCAAAAACTGGTTACAGGTACATAGTTGTTACATTTATAACTAAAATATAGACAATAAATAACTTGTACTCTCAGTAATAACAAAGTAAATCATATTAATATAATCGATATTGGCGACTTTAATATGAATTGTCAAAGATTGTTTATTTTGTTGTAGTAGCATATGAAGATTGTTGACTTTGCACCAGATAATTTAAAATATTCGTTTATGAGTTATATCGAAGATAAGGTTTAATGATTAGCATTAAACTTAAATTATGATTTATTATTCTCGAAAGTAACAGAGAGAAACACATATAGACATAAACAAGACAGAAAACATACAGGAACGAAGATACAACATCAGAAGAATAGATGAAGAAAGTACCCAAGACTTATTCAAAAATAGACTGGATGAGAAGCTACAAATTCCCGCCCCTAAGAATATCAAAAAGTTATATGAACATATAAAAAACTGTTTACACGAAGCAGCATTTGAAGCAATCGGATACTACATAAAACCCAAGGTAAACAAAACATACTGGTGGAATAACGAAATAGAGGAAGAAATAAAATGTAAAAGACAACTATACCAACAATATTTAAGCTCCAAATTATTACTCCAAGACAAAATAAAATATAAAGAAAAACAAGCAAAAGTACGAAGGAAAATCTCTAAAAAGAAGAACGAGTCTTGGGAAAGAAACTGCCAACGAATAAATACTTATCTAGGAGGAACCAGAAGCACAGAAAGCTGGAAACTGATAAAAAAATTGAGAAAAGAAAAGAATAACGAAGTAATACGGAGCATAAAACCTGAAGACTTGGAAGAGTATTTTAAAGAACTTTTGGTAGAGAATAGAGTCGAATTTCAAGAACATAGAAATCAAAACCAAGACAGAATTTCAATGGTCGGCTCGCCAATAAGATTAACAACAGAGGAAATTAAAAATGTATGTGAACAGCTGAAGAGGAACAAAGCACCCGGACCAGGAGATATACCTGGAGAATTGTTTAAGTACGGAACGAACAAATTGTACAAATGTCTTCGACAACTATTTCAAGAATGAATAAACACAAGCGAAATCCCTACGAAATGGAAGATATACCTCAGTACTTTACATAAAAAGGGTGATAAAAATAATTGTGAAAATTACCGAGGAATAGCTGTAACCGGATCTATGAGTCGGATATGTGGATAGGTTTTGAAGAACCGAATCGAGAGAGAACAACATCACTTAGATTATGAAGCAGAATAACAAACAGGATTTCGTACGGGTCGATCCACTATTGACCACATTTTCTCCTTAACCCAGATAATAGAAAAAAAGATGGCACGGAATCAAGAGATTCATATGTTGTTCGTCGACTTACGGAAAGCCTACGACAGCGTTCCACTGAAGAACCTGTGGCAATCAATGGAAAGCACAAATATTAATATAGAATTAATAAAAGAAGTCAAAGTACTATACAACCAACCAATAACAAAAATAAAATCAGGGACACAAATAACAACAGGATTTATAACAGCAAGGATGTTGCCTGTCCCCACTTTATTTAAAATATACTTCGAAAGTGCTTTAAAAAGATGGAAACAAAAATGCAGGACAATGGGGATACCGCTCACCAACACTATGGTATATACGCTCAACTTTGCAGACGAGCAAGTAATAATGGCTCAAGATTACGACGATTTAAACTATATGGCACGAAAATTAATTGAAGAGTATGATATATGTGGTTTAGAAGAAAATAAAAAGAAAACCGAATACCTATGCATTGGAGTAGAACCAAAAGATCTCATAGTAGACGATAAAACCACGATAAAGCACTGCTGTGACTACAAATATCTAAGTATCTATTTCACTAGAGAAATAAGCCATAAGGGAGAGAAATACGTCAGGGAGAAAAGCCATCACAATGTTAAACAGCATTTTATGGGACCAATCCATCAGCAAAGAAAATAAAAAGAAGATATATGAGACGGAAGGAAAGAGAAAACGAGGTAGATCGAGAAAAAGTTGAAGCGAAGGAATAAATAAAGAACTGAGAGAGGGCCATAGAAGAAGACTTATGGAACAACCGGACTAAGTGGCGATTGGAAGTCGGAAAACGGCGGAGAACGTTATAAACTGACAAGTAGGTAGTAGTAGTTCTCGAAAGTAAACAAATTTTATGATCTGCATTTAAACGACATATTCTGGTAAATCTCGTGTGGGTTAGCATGAATAGTTGTCTTTAGGTGGATAAATAACGGTATTCAAATTGCTATGTATATACTGTTTTACACTTTTTTCTGTGCGTTGGTCTTTGAGTAGCCTGATGTATTTTGCGTTGACACTACGTCGAATCTTCTTTAACCTGACCCTCATTTTGCAAATCAGTGGGTTATGGTCCGACTTAATATCGGCTCCTGTGTATGTCTTAACTGATCTCACGCTGTTATGGAATGTTTTATTAATCATAATGTAATCTATTTGATTTCTGACTATGTGGCCTGAAGTGTTTCAAGGTGTTGGAAAATGCTTCACTTATGTCGTCTAGTTTGTCAGCTGTAGGGGCATACACCTGAATAATGTTAGTTGTTATTGGGTAGGTATCATGTTGAAGGAGGAGCATTCTTTTCGATATGGGTACATAGTTTTTAAGATATCTGGCAGTTTCTTGATTTAAGATTATACCTACTAAATTTTTGTGTCTTCCGTTGGGATTACCTGTATAATATATTCGATGATTGTTAATTTCACATTGTCCAGAGTTCGTCCATCTCATTTCGCTTATTCCCACGATGTCTATTGAGAGTCTATCCCTCTTCTTGATTGCATTATGAGTCTTACTGGCCTCGTTTAATGTTTTAACATTCCATATGCAGATCGTGAGCATTTTCTTTGCACTAGATAAACAAGAGTTTCGTCTGTTGGCGACCGAGAAGTCGTTGCCGTCTTCTGATTGTCCTTCTTTGTCGGATCTCGGTATCCAAATCTCATGATCAGTATTATCTTTTCTTTGACTAGGTATCCTATTGCTGATTATACTTCAGAATATAGATGCATTCTATAGATTAATTTCCCTATTGGCATTGTTACAATAGTCTTTTATAAATGATAATACTTGTGACTTTTGCCATGTTTTGGTCTATTTCTATTGCTTTTCTCTTGTCTAATGTAGTCCTTTCCTTGGATTGTGATTATGTTCCTTGTAAATTCTTTTGTATATAGTTGCTAATGCTATTAACTCCTCAATTGTTGTTCGTTAATGACTTTTAAATGGCCGGCAAAATTTTCTGTTCTTTTTAATTTCATAATTTTCGTAGTAAAAGCTTGTTGTCGGCTATTTGGCGGGTAGTCCTAAATATTATATCAACAATACTAAAAATTTCGATAATATTTAGTACATGTACGTTAAAAAATTCAACAAATCGAAACTATTTCTAATAAAGACTTGTCGACAATAAAACTGCCGATGTGTCGGCTTTAATTGTCTAACGTCCGGTTTTTGAGTGATTGTTGACTGCTATCTAATAAACTAACAATGTGTGTGCCCAAGAAATACATTATAACGGAATCTTTTATTATTATGGTATTGTGTTCGGTATCGTGGTACGATGCTACTGGTAGTTATTTCGGTTTGGAGTTTCAATAAAAATGGCTTTCGTTACGAGCGGAACCATTTTTGTTTATCAATTTTCAACACAGTTACCGTGTAGTTTAATTTTGTTTAAAACATAACATATTCGGTTTATGTAACCCATGTAACTCATATTGACCGGGTTGCAAGATACATATTTGAAATTATGGAAAAAAGAGGACACCCAACGCATCTAATGAAATCAATCAAAACTATGTACAGAAATACAGATATTACAATTAAAATGCAGTAATAATAAAATGTCTACAAACTATCTAGTGTATAACAATTCTTTTTCTTCTTCTCTTGTTTTCTTTCAACCCTCCCAGCTTTTTATCCCCCCAGCCACCTTTTCTAATATCTCTCTTCATCATCGCATTCCTTATATATGTTTTCCATCTCATAGTTGGTCTTCCTGTCCATATTCTTCCTGGATATTCACATTTCTTTACTCTTTTTGACTGTGGAAATGGATATTCACATTTCTTTACTCTTTCTTTACTCTTTGTACTATGGCCATAAGGACCACTATTATAGGACTCTCTTTTCTATTTTTTTTTTGTATTGAGCATTCTGCTTACATCAGGTTCCATATTTTTTTAGTTCTTTTTTTGTCCCTTCTGGTAATTTGGCAGCAAGGAAAACATAACTGGAGCAAATTTGTATGTGAACCAAATGAGAATTAAACGTGTCTCATAGTACAACTACTTGGGAACTTTAACCAATGAGTCGTGGGACAATACCCAAGAGATTAAATGTGGCATCGGAATGGCAAAAAGTGCATTTTAACTATGAGCTCTGTATTCAAGAGCCATGACCTCAATATAGAAACAAAAATAAGGCTCCTTAAATGTTACGTGTACTCAGTGCTTCTGTACGGAGTAGAAACGTGGACATTGAAGGCGGAAACTCTATCAAAACTTCAGGCTTGTGAGCTATGGTTATACAGAAGGATCCTGAAGATACCCTGTACAGGGAAAGTACTTCTTCATCAATGAAGAAGTACTACGGAGGATGAAAACAACCGCGGATTTAATCAACATCGTAAAGGGCAGTCAGCTGCAGTAGTTGGGACACATAATGGGAAATCAAGGCAGATATGAGCTATTCCAATGCATTTTGCAAGGTAAATTTAAAGGAAAAAAAGCCCTAGGACGAAGAAGAATATCTTGGCTTGCTAACCTGAGAGCATGGTATAGAAAGACCTAAACACAGCTATTTCGTATAGCAACCAACAAAGTTATCATAGCCAGAATGATCGCCAACGTTCGGAACGGACAGGCACCCTAAAAAGAATAAGGTAATTTGGAGATATCTTCTCAAAAAGTTGAACTCCACTCTTCTTATTTTATTTCACATTGTTGTTATCATTGGCCATCCCTTTACTTCGCCTAGAGTGGGGTTTTCTAAAATGCTGTGAAAGATTATTTTTTTGTTTTCTACAGTGAGAGTGTTCAATATTAAGCAATAAAATGCTTCTTTTCGAATATTTTTTATTTTTTCCAAACTTTTGTTGACCTATTATGGCCACTCGTTTTATCTATGTCTCTACACATTATCTCCCAGTATTTGTTCTTCTCCAATCATGCTGTTTGCTTCATTTACTGCTTGTAGGTAACGTTTGCTTGGAGATTTATTCTTCAACCAACTAAGGATTGCATCTTTTTTTCTTTAAATCATCTCTTCTAAGTCTGCAGTGTATTTCTGCAGATATTTATTCTTGTGTTATTTCATCTTCACCTATGCTTTCCCATCTTGGCATCAATTTTTGCCACCTTTGGACTTAAATTAATATATCAATTTGTAATTGTATCCTTTTTTGTTACTGCATTCATTCATACAAATATTTTCATTTCCGCCATATAAATTCGTTGTTGTTCTTTCTTTTTCATTGCCCAAGATTCAAATGCACTCATCATAGCTCGTTTTATGGAAGTTTTATAAAATTTTCCTTTTTTTGATACTTTGTTACACACCACATTACTCGCTTCCTTTATTTCATATATCCCTAACTCTACAACATGCATCTAAAATTACCATTTTATTTGCATAATTTCTTTTTCTGTTTCCTTTTTGTATAATGGCTTTAAATTATGTTTCTTCTTCAATACTAGCCTCCTAAATTGTTTAAATTATCGCAATATCTTTTCTTGGTCTGTTAATACTTCTTCGTCCATGTGGTGACTCATCTCGTGCTATTCGTACTATCCTATCCTCTTCCATTCTACTAATGTGTTCGTTCCACTCCTGTTTCCGTTTCGCCATCCATCCATTTATATCTTCTATATTGTCGTCTCGTTTTAGATGTATCAGGTCTTGTCTCCGCCGTATATGTTAATATAGGTCTAATTGCTGCTTTATAGATTCTTGTTTTTGTGTCTTGTCTTAGGTGTTTGTTCTTCTAGATTGTCATTAAGAGATCTCGCCGCTTTACTTGATTTTAAGCTTTGTTGTCGTACTTCTTTTTAAACATCTCCGTAACTAGCTATATCTATTCCCAGATATCTAAACCTTGATTCTTTCAGTAATTACTATTTAAATGGGAATAAGCCACAATTAAAGGTTAAAGTACGTTTATTGAGGTTTCAATTTCCACTTCGGAAATCGTTCTCAAAATCCAAACATCACTGATGTTTGTATTTTGAGAACGATTTCCGAGGTGGAAATTGAAACGTCATTAAACGTACTTTAACCTTTAATTGTGGCTTATTCCCATTTAAATAGTAATTAGTTTAAAATGCCACAAGAAAATAGCTTCAGAACAATACTTAATTCTTGCTTTATTATATTCCTATCAATTTCGATTTTACATCGTAGTGGGTATTTAGATGTTGTCATACATTTTGTTTTTTCTGCTGATATTATCATATTGTATTTCTTGACTGTTGTATTGAAGATGTGTGTTAATCTTTGGAGCTCGTCTTCTGTCTCGGCGATTAATGCGGCGTCGTCTGCATAACATAATATTTGGATTTCCTTGTTTCCCATTCTGTAGCCATGACCGTTACATACTACTTGTATTATTTCGTCCATTATTATATTAAAGAGAAGTAAGCTTAACGAGTCACCCTGTCTGACTCCGCTTGGTACTGGTATATACTGTGATAGTTTTCCATTTATCTTTGCCTGTATTCGATTATGGCAGTAGATGTTTTCGATGGTTTGAATAATAATGATTGGTATGTTTCTTTTATACAATAATTTGAATAAATAATGTACATAAATAATAATAAACTTCATCTTTAAATAAACATTCCAAATACCCTTTTTGTTCTAGTCATACAATAAAATACTGTTTCAGTCCTTTTGAACATTTTTAAACCCTTTTTCTCAAGAGCGTGTCTTTACTGTTCAAATTTTTGTTCGAAATCACTACTAACACTACATCATCAGCATACATTAAGTTTGCTGCTAATATATTACATCTTTTGTCTTTGGAATACACTAGAATTTTAATTAAAAATATTGTGGTTTGTTGTCCACAGAAACACAATTTGAGAATAGTTTCATCTGAAACAAAATTGGATTCTGCAGTTTTCTTCGCATTAAATCACACCTCATTTATCCGATTTGGCACACTAAAAATTTCGTGTTGGACTCACGAGTATTATTAGTATTTGAATCGCTTAATATTTGAAACAGATAAGCGGCTAAGAAATGTTTACGACAGAAAATACGAGCCCTAACAACTATATAATGGGACAAACTAAAATACATGCCAAATTCAGATAGTTGACAGTGTATTTTTTTTCTATCATGTTTTTTAAGGTGTTTTTAATGTAATTAGTTAATTACTAGTAATATAGGTTCACTCACCAACACAAAACAAAATGTACTTACCTTAAAAGAACTAATTAATAATAAGGAATGCTTATTTTGTTGGCAACGAAATATTGGGACATAGAACGATATTTATTTTTAAAACAATTTAGCATTGCCTTTAGACTTTATGGCCGTTCGAGTTCAGTCGGGCATTTACTCGACCAAGGATCTCCACCTGCACTGTTCATGAGATAATTCATTGCAAATTTGCGGTATTTTGGCTTTAACTTTGTGTAATGTCAGTTGTGGGCTATTTGTTAGTGTCTGTTTCATTTTATGCTATACTGTTTCAATGACACTTAGGTCAGAACTGTTAGAAATCCAAGAAAGAACATTTATCCTGTGGTTTCCAAGCCAGTTGTTTAGGGTTCTGATCGTATCAAAGGCCGCTTCGTCCTGCTGAAAAAATATTAATTCTCGCCAACATTCACAAAGACAAACAGTCTTTGTGAAAAGCCTTATGCTTAGTGCGAATAACTCGTTTGCTGTAATCATCAACACATACGACGAATTGTGATTCTTTACTAAAAATTACTCGGCCCCAATCTTCTACCGACCAAGAAAGTTTAGATTTTGCCAAAATGAGCCTGGCTTGCTTTTGTTTTGCTGTTAACAGTGGCTTTTCCTTTGCTTAAAAGAAGACATGTTGAGATATACACGAATACACTTTTAAGTTGTTACCTATAATTCAACCTTATAAAACTTTGAACCAGATTTGTTTCCACTTGGGATAGCATTCCCATGGCAGATTTAATACAGTTTACCATTGTTCCATTCAGCTGTGACTTACCTTAGAGTATTTCTTTGACCTTTTTTTGCAAACTTTTATCAATATTCTTCTATTTCCATCAGAAACTGGTTTTGAACCTTATATTACATACTGTAATTTTACTGTAAAATAAGAGACCACAACACTAAGAAACATTGGTGGCAAAATACTATGGGACAAAGCTAGAAGTACAGATATACGACGTAAATGCAAGGAGGAGAATATCAAGGACTGGGTAAGACATAGAAGAGTGGAATAGGAAGACCACGAAAACGATGGAACGACAACTTACTGGAGATACATTTAAAAACAGACTGAGTCATGTCTACATAAAAAGAAGAAGAAGGAAAGAAGCCTTTAATTTTATCCGTCACTTCAAAGATTGTTTTATTGCGGTCATA
This sequence comes from Diabrotica undecimpunctata, assembly GCF_040954645.1. Classification (NCBI taxonomy): domain Eukaryota; kingdom Metazoa; phylum Arthropoda; class Insecta; order Coleoptera; family Chrysomelidae; genus Diabrotica; species Diabrotica undecimpunctata. The sequence continues at coordinate 204,495,284 of NC_092803.1, read as the reverse complement.
ATTTTTAATCACAAACTCACGAATTTTTGAATTTGTAGAGATACGAGACACATTTTATTAAAATAATAAACCGATTCACTCAATTCGATAAGTTTGTTACAGTGTCTGTTTATATTCTTTTCGCAGCCTAATTGTCTCATCTTGTTCGGTTTTTAGCAGTTATTTCATACTGTTCCATTATTTAGTTTTCACTAATTTTTACATATTGTGATGATCTTTATGAAAAATTATATATGCTATATAGTGCAGGTATCGTTAGATTTGTAAAGTCACAAAGACTAAACTGGCTTGGCCACTTGGAAATAATGCCAGATAATCGAGCTTTAAATCAGAGATGGAAACCCCAAGGAAATAGTACAAGTGGAAGGTCCCCTAAAAGGTGGATAGACGAGTAGAGATCTTAAAACCATGAACATCAGGCAGTGGCGAAGGAAAGTATACAACAGAGTAGAATGGAAGAACGTTGTAAAGCTAAAGGTACGTTTTACAAGCGATCGTCACTTGTGTGGTCTGTTACGGCCCCCTATCGACTGAAGCGTCTGTCGCTGGAGGTGCTAGCGTCGATCATTGGCGACTAGTCAGAGAGAAGACACAGTCGCAAAGGCTGAGCGACTATAGTGGCTTCTGTATGTGGTTTTGATTTTTTTTTTATTTGAGAGATTCCTGGTTATGGAATACAGTTTGTAGATGACTTTTTCATATTCTTTTTTACTAAACTTAACGCAAAATCAAACTGAAGTTCATTCAAACGAAAGAACTATGGAAACTTAACATCATCTCCTAATAAATGATTGTTTATTAAAATTTTGAAGTATCCTTCTTTTTGTCTTCTTTTAAATATTGCACGTTTTTCTAATCTAGGAACACTTAACATTTCTTCGTCCTCTTTTTTCTGCTAGCAGGTATTTTAACAATAATTGTTTTCTTTTTCATACGCTCATCGCTGCAATAAAACGATTTGTTCGCTAGACTGCTAGATAACGGACCACTCACTAAACAAATCATTGCTTCATTGTAAAAACTACGCTTGCAATCATCGCTTAGCGATCATTGCTCAGCGACGATCGCTCAACGATGATCGCAACGGACCCTGTAGCGCGAGTAGAAGAAGAAGATGAAAAATTATATATAATTTGAAATATTGTTTATTTAGCATTATTATCATGGCTATTAAAAAAATAATAATGTGTTATATATTTTAATTTGTATCACTTTATAGTTATTGGGGCTCGTAACAAACTATTTTCAAAAACTGTAACAACTATTTCTAGAAGTATCATCTATTTAATTTGCAAACTAATTATGAACCTAGTTTGCACTGCAATGGTGTAAATGTTGAACGTGACAGTTATGAAAAATAGTCATTAAATACAATGTTTATTTTCGGTACTAGTTATATGAGAGGATGCTGTATTTCTTCAAAGATAGTTACTATTTCGTAGTCACATGAAGTAGCTGCAATCACAGCATTAAGCGATAATCAATTTGATAGAATGAATGAACATAAAGGTGCAATAGAAAGAAATACGCTTATATAAATGGCTACCTGCGTTTGAGTGCATTGTATAACTGCCACATAAGTTACATCGATATTATTAGAGGATACTTAAAGCTTTCTTTATTGTACACTAAAAGAGGATGTTATTACTTTATTGATACTGAACTTAAAATAGGCGAATGCATTTTCTTTTGTGGATAAATTAAATTTCTGTATGAAGGTAAGCAATATAAAATACTTCCAACCGTTTGGAACGTACGCGTACGCCGTAACTCTTCCCGTTCTATTTTCTAAATTCAGTAAATACTCCAGTTAGAGACGAAAATGCCATTGAACCTCTAAAAATTATACGAACAAGCTGAATTTTGCCGAGAATATTAATTTTGAGATCCCAAAAAAGATGCAACAATTTTTTATTACTTTTACCCCCGGCCCTAAAACCCCCATTGCACCGAATCTGTACACCGTAGAAAAAAATGTTTCAAATAGAAAATGTAGCTGAGATAATTTTAAATAAAAATGTTTATAAGCATTTTTTGTGTAGAACGAACCGTTCTCTTAGAAACAACGCTTGAAGCAACCGTCGATTTTGCATGTCAGTTACGCGCGCGAAATCAATGTTCAATAAAATTTGTATGAGCTCAACGGTAAAAATATCGATATCTTTTGATTCAAGTGACCTATCGACAAGAATCAAGATATGTTTTAGAGGTAAAGAGTTCAGCTTTCGTATAGAGTTTTTGTATTTTGCCGCAGATAAACTCAGATTTTATACAGGTGTTACATAAACAAATGTGGCGCGATTTTTGCCATTTTTTATTATTCTCACGAGATCAATACAATCTATCCCTTTCATTGACTGGCCACCGCTATGAAGTTTCGATTACTAGAGCCTAACCTTTAAAATCTATAGCATGACATTTTAGATTTGAGTTTTGACAACAAATTTGAGGCATTTGAAATATGCTTAAAAAACGTTGGATTTAAACTTTCGCACAAAAAACAATCTAAAACATTTAAAACTTTTTTTTTCAATTACACTAGTACGTTTTTCAAAAGAACAAAACTTCTGCAATAATCTACACCCAAAACGGTCTTTTTAAATGATGTGTGATTGCTTGTAATGTAAAACATTAAATTCTGCGTTTTAACGTTATAAACGTCACATCTCTATTAATTTATATTTAAATAATTATTTCATTTTAATTTGTTTATTAATTTATTAATTTCTTTATCTTCAGTTTAATTTGTACTATTTTTTATTTAAAAAGTAGTTGGCGCCCTCTGTTTTTCTCTTCTTCCTCTGTCTTTATTTTCTCTCTCTGTCTGTCCCATAGGATAAATATTCGCCCTCTCTCTTTTTGTTCGGCAGACTAGTCTGTTCCGTGTTGACAGACACGCTAGTTTCATGATATCTATACCAACATCCTATGACATCTGTGCTAACTTCATTTAGTCTCCCACTTTCTGTCAAAACAACTTTTTTAGGGTGGTGGGATTATTTTTTTGCCTCTTTTTGAAATTTATAAAAGAAGGCAAAAATTATTATAATAGTCATTTTATGGTCTACAAATTCTCTTGGGTTTATTGGTATATCGACAACCTTATTGGCTTTATTGGACTTAACAATATTGACAACTTTATTGATTTTATTGGATTTAACAACCTAATCAGGACATACAACCACATGTGACTGCAACTCTCCAGAAACTACAACTTTTAATTGGAGGACCTAACAGGAGGAAGCCCAAAAGTAAAAGTGGTAAACTTTTTTTAGGCCATTTTTTTAGGGTCCCAAAATTAATATTCTCTGGAAAATTCAGCTTGTTCGTATGACTTTTAGGGGTCAACATTGACATCCATCACGCATTTGTCTCAGAATCTCATTGAACTAGTTTATTTTTATCTGGATTATTTTTATTAAAGATTTTCGATTTTTTTTTTCAAAGACATATTTATGGAATTTAATAACACATCAATCAGCATTTTAAATTAATATCCAAATTATCATTATTTACAAAATTAAATTTGCAATTCAGCCAAACTTAGATTAAATTGAAGAGACCATCATCTGTTATTGGTTTATAACAAACCTGGTTTCACAAACCTGGTGATGAGATGTGTGAGTGAGATCCACAGGTTTTGTGGTATCATAAAAATTTGTAAACATATTGTCAAAACATCTATTACCTAGAGTGTTAAATAGATTGTGTAGGATCTAAAAAAACTAAAATAAAAGAGTTAAAGCTCTGATGTCTATTTTATTAAATTTTTTTTAAAGTGCTTTAGTCATAATGGTAAAGAATTTGTCTAAATCGCTACCTGTAGTACTATAGACAGTGATAAGCCGCACATTAGATTTATTTAATAAAATACTTGTAATTGCGCAGTGCTGTTCAGAAGAGAGGCTTTCAAGATTCAAAAAATTAAATTTTATGTTATCCCTGTTATGTATACAGTACGGTCCCGTTAATCCGAACGGAATCGGGGAAACGGGTTGTTCGGATGATCGCATCGTTCGGATTACCTATGACTTCTCTATTGGGAGAAAAAAAAAAACTGCAAAAACACAATGAAAATGACTGAAAATGCTTTATGTATATTAACAAAATATTATAATATACAAATATATATACAATATATTTAATAAATACATATTATCTATATAAATTTCAATGGGGAGCAGTAAAAAATCTGTAATTTTTTTGCGTGCTGATCGATCGCTCTGTCTCTTATACGTCCCAGCATTATCACCTGGCTGCTGTTGAGGTTCTCTTCTGCCCAACTGATGGCCATGTTCAGGGCTTTAACAGCTTCAGCAGCAGAAGTTTTTGAAGCAGGTGGTTCATCATCGACATTCTCCTCTACCGTTTCTTCATTTTGAATGGCCCTTACAATTTCTTCATCCGTGAGCATTTCTTGGGTGTCAATTTCTTTGTCACAGCCACCTGATACTCAGTCTCGAACCTCAGATTCAGTAATTACTGTCTGGTTTTCTTGAGCCAGCTGAGCGACAAGGGGGCTTAAAATAATGTCATGTAATTTTCGATGGATGAAGAGTCGTCAACAGCTCAAGTAAGTTTGGGCTTAAGTTTTTCCAAGAAAGTTGAATCAGACATTGTGAAATGGATGACAAACAATTTGCCAAATTGAAAACGACGTCCTTGAGATTAACTTTCTTCAAAACTACTACCAGATACGTTCCACTTTGCTCGTCAGCAAGAATGTTGGAGACTAAAGCTTGTCGATAGCGCAGTTTTGTATTCTGGATGATATTCTGGTCCATTGGTTGAATAATAGCTGCAACACTGCCTCCTGAGGGAGGTTCACACGTGCGAGATGACGACGTACATCAGAGACGAATTCAGTTTTAAACCAATCCAAGAACAAATCTCTTTTAACCCATGAACTTTTTTGCCCTCGATACCATACGGTAAGATCAACAGATTTTAATGCACAAGGCTTGTTAGCCGTCCCCATAAAACAAACGAAGTTTATGAGTCCCTGAAGCATTTGCACAAGGCATAAAGGTGATTCTGTTTTTCATAATTTTTCGACCAGGAGCTTTCTTTTCTTGAGATGACACCAATGTGTGATCTGGTAACATGCGTCAAAATAACCCACTTTCATCTGCATTGTAAATTTGCTCAGGTATCAAATTGTTTTTAATCACAAGTTCTTCAAATGCAGTTCGGAAATTTTCGATGCCGTCGGTATTACTCGAAAGTTTCTCACCAGTAATTTTGAGATGTTTTGAAATGAAACTGTACCTAGTTCCTTGCTGTATCAACTTGAGAATTTTAATCTTTTGTTCGATAGTCAAAGTCTCGTGTTTACGTGGAGCCATCGTAATACGAAAGCACTAACAGAACTAAATAATATGTAGGTGGACAAGGAAAGTAAAAACCGATGTTCGTCAGGTTGATTCATGTCGATTCAATAGAGGGTGAGGCACGGGGGAGCCGCGCTAGCTCGTTCTGACTACCGCATCGTCCTACACCTCTATGAGACTTGACCGTCCTGAAAAATTCAAAAACCATCTTATAGCCTTTAGTGGGTAGTTGATTAAGTACAAGCCACTGCTCATTAAGTTACAGACAATCAGCTAAAACGTCATTAAGCATCTTTAAATAATTTTTAATTTTGAGAACACTTTTTAAAAATTCAGTAAAATTGGCATCCCCCTCTTCACAAAAAAACCTTGATACTACTGCACTGGACTGGAATAAAGACGTTTGGCCAAAGGGCATCTTTGTTCCAGACTTTATTTGGGTTTTCTTTTCTAGTTACCTTCATGAAACTATATGATTCTAGAATTTTTGATTTGGGTCCCATACATTGGACTTCAGAAAATGATACAGCTAGCATTTTATGTTAGTCATTAGTAGGTAGTAGGGTAGTTTGCAGTTTAAGATGTTTGACATGCAAAGACAGAAATTTTGGAATGAGCTCTATCGATTTTCTCCTTTAAATATTGACGCCTACGTTTACGACGAATCTGAATCTACCTCCCATCTCTCTTAATTCCACCATCTTCTTCTTCTTCAAGTGCCATCTCCGCGGCGGAGGTCGGCAATCATCATAGCTATTCGGACTTTTGGGACAACTGCTCTGAAAAGTTCATTTGATGTACATCCGTACCACTCTCTCAGGTTGCGCAGCCGTGACATTCTACGCCTCCCTATGCTTCTCTTTCCTTGGATCTTTCCCCGCATAATCAGTTGGAGCAAGATGTATTTCTCTCTATGTGTAATATGTCCGAGATATTCCAATTTTCTTGTTTTAATTGTATTTAAAATTTCTATTTCTTTATTCATCCTTCTCAGAACCCCTTTGTTTGTGACGTGTTCTGTCCACGATATTTTCAGAATTCTTCTATACACCCACAGCTCGAATGATTCCAGTTTTTTCATTGATGTTGCATTCAAGATCCAAGGACCAATTTCACCATCAGCTTCTTCTAAAGTTTGTATTTATGAAATGTTTTGTTAATATACAGCGCCGTGAAGGGAGGGGCTAACATTTTTCCTGTTAAGTACATAATTACTATTATTGTTTACAATTAGATTGTTATGCCTGGGTTTTGCCCAGTTATTGTTAATAAAGTTTCCGCCCGGTTAGAGAGGAAAGAACTAGGTATTCCATTTTTGTGACTAAGTATAATTTTGAAGTTTTCTACTTTCGTTTTTAAGACATGCTTTTCAGTAATATTCACATCTGCAGTAATTAACTCTTCAGTACTAATCTCAATGTCAATGTTTAAACGTAAGTCAAGACAGATCATCCTTACATTAACAATTTTTCAGTCTTTTTACACAGCTGGAGTTACTTAATAAGACACATATTAGTTTATTACTCACCTCACTTTTTTAGTACATTGAATGCACAAGAAATTTGACATATCTTTCACAGTAGACGCAATCTGATATGATTGATGATATTTTACATACACTTTATTTTATTTAAATTTAAATATAGGAAGCTCTTAATTAAAGAGCCTATATAAAGTGAAAATAACATAAAATGTCCCCTTCTATTTACTATTTAATACAGAATATTCGAACTATACTTAAAACTATCTTATTAAAATAGTATGTAAACAGTATTAATACAATCGATGAACATTAACAAAATCCATTCAAAATATTGTAGTTGCCTTCCTATAATTTCGTTTTTCAAAACATCACTCTTTTTCATTTCTAAGCTTTCACAAAATACCCAAAAGGTATTGACCGCATTGTCCAATGTCAATGAGGATTACACAATTAGAAACGGGTAGGTCTTGCGTCCATTTGCATAAAATTTTATGACAGGATTAAAATGTTGAGGGTTATTTATAATAAAGTAGAGAGAGGTATCGGGATTATTATTCTACGACAAAGAGTAGACCACCTGACTCTCTCGGCAAGTCTTTGTTTAGCGAATAATACTTGTATTGTTTAAAATAATTCTTTTGAAGGAACTGCCAAGATTGGTCTTCATTTTTGAGTTTAAGATATTTTTAGTCTATTCTGGCTTTAAATTTCGCGCCATCTTTTCAAGGCGCGTCGTAAAATTCCTCTTCCTTTATGGGTTTCCTAAATATGTGGTTTCTTGGAAAGTATCTTCCCTTCTTCTAAGTACAGGCGGGACATATTAATCTCTGGCACTTGTACTCGTATATATATATATATATATATATTGAATTTGAAATTTCCGCGGGAGCTATATGTGGTTTCAGTTGTTTTCCGGGTTTGACTCCGCGTTAAATATTTTTGGTTTTTAGAAAAACCATTGTTTTGACGACGTTTCGGCAAGGTCACACTTGCCATTGTCAAGTCAGATTCTGCTTCGTCTTGATGTTACAGGCGAACTGATTTCTCGGTCGCTGCACGCTGAGTTTAAATATCTTGTTGCGCTTCTTGTCATTGGTCCTGTGCGCAGAGTGGGCGTGGTCTTCTTCGCTATTTTAATTTTTTTTACGTTTTTCTGCAGAATTGTTTTCCACGTATTTGGGAGTCTTTGGGCATCATCTCTGGTGTTTAAATTTTTCGGATGTTTTTCGATCTCTATGGCTTCTCTGATTACACGTTTGGCCTTATTTTCGATGTTGGCTAGCATTGTTGTTCCATTTAAGTCTATTTTATGTCCTGTGTTTATGACATGTTGTGCTAGGGATGAAGTTTTTTCTTTTCTTTCGATGGCGTTTCGGTGTTCTTCGCGTCTAACCTGTATCCTTCGATTTGTTTGTCCGATGTACGATTTATCGCAGTCTTCACACGGGATCCTGTATACGCCTTGATTTTCTAATGCAACTTTTGTTTTTGCTGATGGTAATATGGTTGCTATTTTTCTGTCGGTGTTAAAAAAGAAAAAACAAAATAGAAACTATTTTTAACACCGACAGAAAAATAGCAACCATATTACCATCAGCAAAAACAAAAGTTGCATTAGAAAATCAAGGCGTATACAGGATCCCGTGTGAAGACTGCGATAAATCGTACATCGGACAAACAAATCGAAGGATACAGGTTAGACGCGAAGAACACCGAAACGCCATCGAAAGAAAAGAAAAAACTTCATCCCTAGCACAACATGTCATAAACACAGGACATAAAATAGACTTAAATGGAACAACAATGCTAGCCAACATCGAAAATAAGGCCAAACGTGTAATCAGAGAAGCCATAGAGATCGAAAAACATCCGAAAAATTTAAACACCAGAGATGATGCCCAAAGACTCCCAAATACGTGGAAAACAATTCTGCAGAAAAACGTAAAAAAAATTAAAATAGCGAAGAAGACCACGCCCACTCTGCGCACAGGACCAATGACAAGAAGCGCAACAAGATATTTAAACTCAGCGTGCAGCGACCGAGAAATCAGTTCGCCTGTAACATCAAGACGAAGCAGAATCTGACTTGACAATGGCAAGTGTGACCTTGCCGAAACGTCGTCAAAACAATGGTTTTTCTAAAAACCAAAAATATTTAACGCGGAGTCAAACCCGGAAAACAACTGAAACCATATATATATATATATATATATATATATATATATATATATATATTTATTATATTAATTTTTTGATGTTTCTTTGCAATAACAACATTGTAATGCTACAGATCTTTTAAAGGTAAGATCATTTACTTAATTGTTTTTTCATATTAGATGTATCGCTAATAACACTCTTTTAGATGAACTGATGATGCTTATTGAACAATAGGCGAAACGTCTTCAATAAATAGATAAAGTAGCACAACTATTAAATTAAACGGTCATATACCTTAAAGATGTCTATATATATATATATATATATATATATATATATATATATATATATATATATATATATATATATATATTTATTTATTTTGCTTCAACCACATAGGGGTATTAGCATAAGAAAATACAAAAAGTGATAAAGACATACATAGGCATATACAAAATATCAATTACATAATAAGGTATACAATATATATTTTAATTATTGATGTATTGTGTAATTTTATTAAAAAAGTTTATAGATTTTAAGAATTTTATCAAGTCAGCTACGTATTTAGAATTCTCCTAGAAGTTCTTTTAAAGTTTTAGGAATGTGGTGATATAGTCTTTCAACTGAGTATATTGGAGAGTCAATCAAAATGTGCTTCACTGTCACTTAACATTCACAAACACAACTCACTGGTTTCTCTTCTCTCTTCAACAAGTATTCATGTGTTGTAGAAGTGTGTCCTAATCTGAGACGTATTACTAGCACTTGAAGCTGTCGCTTTGAAGCCCAGAAGTTCCACGGAAGGACGGAAGATTTTATTTCTGCCTTCTACCTTCTCTAATGAGTGGTGCTTCTGTTCCATTGGTTTTGCCAAACATGGTGTAATTTTGCTTTTAACACATTCGCGACCAACCTAGTTGTAGGTCTGTCCAGTCAAACTGATTTTGGTTAAACATAAAAGAAACATGCCAAATCCACCATTTTTGGGGAGCAGTATTATAATTGAACAAGGATTATAAAAAAAAAATGTTTTGGATAATGTCACACATATGTGACACTGGTCTATAGTAATAAAAATTTGAACATAACCCAAGTGTCACAAATATGTGACATAAACATTTTTAGCTACTACTTATAAAAAATCATTTATTTATTCAATATTAACAAAACTAAAAATTACTTCCAATAAAAAATAAAACATATTGTATAAGTTTAATTGTCTTTTCTGTGCCACTCAGCAAAACAGGGTGTAACACATAACCCAATGGGCTGTCCATCACTCCCCTTACATTCCTAGCATGTGTACCAGGTGACAGCCCTTTTCTTGGTTGCACTGCACTGTCGACATCTTTTTCGCTTATTTTCTTTTTTCAAGTTGTGTGCCGCAACAACTTTTTTTCTGCTTGGCCGTTCTGTTTGTCCCAGTAAATGTTTGATCACTTCCTCTCTAAACTGAAGGTACGACATTCTTGTTTTCTTCGACGTGTTCCTATTTTTATTCAACAACCAGTTGCCATTCCACATGCAAATATCTAGTAAGTGAAAGAAAACTTTCATGTACCATCTCAGAGTTTTTCGTGGTGTGCCATAATATGAAGTCATCTGGTCAATTCTGTCAATTCCCGACATAAACGAATTGTAGTGACGAATCATTACTGGCTTCAACTTTTTCTGGCCTCTACGATTTTCAACTTCAACCATTTCGGAACCATGCTTGGATGAAATCATTATTACATTTTTCTTATCTTTCAATTTTTTTGTAATAACACTCTTTGGGTTACTTTTTTTATTTTTTCCTAATGTTTCACAAACGTAAGTCTTCTTTTCATGTAAAAACTTGGCAAGCTCATAACTGTTGTAATAATTGTCCATGTAGATAGTGTGCCCCTTCTCTAAATATTCAGTAACAAGTCTGTGAACTACTTTAAACGCATGCCCATTTTCATTTACTACTGTCCCCTTGCCGCTGTAGATTAGGAAATTTAGTAAAAATCCATCAGAGCTAGTAATCTCATCAATTTTTATTCCATATTTACTTTTGGCATATACTGTCGGAATATTAACCGCCCTCTCCACAGTAAGAGGGCTTCGTCAAGACTTAAGTTCTCTCGTGGATAGTAAACTAGAGAAAGTAGAGATATTATTTATAATATGACTCGTAACTTAATTACTATTTAAATGGGAATAAGCCACAATTAAAGGTTAAAATACGTTTATTGACGTTTCAATTTCCACTTCGGAAATCGTTCTCAAAATGTGGAAATTGAAACGCTAATAAACGTATTTTAACCTTTAATTGTGGCTTATTCCCATTTAAATAGTAATTAATTTAAAATGCCACAAGAAAATAGCTTCAGAACAATATGCCTCGTAACGTTTTTAATTTTGTAAAGTCGATCTTGAACTTCTACGTCTTCCGGCTTGTAAAAACAAATATTTTGAAGAATAGCTTCAAACTTTGATCTGGGCATAGTTTTTCCAAATATTGAAAAGTGATATAGTGGATCTGTGCTCCAGTATAAACGTAAGGAGGGGAGTTTAATGTTTCCCATTAATATGCAGAGACCCAAAAATTTTTTTAAGTCGTCAATATTTATATCCATCCAGCGTCTTAAAAAGGAATATTTTTTTAAAGTAGGGTTTTCTTTGCGTGAAGCAGCTCTGTGATTTGTCCACTCTACGATTTTTATCAAAAGCTCTTCATCAAATAGTAATGAAAAATATTGTATAGGTATTGCATCAACAGGAATTTCTACTTTTATATTTTCTTGTTCAGTAAACTGATGTATCTCAATATTTTCCTCTACATCAAGCCAGTCCGCCTCATCATTTTCTTGTACCACATTTTCATTTGCATCATTCGCTTCGCTCTCATCATTACTCAACTCACCGCCGTCATTGCTCGACTCTCCCCCATCATTGCTAGTATCCTCAGTCTCTCTTCCAGAATGAGAAGGAGAATATTCATTTCCACTATTAGAATAAAACATTTCATCATTATGGTCCTCCTCGAATTCATATTCAATATTTTCGGCATTTCTGTACTCACTAACTTCCCTACTAGCCATCTCGGTCTCTAATTGAAGGTCTCGTGTACTTAGATGTCGTTTTGACATTGTTAATACGTCTAAAATAAATAATAAGTTATTACACGGTGTATAAATAAGTTACATTTTTATATTACTTTTCTAAATTATACACAATTACGATACTTTTCGTATTCGACGTTTACATTCTATAAATTTACGTTCCATAAATTTACAGGTTGTTTAGGTTTAGGTGGACTGTGGCCAAATTTGGACCCACTGTGATAAACCATGATAAAATTATTTTACATTTCATCACGTAAGTTCGGTGTCACACATGTGTCAGCAGTCCTTACGAAAACTTCACCGTCACACATGTGTGACGGTTGGTCGCGAATGTGTTAAGTAAGGTTTTAAATCTAAATGCATCGTTAAATTTTCCACCGATGCGGCTGTACTGGTTACTGCGGACATAGCTAGACTATCTGCCTTTTTTATTACCATCTATTCCAACGTGTGACGGTACCCAGAGGAACTCTACTGTCAAATTGTTTTGGTATATACGGTATAAAATGAACCTAATCTGCTGTAATGTTGGATTGGAGGGATAAATCTGGGAAATTTATGTCAGACAACTAAGTGAATCAGATATTATAAGAGATTCTGAAAGTTTTTTTTCTAGAATAAAGGTTAGGGGCTTACTTATGGCAAATAGTTGTGTTGTAAAAATACTTTTTACAATTTATAGATGGAATGTTCATGTGATATTACAAAGCATGCTCCTACTCCATTTATGGTCTTAGATGCGTCCGTGTATATAAGATGGTAATTTTTGTACTGTGTAAGAACATGGAGAAAGTGAGGTTTAAAAAAATTGGGTATCACGTTATTTTTATTATATTCTGTAAGTTTAAGGTTACAAAGCGGAGAGGGAACAACCCAAGGAAAACATAAATTTATTTCACAGGTAGGAAAAATGGGAGGTAGTTCAATATTAAAATCTAAGAAGTATCTATTAGCTCGTTCATAGAAAAGTACAGGATCTCTATTTCTTTTTTAATCGACTTCCTGGAACTTGTTAGCAACAGCATGATGGAGAGCTGGATTTTTTGGGTTAGATTTTATATTCAAGACATACGATAGAGGTAAGTATTTTCTTCTTAGGTTTAAGGGTGGCTCTCCAACTTCACAGAGCAAACTGTCAAGATCAAGTCTAACGGCTGAACTCTGAAGAGTATCCAAAGTTTTGAGCAATGCTTGGTTTTCGGAGTTATACACAACACATCGATAGTTCAGTTTTGATCTGATTAAAGCTCTATATAACTTTATTACAGTTGGAAAATCTTCTGCCCAATTTTTATGTGATATAGATTTCATAATGTTTAGTCCAGCTTGTAAAAATAGTCTTAGCGAGTGTATATGAATTGTCCAGCTTAATTTTGAGAAGAATTGTATAAAAATAGATTTGGGAGCTTTTGTGGATTTGATTTTCGTGAAAAATGTATAGCTTTTGTTTTTGTGGTGGAAAACTGGAGCCCAATATTGTTAGACCACGATTCTATCGACTTAGGAGCTGCAGCAATACGATTATGAGCAGATAATATGTTTTTATTTCTTGCTAGAATTACCAGATCATCCGCGTACAAAAAAGTTTTAATTGTGCCATTACAGTACGACATATTATTGTTAATAGCAATTAAAAATAGCGCTACGCTTAGATTCGAGCCCTGTGGAATTCCATTTTTCTGTAACTTAGATTCAGACAAATGGTTATTGATTCGAACTTTGAAATATCGTTGCCGTAGAAAGTTTGAAATAAAAGCAAACATGTTACCGTGAATCTTTCAATTGTGGAGTGTAAATATAGCGCCATACTGTATCAAAAGCCTTTTTTACATCAAAGAATATGGCTAAACATTCTTGATTGCATATAAATGCTTCGTGAATTTCTGATTCCAATGATAATAAGTTATATAATGTTGATCTATTTTTCCTAAATCCACTTTGTTCGGGTATAATAAGATGTTTATGTTCAATATACCACATGAGTCGATTGGCAATGACCTTTTCTAGCAACTTACACATTGCATTCGTGAGAGAGATATTGGAACTATGATTCACGAGTGCCATATTTGTGAGAATACCTTATTGATCCATATAAAATTGAAAAGTTGCAATAATAGTTGGCCTACTAGTGGTAGGATCTGTAGAAAAAGCACAGGTATGTTATCTGGTCCTGGACTAGTATTTCTAACGAAGTTTTTCAATAAGTTCAGTAAAGCTTATAGAATTGTTTATTGGTGAAGTATTATTGATTAATGGTATTCCTTTATTTTCTTCAAATCATTTCTTATTTAAAAATTCTATTGAATAGCTTTCATCCTATACGATTATTATTATTATATTTCATCCTATCCAATATTGCATCCTAACGTAAATGTCTGATTGTCTTTTATTAAGTATTTTAAAGAGTGATATGAATTTTTTCCAGATATACTTCTAATCATATTCCAGATTTAACCAATTGGAGTAGATCTAATGTTTTCTGAAACAAACCATTACCATGACTCTTGATTGCTTTTTTTTTAATAATAAACCTACATTTAGTTCTTATTCTTTTGAATTCCAAATGATTTTCAGTAGTTTTATATCGTTTATATCTATTAAAAGCCGATTTAGATTCTCTTATTGCCTGTTTGCACGCATCCTTCCACCACGGTACATGTGAATGTTTTGGATGAAAAGCTGTTTTTCTAATAGATTTATTCGCTGCATCAAAGATGACTTTATTGAAAAAGTATGTTTTCTCATTAATATCTTGTTCTGACTCTAACAGTTCTCTATGATCCATAGCTGATGAAGAAATCAATGTTAAGAACACTGTCCAGTTGGCTTTATTTAAGGACCATTTGTTGATGTGTGTATTGTGTTTACGGTACAACAGACTGTTAGCTAAGATGGGAAAATAATCTCGTCCATATAGATCAGGTAAAGTACTCGTATATTGTAAAATTAATAAACTTAGATATAAAAAAATATCAATGTGAAAGTAGAAACCTTAATATAAATTCCATTTTCCCTATTTCAATGCTATTGTATCCATGTAACACCGAGAAGAACCCGACTCATATTTAACACGGACTAAACGCACACAGTGTGCTATAAACTCTTCAAATTAATATTTACCGCGGTCTTTTACAATCCCGCATAATGAATATTTGTTCTGCTAAATCGTTACTCACTTCTTTGTTTAAGTATCGAATGTTTGACAGCATATTATTTTGATATCCTCTCATTAACTTATCTTATTGTTTATCTGCTTTCTGATGGATTTGAAATTTATGGAGTGTGGTAATTATAGGTACACCATGAATGTGTCAGTTTTTATACTGACAAGTGCATTTAAAAAGATATTACGAGAAGAAATAAGAATCTGCGAAGGATTTTTATGATCGACTATTGCTAGGTAATTATAGACAATTACAATAGGAAATTATCTATACAATTCTTGTTTTTTATAAATGATGGGATGATCATGACATCGAATAATAAAATTTTACTATAATTTTTTTTGTCTAGTTTCTGAGTTTCTAGCCTGGATGACTGACTGGCTAGCTCAGCTTATTTTATTCTTATTATTTCTTATTATATCTCTTATTATTTTATTCGTTGGGTAAGTTCTCTATAAGTTCACTCCATACTCTGTTTTTAACTTCCTTTTCTTCTTCTTATCGTTCATTATTATGTTACTGATTTTGTCTTCTTATTGATTATTTATTTAATTATTTCAACGGTAGAATTATTTACAACGGAACTTACACTCACAGGCGTAGAGAGTATATTCAGAATTCAAAACGACTTTTCAAGACCCTTCCATTGTAAAAATGGACTGAGACAGGGAGATGGACTGTCGTGTCTCTTATTTAACCTTGCACTAGAAAAGGTAATTCGAGAGTGCCATATTAATAAGAATGACACCATCTTTAATAAATCTGTACAAGTGATCGGATATGCAGATGACATAGTCATTATTGCTAGGTCCACAGAATCTCTAATCGAAGCATTTCGATACCTAAGGGCGTCTGCACTGAGAATGGGATTAAAAATAAACGCACAGAAAACCAAGTATATGTATTGTATTAGATCAGGCAACCAGATACCTAGGCTATTAATTGATGATCTAGAACTGGAAGGTGTGGACACCTTCATCTACCTGTGCTCGCTGCTGACCAAAGACAACAATGTCAGCGAAGAAATTAAAAGAAGAATAGTGCTTGCCAAAAAGTGCTATTATGGCTTGAGGAAACAGATGGCCCCAAAACTACCCAGAAAAATTAAAGTTACCATTATATAAAACACTAATAAGGCCAGTGTTAACATACGGGTCAGAAACGTGGTCACTTACACAGAACGACCAAGAATTGCTTAAACGTTTCGAGAGAAAAATTCTAAGTAAAATATATGGAGGAGTCCAAGAACAGGGTTTGTGGCTTAGGCGCTACAACTTTGAGTTATACAGAAGTTTTGGGGAACCTGACGTTGTAAAATGTATTAAATTAGCACGCCTTTGATGATGGATAGGACATGTAATTAGGCGAGATGAAGATGCAACGATCAGAAAAATTTTTTGGACAGTGGGAAGACGAGCCAAAGGAAGACCAAAACTTAGGTATCAAGATGACATAGAGGATGATCTAAAATCCATCTGAGTTAAAGCATGGAGAAGAGTTGCCAGAGACAGGGGCGAATGGAAGATTGTTCTGAAGAAGGCTTTGGCTCATAACGAGCTGTAATGCTACTGATGATGATGAGAAGCATTTACAATAAAATACAACAAACAGTAAAAAGTAAAGATCATGTACAATAAATATCAAAACAATAACAAAGAAACAATTAAACAGTAAAAATTTGTAAATTAAAACAGTATATCAAATCACAAACGTTAAAAAAATATCACATATTTAGATTAATAAAATTAGACTCTTAAGTTGCCTTTTGAAAACATTAATGTTTGGACAGAATGGATCCAATAGGAGATCATTGCAAGAGCTGAGTATTCTCGATAAGGCATAATGGCATAAGGCAAAATGACAAGCATAATCAGTCTTATGAAAAGGAATATAAAAGAGTGCAGTGTGTCAAGTTCTATGTATTGTATTTAAGTACACGTTGGCTAATAACGAGGGACAATTAATTTTAAACAAAAATAACATATCAGCTCTCAACCTGTAGTTTTTCACTGTAGCAATGTTGCATTGACACATTATTACAGAATAATTTATGAAATAACTTTCAGTATTCTTATATTAATATGTGCTTTAAGAGCTAAAGATCTCTCCAATCCATCAATGTAGACTTGATGAAATAGAGACCAAACAAGAGAGCAGTATTCAAGATCTGAGTGTACCAGAGAGCAATACAATAATTTGAAAACAATAAGTGAGAGATCATGACTGTTAGGATAAATAAAACCAAGATTACGAAATCCTGTTTCCTTAATTTTAAGAAAATGGCTTCTAAATGTCAATGCACAATCCAATAATACTGTCAAATCTCTAATCTCAGATACCGAATCCAAGAGTACATCATTAAGAACATATCTATTACATATATCATATATAACATATAAGAACATTTAGCTGGATTTAAGCTCAGATTTATCATGTATACAACGAAATACCTTCTTACCTTTAAGACCTCCTTAAAGATAATACACAGAAGAATTTATCAGAAATGCGAGTCACAGATCTCACGAACGCAGTTTGGATTCAGAGATGCGTTAGGTACAAGAGAAGCCTTGTTCGCGGTTCAGGTATTATTTCAAAGGTGCAGAGACGTTAACTGCGATATTTATGTATGCTTTATCGACTACCAGAAAGCTCTCAACATAATCAAGCACGATAAGCTCATGGATATACTAAAGGCAACTGATCTGTGATCTGGATAACAAAGACCGAATAATCAATAACATATACTACAACCAATCAGCAATAATTTGGGTGAAAGACCAACTAACAGAAGAAGTTGCAATAAAGAGAGGAGTACGACAGGGCTGCATACTCTCTCCCTATTATTTAACGTCTATTCGGAACACGTCATGAGCCTGGCCTTAGAGCATATTGAAGAGGGTATTCTCATAAATGGTGAGAGCCTGAATAACATCAGATATGCAGACGACATCATCCTCTTTGCAGACAGTTTAGAAGGTCTACACACACTAGTAACGCAATTGTGGAGAATCAGTCAAGAATACGGGCCTGATTTTAACATCAAGAAAACAAAGTACACGGTCATCAGTAAGAAGCATATTCCACCTAGTCAATTACTGGTAGATCAGCAACAAATACTCCAAGTGCCCCGTTACTACTATTTAAGAACCACCATAAACGACCAATGGGACCACTCAGTTGAGATAAAACAAAGAATTGAAAAAGGCAGGTCAGCATTTGTCAGAATGAGCAAGATATTTAAGAGTCACGACCTACCCTTAAAAACGAAAATCCTTTTATTGAGATGCTACATGTTTACAGTGCTGCTCTATGGGGTTGAATCATGGACACTAACCGAGGCATCCATGGAAAAACTCGAGGCGTTTGATCTGTGAAATAGTTTTACTCATATAAAAAGAACAGATATTATTCGTAATTATTTAAAATGATCAAATAAAATGGAATATTATTGAACTACATGGCAAATTCTACAATTTATGGAGACAGATTACAATGTCACCCACCACGATCTTGTAATCGTTTCCCTTTTAATTCTGGTTGTTTGATCATATTCCCTCATTGAATTTATTTTTATGTTATGTAAGTATAGTATAATACCCGCTGTATCTATATTTCAATATTATTAACCCATCAATGGTTCTAATTGAATGTGTCGATAACTGGCCTAAAAAATGAAAATGTTATGCGGGCGAAAATGTAATCTATACGGTCACGAGCGCACCACAAACACTCGAAAGAGGAAGCCAGCTGGTTATTTTACGAGTTTTAGCGATATTAATTGTACGCAAAATAACCTAATAAACCTGTCTTTCACAAACCACATACTACCGACAGTAAGTACCCACCTACCAGCATGAAAAACTCCGTTCCAGAACAAAAAAGTTATGTTACACAATTCAAGAAACCGTTTCGATGTTTTTTACTCTTTTTACACTGGCTTTAAGTACGCTTTTATTGCGGTAATTTCCCTTTCTTGAGATTATATCAAAGCGTAGAAAATGGTAGATATGTGTTGTTTAAATATTCTTATATATGTACTGAAAAATAATTTAAAACTATATTTAATTTAACATTTTCATATTCATGTATAGTCCGTAATTAATTTCAGAACGTATTTTGAGGTTAAATATTCTATTTTTATTTGTGGTGTCTTGAAGGGGTGGAGGACATAACTAGAAAAGTGTCTTTAAAAACTTTATAATTGATTATTTAAATATTTACCTGGAATTTGAAGACAATGTATCATGCTGGAAAACTTCATAATACCGTTCAAAAAATGACCAGATTTTGAATAGGTATAACGCGCATAAGCGAAATGAGGTGGCCAAATAGTGGTGCTTGTATTGTTGACAACCTTATGGTATACCACTCAGGAAATGATGACGGTCATCCCATGTATGAGGTTGGAATAATCGTATCTCGTCAATTACGTCAATATTTAACAAATGTTGTATCTGTTTCTGAAAGATTAATAATAATCCAACTGAATACTATTCCAGTCAAACTAGAATAAATGTTTTACAAATGTATGCCCTTACCAGCGATGTAGAGCAATTCTATAGTTATTGATAAATTCACTTAAATGAATTAAAAATTACTACCAAAATATAACTATTATTATAAGTGACTTCTTCTCCCTGTTCTTTATATGTAGACATGACTCATGTCTGTTTTGCAATGTGCCTCCAGTAAGTTGTCGTTCCATCGTTGTTGTGGTCTTCCTACTGATCGTCTTCCTATTGGGGAACCGTCTCTTGCCGTCTTTACTACTCTATTTGTTGTCATTCGGCTTATATGAACGTTCCATTCTACCCTTCTATTTCTTACCCAGTTATCTGTACTTCTAGATCTGTTCCATAGTGCCTTACCATCAATTTTTTAAAGTGTTTTCATCTCTATTGTTTCTAAAACCTTTTTTGTCTTCTCTGTGTCAGGTGTAATGACTGTTTTGTAAATTCTGCCTTTCATTTATTTCCCGATATTTTTATTTCTACATATTGTTTAATTCAGGTAGCCTGCGGCTCTGTCTGCTCTATTCACTTGATCTTCCACTTCAGTTTCGAGCTTTCCGTAGCTAGGTAATCTTTTATTATCTGACCTTCTAGCTCCAATTTACATCTTAGTAAATTTGTTGTTGTAACCATGCACTTTTTCTATATTAAATTTTCTGGCGGTTATATTATATTGGTGCAGCATACGTTGTAAATGGTCTTCACTTTGAGAGAGTAGTATTGCGTCGTGTGCATAGCAAATTATTTTAAGTTGTTTTCCTCCCATTTGGTATCCTTTTGTAGTTCTTACTTTTTTTATTATTTCATCCACAATCAGGTTAAACAATACAGGACTCAGGGAATCCCTGTCTTATCCCATTGCCGGCTTCAATAGGTCGGTTAGTTCTTCTTCTACTTTTACTTTTATTGTGTTGTTTTGGTAGATATTTTCGATCGTGTTGATTATTCCTAGAGGTATCTCTCTTGCGTACAATAAGCAAATAACTTCCTTTAATTTGGCCCGGTCAAATACCTTCTTAAGCTCCACGAAACATAGATATGCCGGTTTATTGTATTCTAATGATTTCTCTTGCACTTGCCTCATTATAAATATAGCGTCGGTGCCTGATCTTCCCGACTTAAAACATTGTTGTTTTTGTGCTAGTGTTATAATTTCATTTAGTTTATTTGTTATCACTTTATTGTTAATTTTAGTGTTATGTTTAATAAATTAATTCCTCTGTAATTTTCCAGGTCCGATTTGTCTCCCTTTTTGAAGAGAGGTATTAGGATGCTTTATTTCCATTCTTGAGGAATTCTGTTTTGTTCTATTATTTTTTGGATCAGTTTTAATAGTTGTTTGGTCAGATCTGGTCCTCCGTACTTTAGGAGTTCGTTGAGTATTCTGTCATCTCCTGGTGATTTTCTGTTTTTTAGTTTCCTTAATATTTCCTTTACTTCTTCCTCCTCAATACTTATTTCTTCGTTTGTCGTCACCTCTGGTGTTGGTGATTCATTATCGTCAGCTTTAGCAAATAGTGATCGAAAGTAGTCTACCCATGTTTCCTTCTGAATGTGTTTCGTTTTTATTAGTTCCTTTATCTCTTTTCTTTGTCTTCTGATCATTCTCCATATTTCTTTTTGTGTTTCGTCGAAGTCGTGTTTTGAGAAGCTCTGCCAGTGTTCCCTTTTTATTTGTCCAACTAAAGTATTCGTTTCATTTCGTCTTCACTTCCTCTCGTAACCATGGTATTTTCTTTTGTGATATGTTAGTGTTCGTTACTTTCCTCTCTTCAAGTGATTCTGTTGCTGCGTTACACATCTAATTGTTTTCTTCACATCCAATTAGGGGTGTCCTTAATGCAAAAATTGGTAAAGGAAAAAGCGGTAAATTCATTGGTGATTTTGGTCTAAAGAAAAAAAATGAAACGAAAGATATATTAAAAATGTTTGTAGAGGAAGAAAACTTTGGGTCTCTCCGCAAGATCAAATAGGAAACATAATATGGAATCAAATAGTAAACAAAGGATTTCGTAATGGATGCCTATCAGTTAAAAGTTACCCCGATACTGACGTATCATTAGATTATGTTCCAATTCAACTAATTTTATATATATATATATATATATATATATATATATATATATATATATATATAGATATATATATATATATCGGTTTCAAAACGTCTTGCGTCGTTGTCCGATGCCTAATTTCCACGAATTTCTATCAATTCAACTAATTCAACCAATTCCAACCAATTCAACTAATTTTAACGTTTTTTAATATAACTGTTCGTAAAAGATCTAGCGTTTCTTGTCATTTATTGCTATAAGCATAAATTGCATTTATTGTCTAACCTCTTCCTCTGCTATGAATTGTCTTAAGAACTTCTGATCTAGTCGTACTGTTGCCATATTAGACTGGCACAGATTTTTATTAAGTGTTACCACGTGTATCAGTGCACCCATCTCTATTAAAATGGACCAAAGATTTATCCAGCTATCAAATGCCTTCTGGTAGTCCACAAAGCATTTTATCATAGGTATTTGAAATTCTCTCGACTTTTCAATGAGTTGTCGTAGGTTCAGGATTTGCTCACGTGTACCTTTTTCCTTAAAAAACCCCGCTTTTTCTTACTTCTTCTTCTTCAAGTGCCCTGTCCGTTGCGAACGTTGGCTATTAACATGGCAATTCTGATCTTGTTTGCGGCGCTTCTGAATAGTTCGATCGATGTGAGCCCGAACCACTTCCTCAGATTTTGGAGCCATGAGTGTCTTCTCCTGCCTGGCTCTCGCTTACTGTCTATTTTTCCCTGGACAATCAATTGCAGTAGACGGTACTTATCGTGTCTCAATATGTGGCCTAGATATTCAAGCTTTCTTTGTTTAATTGTATTCAAGATTTCTTTCTCATTTCCGATTCTTTGGATTACCTCTATGTTGGTGATATGTTCGGTCCAGGATATACGAAGAATGCGTCGGTACACCCACATTTCGAATGCTTTTTCTTACGTTGTTTGATATTGTAGGTAAATTTTTAATCTGTTTTGGATGCTCTGCAACAAGATTTTACTGGCATGTATTGTTAACTTTTTTACATGTTACATTTGTTAGTTTCCTTAATGTTTTCTTTACTTCTTCCTCCTTAATACTTATTTCTTCGTTTATAGTCACCTCTGGTGTTGGTGATTCATTATCGTCAGCTTTAGCAAATAGTGATCGAAAGTAGTCTATCCATGTTTCCTTCTGAATGTGTTTCGTTTTTATTAGTTCCTTTATCTGTTTTCTTTGTCTTCTGATCATTCTCCATATTTCTTTTTGTGTTTCGTCGAAGTCGTGTCCCATCTGTTTTGAGAAGCTCTGCCAGTGTTCCCTTTTTATTTGTCTAACTAAAGTATTTGTTTCATTTTTGATTCGTTTATAGTGGTTATATGCCTGTTGTGTTTTTTGTCTTCACTTCCTCTCTAAACCATGGTATTTTCTTTTGTGATATGTTAGTGTTCGTTACTTTCCTCTCTTCAAGTGATTCTGTTGCTGCGTTACACATCTAATTGTTTTTTTCACATCCAATTAGGGGTGTCCTTAATGCGAAAATTGGTAGAGGAAAAAGCGTTAAATTCATTGGTGATTTTGGTCTAAAGAAAAAAAAATGAAACGAAAGATATATTAAAAATGTTTGTAGAGGAAGAAAACTTTGGGTCTTTCCGCAAGATCAAATAGGAAACATAATATGGAATCAAATAGTAAACAAAGGATTTCGTAATGGATGCCTATCAGTTAAAAGTTACCCTGATACTGACATATCATCAGATTGTGTTCCAATTCAACTAATTTTAATGCTTTTTAACTTAACTCTTTGTAAAAGATCTAGCGTTTCTTGTCATTTATTGCTATAAGACATCAACATATCTTAAATTGGAGACTTTTCTATAAGCCACCGTTACTCCATCGACCCATCCTTCTAAAGGTTTACCACACGTTTACCATAAATATTGAATAAGTCAGGTGAAAAAACATATCCTTGTCTAACCTCTCCCTCTGCTATGAATTGTCTTAAGAACTTCTGATCTAGTTATACTGTTGCCATATTGGACTGGCACAGATTTTTATTAACTGTTACCACGTGTATCAATGCACCCATCTCTATTAAAATGGACCAAAGATTTATCCAGCTTACACAATCAAATGCCTTCTGGTAATCAACAAAGCATATTATCATAGGTATTTGAAATTGTCTCGACTTTTTAATGAGTTGTTGTAGGTTCAGGATTTGCTCACGTGTACCTTTTTCCTTAAAAAAACCCGCTTTTTCTTACGTTGTTTGATATTGTAGGTAAATTTTTAATCTGTTTTGGATGCTCTGCAACAAGATTTTACTGGCATGTATTGTGAATGACAATGTACGGTGGTTTTCGTATTTTATATTGACTCTAGTGAAATATAACTTAAGGTACAATAATCAGCTATTTCATTTTATCTTTTACCTCAGAGAGCAAGACAGTAGGTTCTCCAGGGTAGTCGGAGGGCCATAGATTTTCTGCTGGAGTCTCGTTATTTCCAATATTTTGTCATTAGTGGCCTTTAGATTACCTCCCTTAACTACAACAGACCACGTTTTGAGGTTTAAACTCTCTGGTAAGGAAATTAACCTTTTGAAATATATCTCTCGGTTCATTCCGAGAACCTGCTCTTTGATTTGTTCTTCTATTTCTCTACATATTTGGGAGAATCAGCTTTGTCTTTGGGCCATTTCCTTCTTATTTCTTTTAATCTTCTTGTTCTGGTGCACTCTATTACTGCAGATTTGTGATCATTACATCAAAATGTTCTCTATTCTGCGCCACTCTTAGTAATTGCTGAACGTTCATGCCCGTCCAAGTTATATTGCGAAGCCATGACATGGCTTTTCTGCCTACTCCGCTTCGGCTCTTTATCTTCCCTTCAAATATGATTCGTAGCAGATTATATTTGCCATTTTCCATTAGGTTTCCTAGGTACAAGGTTTTTTTTTCTTAATCATTGTTATAAGTTCTAACTCTCCTTTATGATATTCTGAGCAGTCTACGATAGAACCACATTTCAAATGCTTCTAGCCATCTCATGATATTTAATTTTAATGTCCAGACTTTAACTTCATACACAACTGACCAAAGGTAACATTTAGTAACTCTAATTTGTGTGTATAAGCTTAGTTTTCGTTTGTAGAGGATGTGTTTGCAATTATTGTACATTTTTCTGGTCTGTTATATTCCACTTATTATTCAGTATTGCTCCCGATCTAAAAAAGGTTTTCTGTGGGTTTTCCTTTTAAGGACTTTACAGCGAGGATGAATACGGTTCTGAAAACATTGAAAGTAAAGAAATGAAGACACTCCAGAGAAAAATATTTTTCTAGTTTGAAAAATAAAATGTTTAGAAATTATAAAAAGTAGAGGAGTAATGTTAAAAGGGCAGGTGCATAAAATAAATTTGGTAGGTGGAAAAAATGCCCAAAGTCAGTAACAAAGCATAATCTTACCAATCTACATAAAAAACATTTCTGACTGCCGCAATTATCGTGGTATATCACTACAAGACTAACTATAAAGTAATATAGTATAAAGTACTTATAGTATAAAGTATTATCCACATAAATAAATAAATACTTGGAAAAGCTTGTAAAAAATAAACTCCAGGAGTACTGAGAAGGTTCTACGTATAAATCGAAATTAATTCACAAATAAAATTTCTGGGTAAAATGCCGTGAATATGAAATTCCCACATGAAGAATACAGGAACCATGTTTTAATCACAAGAAAGGTTTCTTTAGGCAGCTCGATTCCTTTAGCTATTCTTTTCAGACTAGAAAGGCTTGGCTTATAAATACGCAAACAATATATTAAAAATATTTCATGACTTATAAACGATAATCAAAGAACACCTGGAAAATAATTATATGTAATTATAATACAGTTAGAGTCTAAGTCTCGTGCACAAATATGATACTATTATAGTAATAATTTTAGTAAACAAATCAAATAGCGTCAAATAACAACTGAAAATATTGAATTCGAAGGTGATGATTGTGACCGACGTCTCTGTTTTTGATAAGTGAAAAATCACACTTGTATCGCAAAAGAGTTGAAATAATTTGTCAATATTTATAAATTTAAACTTCCTAGCTATATCTAAACTAAACAATATGAATATGAAATTCACGTTGAATATAATCGCAGACGAAGTGAATGGGAAATACTAAGGACAAATACAGGGGCATCGAGCACCAGGAACAGAAACAACATTCGTGGCTAAGGAACATAAGAACTTGATGTAATATCAGAGAAGTAGCTACAATATTCCAAACATCCGAAAACGGCACTATACTCGTACAAATGGTATGAAAAGTACAAACAACCACCAACGTTAGGTCCAAACACAAGCCACACTAAGAAAAAAGAGGAAGACCAAATAATCAGCTTAACAACCAAAAGTATTCACATATCTAGACTGTGCATTCAATGAAAGCTGGAACTATTGACAATAAATAAAATGTAGAGTCAAAATAACTATAGCAGCATTCCTCAAGATAAAGAATCGCTCTTTCGCAGAAATATAGCTTTAAACCCTAAGAAATGATTAAGTCTATTGTGTTTTATTGTATGGTGTTGAAGCGTGGATCTACTATGGAGCAAGGAATACAATTATTGGAAATGTGGTTATAGAAGAAATCTCAAAATTCCTTAGACCCATCTATTTACCATCCATTCATCCTTTACAACCAGCTGACTGGATCTACAGTAGAATTCGAGCCCTGGCCAACCTCATCAAACCTCTTCATTCATCTAATCATAGATGCAATATTTATTATCATTGACTTCACGCGTGATTTTGATGTTCTGAAACTATTAAAGGAAAAAAACTTAAACCAAAAGACAATTGTAATTATTCAACAATTAAACATCAGGAATAGCAGTTTCATAAGAGAAAACAATGAGCTGACCAATAAGATACCAGTCTCAATAGGAATCAGGCAGGGGAACAGTCTCATCCCAGTCCTCTTTACCGTCTTTATGGATTATATCATTAAAACCAGAGAAGTGAAATTCAGAAGTGAAAACTGCAAGAATAGGTTACAGAATGGGCAATACAGAATTTAAAATAATCTGCTGTGCTGATGATGCGGTGATAATATCTGAATATCAACCTTAGATACTTTATTAAAAAGTCTCTAAAGGTAATAAATAAAAATAAAAACGTTTATTGCCTTAATTAAATTTATAATTCAGAATATGCTTTTTTTCTTCTTTCTAACGTTCTTCTTTTGCACCGCTTTCTTTGTACGACCGCATCCTCTTCGAACCTGATTTTCTGTGTTTCTGGACTCCTGAACATCTTTTTCTGTAAATATTATTTTCGGCACCGTACCTACGCACCGTTCCCTGATTATGTTTTTCTCTATACATCCTCTGAATCTGTAACATGCTGTTTCTGTACTCTCGAGTTTCTTTCAGTTGGTCTCTGCTGTTGAACTACATACTGGGACTGCGTACATCACAAATCTTATGTAGGCTTGTTATAGTTAAATCTAGCTGAGGACTGGTCCTGAAAATAAAAGGTTTAATTAGTCTTTTTGCTGTATATGGTTTTTTCTTGAGTTCTTGATTGTTCATTGTAAAGTTTAATCTTCTGTCGAAGTTTTTGGCAGCTTTTTCTGGTTGTATTCTGTTTCCCACCATCGTAAGTTCTACTACTGGTGGATTTTTTGCACCATAAAGATGATAAATTACGTCTTCTAGGTGTTGATTTTTTATTTTCGATTTCTCCGCGAAGTGCGAAATTTTTCCTAAATGGTCTTCTAATGTCTCGTCTAGTCTTGTATCTTCGTTTTCTGCTGTGTATATTGCTGTATCGTCTATATAGAGGGCTGTATTTGTTCTTGCATCTGTCGATAAATCTGAAACAAAAATGTTTTATAAATGTGAGATAAAATACTGCCGTAAGACATTCCTTCCTGAACTTTTTGTCGAAAGGATAGCCAGATTAAAATAGAGGTAGGCAAGACACATAGCCAAAGGTTATTGGAATGAAGACCAATAAGAAATCAAGAGAAGCGTCGGTCGAAAACTTACACGACGATTTAAGAAGACAAAAGAAAAACTGGATGAGAGTGGCGCAAGATAAACGGGCTTAGAAATACGAGGAAGAGTCCTATTCAGTGGACTTTTGAGGCTGGATGATGGTGAATACTATGGATACCTTCCATTCCTGGTGCTCTGTTTCCTTTTAGTTTTCTCTAATATTTTCGCAACTTCTGCAGGACTTAGGTTGTCGTTTTTCTCTACAAAGAATTAACTTCGTCCTATCATCCGCTTTTATTCGTTATTTATTTCTATGGTTTGTCCATCCGATATAGGGTTGGGGGTTATATATCCGTCTATGGGTTTCTGCAATTTTTCATGCAATGTCCACTTCTGTATTTTTTGTTTCACTCTCTTTTTGACTGCTAGCATTTTCCATGCATCCTCGTCGTTTTCTTTCGCTTTTCTGATGATGTTGTGCCATTTATTTTCCGTGAGGTTTCTAAGTCTTGTTCTTATTTCTTCTAATAGTTCATCGTCATATATCTTCAACTCCATTCTTCGTGTTCTTTGGTATGTTTTCTGGTTCTGTTCCTCGTACGATTTCTTTCAATTCGTTTGGAATTCTTAGTTTTTCTTTATTCGTACATTCTTTTGGGATATTGTTTTGTTTGATGTTTTTTTCGTAGTTTGTACAATTTGCTTCTTTCCATTTTCATATTTTGACTGGTTCAATTGTAGTCCAGCTCAGAGCAGTGGCTATACCGTTCTGACGAGACCCAAAGAGGTCAAAATACGTATAAGCGGTTGTCGCTGCCCTGTATCAAAACAAAAATCTAATACCGTCATTATGTTTTATTACTTACTTCGTTTGGAGTACCAGAAACTGAATTCACTACGAATTTTGACCAGGATGAACGGCATGTGGAATGCAATTTTTAGATTCCCTTGCCGAGTAATTTATCCAGCTGTTTGTTTCGCAAGCTTTAGGAAACACAATGGTAAAAATTTGAATTCGGTTTCGCTAGGTAGAAATCGTTTGATTTCTCTTTCTGTTTTTAGATGGCGTAGTTACGTCCGTATATAGTTATTTTGATAACTATTATCTAGGACGGGAGAGATTTTTGTTTTGGTTCAGAGCAGTGGCTATACCGTTCTGACGAGACCTAAAGAGGTCGAAATACGTATAAGCGGTTGTCGCTGCCCTGTATCAAAACAAAAATCTAATACCGTCATTATGTTTTATTACTTACTTCGTTTGACGTACCAGAAACTGAATTCACTACGAATTTTGACCAGGATGAACGGCATGTAGAATGCAATTTTTAGATTCCCTTAAATTGAACTTAAATATTTGCTTTAACACACTGAGGTCGCTTGTATGTATTTTGTTTGACATTTTATCTTCTCATACTGGTAAATAGAAAATAGGAAAAGGATTGACGCATTCGAAATGTGGTGCTGGAGACGAATGCTACGCGTCTCGTGGACGGAGCACAGATCCAATCAGTCGATTCTCGAAGAGCTAAACATTCAGACCAGACTCTCCTCTCAGTGTCTTGCAAATGTTTTAAAGTTTTTTGGCCACATTGCGAGAAGAGAGAATGACAACTTAGAAAGACTAATTGTGTGCGGAAACGTAGAAGGACGTAGAGGCAGAGGACGCTCACCTATCCGATGGTCAGATCAAGTACAGAAAGCCACTGGAGAGACGTTTTCCGAGTCCATGAGAGCAGCCCAAAATCGCAAGAGATGGAGAGAATTGACCGCATTGTAGGAAATCACGGTCCTCAGCAATAAGGAAACGACAAGAGAGAGAGACTGGTAAATAACTGCGTTACTTTCTTTTGCTGGATTATCCGGATGTGCAATAAGATATACCCTGTATCCTCTAAACTCCATAAAAGATTTTTTAGTGAAGTCAGTTTCAGAGTTGAGACACAAATCCGCTTTTTCTATAGCTATTAAAATAATTTCAATGTATTATTGCCTTACAACGACTTTACCACAACGTTTAAGTGCATTTTTTCTACATATCTTCTCGTTGACTGTTGTGTATTAAACAACTATCAATATTATGACAAAAATCAAGGTCGAACAAATTCTAGTGATCTGATATTGTTGCAATTCCTGTAATCGTGGGCGTTTAGCGGAATATTCTACATCGACACACATCTAACGACAGCCACTCGCAATTGTTGCTTTTAGCGAATTAAAAACTAATAGATAAGATCGTTATCGACGGTAATTTTCTCAATAAATTCTATTAAATGTCATATAAATTATAGGTAATACGACACATATTAGGAATTCCGAGAAGATATCTACTAAGTAAGTATTAATACGTTATAAAGAAGTTTTCGTTTTTATGTACGTGACCCATGTTAGTTTTACGTTAAATATATAAATAAGAAAACTAACTATATATATATATATATATATATATATATATATATATATATATATATATATATATATATATATATATATATATGTACGGAACTTAAAACACTCCAACGCAAACATGACCATCCATATGCACAAAAAATTAAAGAGGTACAGAACACCAGAAAACAACGCAATACAGGCATAGTTGTAGACTGACTACAATTGAAGATAAATTACGAAGATGAAAAGAATATAGGCAAGAGTTATTCAAAGATGCAGTACGAAATCCGACTGAAATAAACAATCCCTACGGCCCAGAAATAACAAACGAAGAAGTAACTATGGCCATTAAGCGGATTAACGATGGGAAATCACTAGGACCTGATGCGGTACATGGTGAAATTTTAAAGCTATTAGAAGCACACCAAATCACAGCTCTTACGAAGCGATCCAACAATATCTACGAGACTGGTTACTTACCAAAAGACTGGCTACTACCAATATTCATTCCACTTCCTAAAAACCCCAACGCTAGAAAATGTGAAGAACATAGATTAATTAGTTTGTCGACGCATGTACTTAAAGTACTCCTTACTATCATTCACTCGTGCATATACACCGCATTAGAAGAACACCTCAGTGAAGTTCAATTTGGATTCAGAGCAGAACTCAGAACGAGAGAAGCAATTTTAAGTTTGCAAGTTCTAATACAAAGAGCCAGGGATGTTAACTGCGAGATGTGTATGCATATTTCATTGATTTTCACAAGACATTTGAGAAAGTCCCACATGGGAAACTACTCGATATCCTAAAAACATCAGGACTCGATGGTAAGGATATAAGACTGATCTCAAACTTATATCTCCAACAAATAGCAACAGTACGATTAGAAAATGAACTGTCCGAGATCTTCACAGTCGAAAAGAAGATAGACAGGGTTGCATATTGTCACCGGCATTATTTAACATATACTCCGAAAACATCTTTAGAGAGGCCTTGGACGAACCAGAAGATGAAATTGCTGTAAATGGCCAACTTATAAACAATATTAAATAAAATTGCTTTACTTGCTCTGTAACAAAATATGGCATTCCATGCAATGGCCTGACGACTGGACAATATCTACAATAACGACAATATATAAAAAAGGCAGCTTCCATAAATGCGACAACTATATAATCGTCTCTCTTATCTTACATGCCAACAAAATAATGCTACACATCATCAATGAGACACTGAAAACTTTCCTCGACATCAATCTAGCTTTATAACCCTGTATGGGTCCTAGCCTCCTAAAGAAATTTCTTTCCAGTCGTCCCTATCCATCGCCTTCCTCCGCCAAGCACGTATTCCTTTATTTCTCATGTCTTCATCGATGTTATCAATGAATCTTGCTCTCTGTCTTCCTCTTCTTCTCTGACCAATGGGTCGATCAAGGAGTGTTTTTCTAGCTCGGTCATTTTGTTCCATCAGCATTACATGCCCTATCCACCTCAGACATTCTATCTTAGTATGTTTTACGATATCTGGTTCCTGGTATATTCGATAAAGTTTGAAGTTGTATGGTCTTCTCTACATTGCATTGTCATTATTGTCATTCACTGCTCCATAGATTCGTCTTAGTACTTTTCTTTCAAATCATCCTAACATGTCCAGGTCTCCGAACCATATGTTAGGACTGGGCGTATTATTGTTTTGTAGAGTTTTATTTTTGTATTTCTCAATATAATGGATGGATTGGATTTAAGAAGGGGGTTGAGCCCAAAATAGCATCTGTTGGCCGTGCAAATTCTGCAGTTTATCTCTACGGTAGTATTATTTTCAGTGTTAAGGAGCGTTCTTAGGTATACAAATTCGTTCACTATCGTTTTCTATAACAAGTGATCATAGGATTTGTAGTTGCGTGCTTATTTATGTATACTTCGTTTTATTGGTGTTTATTATTAAACCCATTTTTGTAGCTAATTCTTTTAATGCCACATTCGCCTCGCGTACAGTGTGTTCCGTTCTCCCAACAATATGGATATCATCAGTATAGGCAAGGATTTGTTATATATTGAATCAATGGCTGCGATTTATGATATACGTATTACTTTTTCCAGAACCATATTAAACAGTATACAGGAGAGAGGGCTCCCTGGCGCAGCCCGTTAGTTGTTTTAAAAGGTCAGACAGTTTCCTCTGAATTCGTTCTCTACATTCAACTTTTTCAAGAGTTAGTTTTGTTAAATTTACCAACTGATTTGGTATTCCTAGCTCTTTCATTGCATTGAATATTTCTCTTCTATTCACGGTGTCGTAGGCTGCTTTGTAGTCTATAAATATGTGATGAGTATCAATGTCACATTGCAATGTTTTTTCCAAAATTTGTTTCTGGGTTACAATGTGATGAATTGTCGATTTACCACCCCTGAAACCAGCTTATTTTCCTCCTATCCGTTCTGTATATGGTGCCATACGGTGACATGGTACTGTGGAAAATATTTTATACGCTACATTTAGAAGTGTAATTCCTCTGTGGTTAGACGGACAATACACGGCATTGCGATGATTACTGTACTCCCTCCACGGGGTCAGGATTGAAGAGAGAGAGAGAGAGAGAGAGAGAGAGAGAGAGAGAGAGAGAGAGAGAGAGAGAGAGAGAGAGAGAGAGAGAGAGAGAGAGAGAGAGAGAGAGAGAGAGAGAGAGAGAGAGAGAGAGAGAGAGAGAGAGAGAAAGAGAAAGAGAAAGAGAAAGAGAAAGAGAAAGAGAAAGAGAAAGAGAAAGAGAAAGAGAAAGAGAAAGAGAAAGAGAAAGAGAAAGAGAAAGAGAAAGAGAAAGAGAAAGATATGTATTGTATCTGTTGTTGACTTGCTTTTTATAAGTCTGTATTGATACATTCCTAGGGTATTCGACAGTCTTCTGTAGTTACTACACATTTGTTGGTCCCCTACCTATGTTATAAATCATGATAATTTGTCTTTTGCACCATTTTTTCATTCTAGAATTTTTTCTTCGTCCTATATGACTTTTATTAAATTGTATAGTTATTCTCTTAGTTCATCTCCACCATATTTTATGAGTTAAATATTTATGCCCCATGTACCTGTGACTTCTAGTTGGTTTCCTGTTGTTATGATCTCTTGCACATTTTTATTAAGGTCTTGATCCTCTTGTTCAGTTAATCATTCTTTAAAATAATCAGTCCAGATTTATATAAACTCTTCTTTATTTTCTTATACTGTTTCATGTCTATCCTTTATGCCTTTTACCTTTCTTTTAAAGGTTTTGATTTCCTAATTTTTTTGTGGAATCCTTTTGTGTTTCTGTTTTTGATTTTATTCTTTCCTCAATTTATGGTATATAAATATTTTTTATCTGTTCTTAGACTTATAGGATCAAAAGTTTTTCATCAACCGGGTGGTATTTTTTTCTTACCTACCATGCCGCTATACTCAGTGCGAGAGTTTCTTTTTCCACAACCTGGGGACGCGTCCGATGGGCGACAGATACACCACCGTCCAGAGTCCAAAACCGAAATAATTCAATTAGGTATATTATTTACAGTACTTCGTGTCCTTTTAGTGAAGATTGACTAACTCCAGGTATCAGCAAGATCCTAATATTTATGTACAAAAACAATGATGTTAAACAATGCACAAACTACAGGGCTACTAAACTACTTAGTCACCTAGGGGTGAATTTTCCGCTTAGACGGAGTGAGGGTTGCATGGTTTAATTTTTTATAAGAAAGAGATTCCTCTGTTAATATTTTTATTCGATTTTATATTGCTCACTATAAAACAATCATATGGTTTACGTCTGTTGATAACATAACGTACAGGAAATATTCAACGAATATAAATAAACTTCCATACACGAAGACAATGTGACGTAAAAGTAATAATGACGCAGACAGGAAGAGGCAGAGATACGTATATAGGTGTAGGTAAACACGCTGACGACCGGCTACAATCTAATAAACGTAATGCTCGATATCGAATAGTTAGTAAGATTGACAAAACCAAAAACGAAGATAACTAATTCCAATTGATTATCTCAGGATGTGGCAAGACTAGATATATACGAATTGTGCGATAATATTAGTAGCCCACACTCACTACCTAATAGATTCTCAATAGTTCAAATTTTTTCGCACTCCTCTCTCATTATTTACATGGGCCGTAAAAAAAAAAATAATAAAATACGTGCACAAAAGGTCTTTTGACAGTCACGAATTTTTTGCTCAAAATGAAAATTTTCTGTTCCTAAAAAAAGTGCAATTAGTGCAAGTGTTGCATAAATTATTAACTCAGGATTATCTTTTATGATAAATTGAATGATAACGCAAACGCACTGGTAATGGCAGGTTTAATAAATTCGAAATATGACACCTAAATATTATTATTAAAACTCGTTCTTCAAGAAATATTTAATTTACCGTCAAGCTGCAATTACAACATTTATAATTAAACCACAATTTAAAACATCCTGTAACCTGGTCGCATGCCTCCCTCCGCCAATTTTCCGTCACAGCCACCTTGTTACCGACTTAATTTCTTACAAGTTTACTCATTTTCGACATAGCGTGTTCGGTGAAAACATCTGATGGCATCGCAAACATATCGTCCCGTATAATTGCCGAAACGGGCCTTTTAAAAAACATACCTCGACACATGAACTTTGCACACCTGGAGATCCGATAAACCTGCACCAGGTGAACCCGGACGGGGACCCGGTTCTGCCCTAATTTCCTTGTTATGATTTTTGTGTCTCCCGCTTTTTTTTCTATCTAATAACCAGAGGATTTTACAAGGAGGACGACTGGATGGGTGGATGCGTTTTATTGTAACTCACGACACTACTGACGTAATGTCTTTGTGGCGAGTTTTATATTATATTAAGGTTTCGTTATAAAAATAGAAATTTGAGAAATTTACAATTATCGTTTTTTTTTATGATTACTATCAAAAACTGACGGCAATTATTTAAAAATTGCTATTTTGTTACTGTTTTAATTATTTATTCTTTAACGCCGTATCCTACTTAGTTTTTAATTCTCTGGCACCCTCTTATCTCCCTCCCTCTTCACTCTACTCTCTCTCTTCTCTTTCTTCGCTCCTCTCTCTTCTATTTTTTCCCTCTCTTCTCTCTTCTCTTTTTTCGCTCCTCTCTCTTCTATCCCTTCCCTCTCTTCTCACTCTTCTCTTTGTTTTCTCTCTGGTCTCTATTCTTTCTCTCTTCTCTCTTTTCTCTCTCCTCTTCCTCTTCTCTCCCCCTCTTTGTTATCTCTCTTCCCTCTTTCTTCACCCTCCCTCTTTTCTCTTTCGGTCCTCTTTCTTTTTTCTTTTTCTCTTTATTCTCTGTCTCTTCTCTCTTTCTTCTCTTTCTCGTCTCTCTGCACTCTGTCTTCGTTCTTTGTTTTCTTTCTTATTTGCCTTTATTCTCCATGCCCAGATTTTGACTATAGTAGCCTTAATGACCAATCTATTTACATAAGTTTCGAGCCCTGTGTATTTTTTCCTAACTGTTCTTGTCTTTTTCCCTCTTAACTACAAAGTGTTTTGTATTTTAAAAGCATTGGTACAAGTCGTATGGTCTTAACTTTGTCCGGAGTGGAGCTAAATAGTGTTGCGATGTTAACTGCATGTCACTGGCCAAGTTTCTTAAGCCAGGATATTCTTCGTCGTCCAAAACCTGGTTTTGCTTCTATTTTTACCTGAATAATTAGACGTTTATATTTCAGATTTTATTTATATTGCCAGAAAAAAGATAAGAAAACAAAAAACAGAACAATGTCAGAAAATAGAGGAGTATCAGAGTCGATATGATAACTTCAATGTCCATCTAAAGGTAGTCTTATCACTATAAGGTGAAGGAAATAGCTGGAAAGTTACGAAAACGCAACAGCGGAAAAATAACAGATGATGAAGGCAATCTTGACATAACCAAAGAAGATAAATGGAAAGTATGGGAAGAATACTTGGAGAAACTTTTCAATGACTTTGGAACAATTCAAGAGCCCACCATTGAAGAAATTTCAGGTCCCGAAATCCTACCAGAAGAAATAACGGCAGCCGTCACACAAATAAAGAATGGAAAGACACCGGAACTTGATGAAGGTCCTACAGAACTGCTGAAGCTATTAGATGCAAAACAAATAAAAATAATAACTGAAATATTTAATAAAATATACAAGGCAGGAAAAATACCAGTAGAGTGGCTCAAATCGGAGCTCGTACCATTGCCCAAAAAACCAGAAGCAAAATTTTGTGAAGACTACAGGACCATAAGCGTAATGAGCCATCTGATGAAGCTGTTTTTAAAAGTCATCCACAAAAGAATTTACCGAAAATGCGAGGAAAAAATTGCGCCCAATCAGTTTCGATTTGTGAACGCCGTTGGTACGAGGAAAGCTTTATTTAGCGTGCAGGTAATGTTTCAGAAATGTAGAGATGTCAGCTGTAATGTTTTTGCATGCCTGATTGACTGCAAGAAGGCTTTCGATAGAGTCAGGCATGAACAAATGATGGAAGTGCTAAAGAGGACAAGGATTGACGGAAGAGACCTAAAAATAATAGCTAACCTGTATTGGAATCAATCAGCGGTGCTCCGAATAGATGGAGAATATACAGATGAGGTCATAATCTTAAGGGGAGTGAGACAGGGGTACATAATTTCACCACTGATATTTAATCTGTACTCGGAGCACATTTTTGAAGAGGCTCTAAAAGATATTGATGAAGGCATCTCAATAAATGGAGTCAGGCTCAATAAACTGCGGCATGCAGATGACACAATAGTGTTTTTCAATACCATAGAAGTAGAACAAGTAGAACATATGGACTAAATATAAACACCAGCAAAACCAAGCTAATGATCATCAGCAAGGAAAACATAACTAGAGCAAATCTGTATGTGAACCAAATGAGAATTGAACGTGTCTCATAGTACAACTACTTAAGAACTATAATCAACGCGTCGTGGGACAATACGCAAGAGATTAAATGTTGCATCGGAAAGGCAAAAAGTAGATTCTTGACTATGAGTCCTGTGTTCAAGAGTCATGACCTCACCCTAGAAACAAAAATAAGGCTCCGTAAATGTTACGTGTGCTCAGTGCTTCTGTACGGAGTAGAAACGTGGACATTGAAGGCGGAAACTCTATCAAAACTTCAGGCTTTTGAGCTATGGTGATAGCGAAGGATCCTGAAGATACCATGGACAAACAAAGTCACCAATGAAGAAGTACTGCAAAGGATGAACACACCCGTGGATTTGGTCAACATCGTGAAGGGCCGTGGGCTGCAGTACTTGGGACAAATAATGAGAAATCAAGGCAGATATGAGCTACTAAAATACATTTTGCAAGGTGAAACTGAAGGAAAAAGGGTCCTGGGACGAAGAAGAATATCCTGGCTTGCTAACCTGAGAGCATGGTATAGAAAGACCTCAACACAGCTATTTCGTATAGCAACCAACAAAGTTATTAAAGCCAGAATGATCGCCAACGTTCGCAACGGACAGGCACCCTAAGAAGAAGATTTCGGATTTCTCGGTGGTCAGAACCACTTGTTTCTTGTTTAGACGTTGAATGCTATTGTTTAGAC
This sequence comes from Diabrotica undecimpunctata, assembly GCF_040954645.1. Taxonomy (NCBI): domain Eukaryota; kingdom Metazoa; phylum Arthropoda; class Insecta; order Coleoptera; family Chrysomelidae; genus Diabrotica; species Diabrotica undecimpunctata. The sequence continues at coordinate 204,457,528 of NC_092803.1, read as the reverse complement.
ATTGAAGATAGATATGTATTGGCTTTATTTGATCACCGCCTTTTATCTTGTCTATTGTAAGTGAGTTCCGGGGCATCTATGCATAAACCAGCAGTAATCTACAAGGACGGCATCATTCCAACGCGTGTTACTTTACTTTACTTTACTTAATCAGTAGACCCATTTGTACCTTTCGGTGTTGGGCTGTTTATAATACAATTCATTAAATTACAATATTTGACAGTCTTCTGAGGTGTCGTAGCTCTTAACAAACTTTCTCCATTCGTTCCTATTGGATGCCATCTCTGTTGCTTCCTGCCAAGTCTCACCATTACTCTGCAGTATCTGCGAGATGTCACTGTTCCATTTTTCAATGGGTCTTCCTCTTCTGTTCTTCCCTATTGGTTTGGCGTCCTACACTCTTTTTACTTGTCTATTATTGTCCATCCGGGTTAGATGTCCGAACCATGCCAATTTTTTCTCCTTGATTGAGTCGAGTATCGGTTTGATTTTGGGTCTTTCTCTTATTTCTTTATTTCTGATTCTATCAGTTCTTTTTACTCCGATCGTTCTTCTGAGGTATTTCATCTCTGCTGCCTGTATTTTACTCTGATGACTTTTGTTTAATATCCAATTTTCTGCTCCATATGTTACTGTAGGTCTATATATTGTTTTGTATATTGTCATCTTGGTCTTTGTTGATATTTCTTTGTTATTAAGGAATCCTCTATTTAGTGCTTGGAATAGTTTTCCTGTGTTTTCCATTCTGTTGTTAAGATCGTCCTCGATGTCTCCTTTGTTGTTGATTACTGTTCCCAAGTATTTGTATGAATTTGTCTGTATTATTTTTTGTTGGTCTATCATTACTTCTATTTGATCTTCCGTCCCTTGTTTCCTTGATATTTTCATTATCCTAGTCTTTTCTTTGTTTACGTTTAAGTTGTCCAACGCGTTTTAACGGGTACTAAATTAGACCAGTTCCATCGCTTTTTGTTGCCTAAAAATTCACGAATAACTTCTTTGACAAAAGAAGCTGTTTCTTCTTTACCTTTCAATGCTCTGTCAAATGATAAATCCTTGATAAGTTGATGAATTTGTAGCCAAAAATATTTTCTTTAACTTTAACTTGTTGGTACTTCTCTCCCTTCTTTCCTTTTAGGTTTTTAGAAGCTTGCTCATTCTGGTTTATTCATTTTACGATATTTTTATTAAAACCCAGCTTAACATATAAAGTTGGAAGTAAAAAGTAAAATATGTTTTGGGCACAAGTACAAAAAAAGCAAGATACGTTTGATTATCTGACAATTAAGACAAGCAGCACCACGGAGCAGAAGCAGCCCACTAACTAGATTGACTGATGACGTCTGACGACGAAGTCATCATTATCATCATCATCCTCATCCAGCTTTTATTTATCACGTCCACTGTTGGACATAGGCCTCCCTTAAACTACTCCATTCTTTGCGATTTTGTGCTCTTCGTTGCCAATTTTTGGTGATAAGCATGATGTCGTCAACCCAACGTGTAGGTGGCCTTCCTCTACTACGTTTGTCTGCTCTTGAATGAGCAAAATTACATATTGAGGGCCAAGAGGCCAAGAGGATGAAGTATTTTAAGTTATTTCTTGTTAATGTTGTATGCGGTAAGAGGAAGGGTCCCTGTAAGGTGAAATGTAAATAAAAAATGGTCAAAATGAATTTTAGCACATACAATATGTCCTGCTTTAATGGTATATACCTAAGTAAAAACTAAATGTTTTTAATTACATATTTAATTACGAGAACCAAAAGCCGCCGCACTATATTTTAAAGTAGAACTATTAAAACATACAAATTTGAGCTTTCTACTATATTGCCTACTATCTACTACCTACTACTACTGCTACAGCTATAACTATATCTTTTAATCAAGAGTTAAATAAATAATTTCATATTGATTAATCGTTTCAGCAAACGAAAATATATTGTAATTAGTTTTTTTGTAACCCGAAACAATCACATCGTTAGGCAGTGGGGATGATTGTTTATTATAAAGAAAAATATAGTTTCTTGAAACCTCTTGTATTCGTAGGAAAATGTTGTGTACTTTTTCAAGTTTTCTCGGTGTAGAAATGTCGTAGCTTATCTGTTATTGGGTCGCGCATCGGTGAAATATCCAGTAGCAACAGTTTGGTTGTAAAACGAGGAAACGCCAATGGCTCATATGAGAGATATTTTGTCGTTTTGCATTGGAAACAATGCAGAAGCGTTTTGCTGTTGGTGGTGTCAGCTATCGCTGCTTCGATCACCGCTACCGACCCATGTCGCTCCCATCTCCATCGTCCATTCTGCCCATTCAATAGTCTGCCAACAATGTAATGGTATTATGCTGAGTTATATGCCCAACGTTGGCCGCCACAATGTTTTCTTCTTATCGCCGAAGTTGCCGAGCACAATAGGCCGCGATATTGCTGCCTCTATCCGAGAGGTGCTCGATTCTCTCCTTATATGAAAACTGCCGTATTCTTGTCATGTGTGAGAGAATTTCATTTTTTGGTTGTTGTGACCACCGTCGCCAACTAATGCTAATATTTTGCATCCTCTCATGGGCGGGTGGTCATCATAACAAGACGAACGTTACCGTTATTGCAACAAATACATTTCTCTGCTTATTCGTTTTTTAATAATAAAACATTATCTTACAAAAATAATAGTCAAACAGATCCAAAATAGACTAAATAGTATTTAGTTTTATTAGGAGTGAAATGATACTTTTGTGGCGAGGCTATACATTTAAGCCGAGGCACAAAAAGTCATTTTTACTCCGAATAGAGCATACTATTTTTTATTTAAACGTCGCAAATAATTTATGAGTTACTATGGTTACTTCTATTAATTGTCACTTTGACAAATAAGAAAAATCACCGATTTTTGATCTACTCATTAAGTTCTGTGAACGTTTGTGCTTATTGCCGCCCAAAAGTACGAGTATTATGTCTGTAACTGAAGGATTATGGCCTTCCAAGTCCATTGCGATTTACGAAGCTTTTGACTTTTGACGTTAAAAAAAATCTAGTGGTCAGTAAGAGGTAGTACAATTATATAATGTAAGGCAGAAAGATACGGTAGAGGTTATGTTACATAATATAGATAGATAGATATGTTTATTGACAATTTTTACATAGTAAACACTACATGTCATGGCACCATATAAATAAGTCACTTTTGTATACATAGGAAATAACTAAGAAATAATACAAGAGCACATAATATAACATATACAGTGAAAAATAGAAATACAAAAATATAAAAAACAATTCAGTTAAGTGTAAAATAGTTTTCATAAAAACGACCACACTAGGAGCTCAAACAAATTCATGTATACTATAGAAATAGTGTTCCAGCAAGAAGTGTTTTGCTAATTTATAGAATTGTTTAGAATTCATTGCCTTAGTATCAATATTTTTGTTTAGGTTTAAAAAACAATTATACAGATAATTTTTCGACTGTTCTAACAACCATTCAAATTTCGTCATTTTGTGTCATGTGGAACAATTTCACCCAATCATGTCAACATTAGACTAATAATTGCATTCAGTGCAATTTTCAATCCCTATGACAACACGATCGAGTTTGACAACTTCATCCAAATAAATTTCAAAATGTCACGTTTCGGCAATGAGAAGTTAACTTAAATTTTAATAATTGTACTTTCACAAACTGTACTTTTAATAAATAAATGTTTCGTTATGTTGAGTTATGATTTTTTTTTCGACAAATTATCCGCCGAATATCCCTCGGACATTGATGAATGCCTCATAATTTCATGACAAATTTCTCAAGCTCGTTGCTTGGTAACAGCACTCAGCCTTCGGCTTCGTGCTGTTACCAAGGAACGAGCTTTCGATTGTCATGAAATTATCTCGTCTGTTATCAATGTCCTAGGGATATTACTACTGATTATAATCTATTGTATTAAGTTGTGTAACACACAATCTGGAATATGGTGTAATAATTATGACTATTGTTTCTTGTATTGTACTGATGTTGATCAGTATGTGCTTTTACATCTTGTATATTTTTATAGAGTCAAATTATGGGAAGCAATGAATGATCTCGGAATTCGACAAACACTAATAAAAGCAGTTAAAGCACTATACAAAGAAAACAAAGTAGCTATTAAATGTGGAAATAAAGCCTACAATCCATTTAAGACGACAAAAGGACTTCTACAAGGCTGTGCTACGTCCCCTACTCTGTTTAAAATATTCTTGGAAAAGACACTCAAACCATGGAGGAGAAAGTGCGAAGGAATGGGCATACCAGTAAGAGACGAATACCTATACACCTTAAGTTTTGCCGACGATCAAGTAGTCATCGCACAAGATGAAGAAGATCTCAGCTTTATGCTCAGAAAACTAGAAGAAGAATATAAAAACAACGGAATGGAAATAAACTTAGAGAAAACCGAATACCTAACAACAGAAAACAAGGATATGAGAAACCTAGAGATAGACGAGGGAAGACAAATAAATGGAACAGATAAATTCAAGTATTTAGGAACCATAATATCGAACCAGGGAACAACAGAAGAAGATATAAACAACAGACTGAGACAAACAAAAACTGTATAAGACAACTAAACTCAGTGTTGTGGGATAAGAACATTACGATAAAGACAAAAAAGAGAATATATAACACCCTGACAAGAAGTATCCTGACATATGGGTCCGAAAACTGGACAATAAACAAGAGAAATAGAGGTAGAATAAGAGCAGTAGAAATGGAGTTCCTGAGGAAAAGCTGTAGACTTACAAAAAGAGACAGAATTGAAAACGCAGAGATTAAGCGGAGAATGGGAGAGCAATCAGACATAATCGACTATATAGAGGAGAAGAGACTATCCTGGTACGGCCACGTCAGAAGAGCGGACAGAGGACGCTGGATAAACAAAATCACAGAATGGAGCCCGATTGGAAGAAGAAAGAGAGGAAGACCCCGAAGGTCATTCAGAGATGAAATCGACGAGGCTATGGAGAAAAGAACCCTGCGAGATGGAGACTGGAATGACAGGGAAAATTGGAGAAAACGGTTGAGTGAAGGAAGACAGTGAAAACTGTGGAAATCCTTAGTAGTAGTAGTATATTTTTATTAACAGTTAACAAACTTTCAACTATATAGTATTAAAGGTGAAAGAAGAATGCAATACTTTTAATAAAGGATTTGTAGCTGGCGCAATATTCTGAGTCAATAATTTGAATTGCTGCTTTTTTAAAAGTGACAATTTCATATTCATAGTACGAGTTTCCCCAAATAATTATGCAATATGTGAGGATACTATGAACCATTCCAAAATAAACTGATCTAAGAATATCTCGACTCACAGAAGTAGCCAATCTGCGCATGGAAAAATCTGTGAGCCGAGCTTCTTACACAATCCTTCAATATGGTGTGACTAGTTCAACCTTGTATCCATAGTAACACCTAGTACAGTATACTCCCTCTATAACAAACACAGTTATTACAAGGTTTCGCTTATAACGAGGTACATTAGATGTTCCATGAAATTTCTATAGCGAGGTAAATTTAGTTATAACGAGAGAAAATAAGATCAAAAAAAGTGTTTTTTTACGTTTTTAGCCCGGCCATGGCTATAAATAAATACCTTTTTTAACTGCCGCCCGCAATAAACTTCTTCGAAAATTTACAATTTATAATTCACAAGTGTCATTGTAGGAGATTGACCATTCGCACCTAATAATAAGAAGGTCCTAATAGACAAGATGTGGAAAGAGCCTTAAACGTTGTAAGAAACTTTATCCAAAGACAAAACGCAAATGAAGAAGCATACAAATGTTTCATATCTTTAGAAAATATGATAGATAGAATACTGGATAATTTAAAGCAGTCTTAAAGGACAGAGTTCTTCCAATTGCAGAAGCAATAGTTTATGTTATCATTGAAAATACGCTTTATACAGATTTACAGAATACAGATTTTTTGTTTCAACGTATATCATTGACAATAAAAGTAAACAACTTTTTTTTAAAAACATTCAAACAATATTTAGCATCTTATATTGCTCCGAATGGCTTCACTATAGGAAGTTAATGTTTTAGAAAACTACATATTCATATGTATGCACAGTATTATTGTTGTTTGATATAACGAGATCGGCTTATAACGAAGTAATTAGTCTACCATTTCAGTTCTCGTTATAGAGAGAGTCTACTGTAACTTTACTGGTTCAGACGGTTTAACCCATCTATCGGAACTAAATACTATTGTTTGGGTTTTCTACTCATTTAACTTAAGTTTGTTACAGTTAAACCAGGATTTAGAATTTTCTAATATTTCCTGAATGTAATCAGTTTTACTTCTACATAATAAGGTTGTTTCATCTGCAAACAGAACGCAGTTGGTGTTTTCTAACGTACTTGATAAATCATTTATATATACCGAGAATGGCAGAGGTCCCAAAACTGATCCTTGTGGTACTCCGGTTGAAACTGGTAGAGGACTAGCTTGATTATTAAATGCAACAATCTGTGTTCCTCCTGTAAGATATGATTTTAAAAGGTCGTGTATGGTACCCCTAATTCCATAGTACTCCAATTTTATCAATATTCTTTGGATATCCACACAATCAAAAGCTTTTGTAAGGTCACACATTAATCCATTAGTAGGTTCACCTGCATCAAGACCGTGAACAATATGTTTTATTACTTCTAATAAAGCTTTAGTTGTTGAGTATTTTTTTCTAAAACCAAATTGAGAGCTAGATATAATTGATTTGTTATCCAAATAATTTGTTATACGATCTTTAATTAAGATTTCAAAAATTTTACTAATTATGGATGATATGGATGATTACGGTAAGAAAAAGTGAGACAAGGCTTTATTATGTCCAAAAAATAGAACTGGGAGTCAATTTTAACTGTTTTTTTACTGTTTAAATAATGCCCTAATCTTAAATGGATCAAATACCAATGTGGTAACCTTTTCACCTTCTACTATGCAGATGAGTCCATTAGTAAAACTTGACAATGGGTCAGAGGTAAATAGCCACTCCACTAAGTTGTTAGGTCTTGGAGCTCTCACGTTGATTATGTAGTGGGAAGATTGTCTGTGCACTGTTATGTTCTATGGCAACTTAGGAATTTTGTGTCCCTAGATATCTTAAAACTTTACTATTTTGCTCAGGTGCAGTCCATTTTGCAATATTGCTTAGTTTGTTGGGGAAATTGCTCGCGAATTAATGAGGTGCTTTTTCTTAAAAAAAAAAATATTTGTACCATGACGTTTAGAAGGCGCTTGGATTCCTGTAGACCAGATTTTAAACAATTTAGTATTTTAACTGTAATTTCGCTGTATATTTTCAGTTGTGTTGTTTATGTAAAGTCACATAGATGCAATTTTATTTGTAGAAATGATGTTTCCTTAATGAGTGGCTACAATTTTCGTTACATAAATGATTTGGTGACCCCTGTTCGTCACTTGACCGTTGTGGGCAAGGGTCCTTACCCAACATGCGTTCGTTTGTATAATAAATTACCTAATTATGTTAAAGAGTCAAATATTTATGTATTTAAGAGAACAGTTAAGGACTTACTTCTGGAACATTTTCTATTCGTTAGAGGAATACTTGCAGGCATCTTTTTAACAATTTGTGTGTTTTTGTGTATATTTTATATGTTTTTATGTTAACTGTTTTTATGTACTTATAGTTTTTACTCATCATAGATTGTATTTGATGCATTTCAATACTTGTAAAAGTCAGATGAAATAAAGAATATTGATTGATTGATTGAATACTGTGTGAACCGATATATTAAAATAATACTTTCAAATCATTTTTGGTTTCATTTTTAAATTTGGATTGGATTGGATTGAAACACTTATAGAAGAATTTGATAATCGATTTGGAGACTTCAGGAAAATTGGAGAAGATATTTTACTGTTCAGTCAGCCGCTCACTATCTGTGTTGAAAATTTAAGACCTGGCCTTCAACTGGAACTGTCTGATTTGCATTTAGATTCTTTTTACCAGGAAAGTCCTGAAAGAGGATTGGACTTTTTCAAATTATTGCCGGAGGAATGTTATTCCCATTTAAGTAAATTTGATCTTAGAATGGGTTCCATGCTTGGAAGGAAGTACCATTGTGAAAGCAGCTTTTTAAAAATGAAATTTATAAAATTCAAATACAGATGTTCGCTCTCTGGTAGATCACTTCCTCAGTTGCTTGGTTTGTCAAAAAGAAATATTGAAATTAATATTGATACTCTTGTTGGTGAAAATCAGCATCCATAAACTTTCCTCACTAAATTTAGAAATACACATCTGTTATTTTATATGTGTAATTAACCTTGTAGTGTAACTTAGATTCTTAGATAAATAAAAATGGATATCCAAATATTCACCAGCTTTATTAATTATAAATCATTTATCAAGTCACATATGATGCGACACATTCTTGTTTTCTTATTTAGTTTGCTCCCAAACTACTTGAAGTTGGACAGCTCTGCTTTAATCAATGGTTTTGATTTCTCATTTCTAGGTTTACCAAATGTGCATTAATTGTTTGTTCATTTTAATAGACTATGGAATAACGAATAGAATATATATTCTTAGAAACAACAATAAACGAATCTTATATTGATTCATAGTAACAAACCTTTAAAATCTTTTTATTGATTTTTAACACAACTAAATCTTTTTAACATTTACGACCACTTCAGTTTGTATAGCATTATTTTCGTGTTTTTTATAGTACAGAAGTTAAAAGCAGATATTACACAAACTTATTTTCCCCTATTCACAACTGTTAAACAGGTTCTTTTTTTTATACATCTAAAGCAATAACCAATGTTCTGACGAATTCAACTGTAATATCGCTCTTTGTGTATGATCAATAATTGAATCTCCAGGTGACACTTCTACCTTCATTATCGATTTGAGATTGTATCGCACGAAAATTCGCCCTCCTGTGTCACATCCATTGTGGCATTCCTAGGGATAATCCGAGTTAAGTAAACAAACCATTCTTTTCGAAAACCAATAGGTTAAAGATTTCTGTATCTCCGGCGATCGTAAACTGCAAAACAAAAAGCCTATACTTCTGCTTCGCCACATATACACACACTAACGAGCGTAGGTTGGAGTTGGTTTAAAGGGGAGACATTAAGAGATTATAAATTTCGTATATTTAAACAAATATAAGACCTAACAACGTGAAATGGACTGGGAGATAACAGACAGTTTTATTTTCGAGAGGGAATATAAGGGAGTCAATTACAAAAGTGTAAAAATCAACAAAATAACGTGTATATCTGTTTCATCGACTATAAGAAGGCATTCGATAGAACATAAGAAATGGTAGTTGTAACATTCTACAACAAGAACTCTCTCTCTCTCTCTCTCTCTCTCTCTCTCTCTCTCTCTCGCTCTCTCTTTCTCTCTCTTTCTCTGTACATAAGGTTTAACACAGTTAAGTTAAAGTAAACATTGCAAAAATGTGGTTTTTATTGTAAAAAAAAGTTGTAAATGCTGTGATTTGTACATTTGCATAAAAACTTATTACCATGACAGTTATATTACGAATTCTGGAGGAATGAAAGGAAATACAGTCAAATATGGGCAATATGCAAAAAGTGAGGTAAGGCAGCAGAAATTAAAATTTCATTACTAAAACCAAATGAAATTATTAAATTTCAAACATTTTTTCAGTTGATTGAAGAATATATGGCGTTCTTAAGTAGTAAATTTGATTCTCTTATGTTGGAAAACCAAAGTGCTCTATACGAACCACGATGAAGATGAAGAAAGAAAAGATCCAATTACAATCAAACCCTCCAACTAGAAAAAAGAATCGCAGCAATTATAAATTAAAGAATATTCCTGTAACCTGAAAATTCATGGAAAAAAATTAAAAATAAAGATCCTGAAGAGATTCTAATATGTGATCACAAAAATGGTCTTTTACCATGTAATTTGACTAGTTAGAATGTATTAGCCTGTTACAACTAGGAGACTACAAATGGATCAGTAATTGTAGCAACATTGAAGTCTTGAGATATTGAAACAAAAGCTATTGTTGAAAATTGTAAGATATACTCAGATATAATACAAGATAACTGCAATATGAAAGTACTGAAAGCAAAAAACTCAAGCGGCATAACAAAAATCATAGAAATAAAAAATGAGAAAAACGTCATCGTCCGAGACAGAAAGGAGATAAGCGAGGCCATTGAAAAATTCTACACTAAATTATACTCGGTAAAAACACAACCACAACAACGACGTACTGAACAAATAATAATTAACACTGGCTCAGAAGAAATACCGGACATAACCGACTATGAAATAAGAATGGCCCTAAATCAACTAAAAACGAATAAATGTCCGGGAGAGGATAAAATTAGAGTTGAAATGTTGAAAATTGGTGGCAGAAAAATGGAACAGGTTTTAAAAATATTTTATTTAGTAAAGTAATTGATGAAGGAAAGATTCCTCAAGAATGGTACAACTCCAAAGTCATTCTACTATTCAAGAAATTAGACAAAGCAAACATCGAGAATTACCGACCAATATCCTTGCTATCATATCTGTATAAATTACTAACTAAAATCATAACCAACCGCCTAACACATAAGCTCGATTTCTATCAACCTATCGAGCAGGCTGGATTCAGAAAACATTTTAGTACCATAGACCACTTGCACACCATAAGAACACTGATAGAAAAATGCACCGAGTATAATGTTCCAATTCATATGGCGTTCGTCGATTTCCATAAAGCATTCGATTCCATCGAATTATGGGCAGTGCTTGAATCTCTAGAAAATGCACGTATAGATTCAAGATACACTAACATAATTAAAAACATATATGAAAATACCACCATGCAGATAAAGCTGGACGAAAGCACAAAAACTAATCCCATAAGACTACAACGGGGAATAAGACAAGGAGAGACCATCTCTCCCAAACTATTTACCCTTGCTCTAGAAGACATTTTTAAGAAACTAAAATGGAACAACAAGGGTATCAACGTCGACGGATCATACTTAAACCACTTGAGATTCGCAGATGACATAGTTTTAATAGCCGATAATATCCAAGAACAAAATGATATGTTACAACAATTATATGCAGTTTCAGGAGCAGTAGGCTTAAAAATGAACTACAGTAAAACAAAAATACTGAGCCCAGACTAGACAAATATAACAATACAAATTCATATCATAGAAAATGTTGAACATTATGTATATCTAGGTTATGTCATCAAACTAGGAAAACCAATCCAAGATGCTGAAATTAAAAGAAGAACACAACTGGCATGGGGCGCTTTCAGCAAACTAGCATATATCTTGAAAAACACCTCCATTCATGTAAACTTGAAGAAGAAGGTGTATAACACGTGCATATTACCAGTTTGTACCTACGGCTTGGAGACAGTAGTCCTTACCAAAAAATCTGCTAAAAAATTAGAAACAACGCAAAGAGCAATGGAACGAATCATGCTTGGAATATCACTGAGAGACAAGATTGGAAACACCGAGATAAGGTCACGTAGCCCGATATAATGACAACAGGTGGATTCGGAGAACTGTAGAATGGATACCAAGGACGACAACAAGAAGCATGGGATGACCTCACAAAAGATGGATAGATGACATAAGAGCAGTGGCAGGCAAACAGTGGATTAGATTGGTGCAAGATAGAGAAAGATGGAAGCAATTGGGAGAGACCTACATTCAGGAGTGGATGGAAAATGATTGACAAAGAAGAAGAAGAAGATACTCAAATATGCTAAGTTGTATTAAAGACAAAAGTAATGTGTCAAACGTATACATAAATGAGCAACTTTTTTAAACAGTTTTTTAACATGGCTTATAAATTAAGAAAGGAAAAAAAAATCAAATATTGCTGGACAAAAAGTGGTAGAGTCTGGAATACTGATGGAAATCCGTCAATTCTCATAAGTGAAATATAACTGGTTATTGTAATTGAAAATTAATTAAAGTTCCAAATTACGAGTAGATAAAATAATCATAGAGGTTCTAAGAGTAATGAAAACCATATTGATCTATTCGTCGGTTTGTAAGGGCTTTTCCAATAGGAACATCCAAATTTTGACAGTTTGTAGCAGCCATATTGCTGAAGCGACATCTGTCAAATTGGCCGCCAATTATTAAGTTTGTTTTCCAAATCATCGTTGATGGATATGTCTTACAACAATATATGCAAATGTTAAAACTGTTTTATCAAAACGGGTGTTCTGTTGGGGCCACTTTCCGCGCACTTCTTCGATTTTACGGTTGCTATGGTCATCCTACAGAGAAGAATATTCGTAGTGTGATAGATAAATTGATGTCCTCTTGTTCAGTAAAGAATTCACCAGCCCCTGTAGGTCGACGTAACGCAAGATTTACCAAAAAGATCGTCGCACTTTGTGAGAATATGAGGCAGACAATTTCACGTCGCTCACAAGAACTCGACTTTTACAGACCACAACTTTTTAAATTTTCATCGAAAAATCATATCCTTGCCGTACAGCTCATGCCACACTGGACATTTTCACGAGCAAATTAGAGGCATGAAGGTAATGCATGATCTCACATGAAGGTAATGTAAACTGTCCATTGAGATCGTGCGATTTTATTCCGTTCCTTTTGATTGGTGTTCTTAAGTTGTAGGTCTACGCGAATACGCCACAAACCACAAGAGCTCTCAAAGCCAACATAACCTGTATCATTGGTCAAATGTGGCCTGATTCATGCGTTAAAGTCATAGAAGCGCCACGTAGCGAAGGCGATATGATTTGTGTGGTCCTCTACCATTTACTACCGTTTACTTTCAAAGAACCATTACATTGACGACATTTCAATAAGATCACAGTTGCCATCGACAAGTCAGATTAGTTCTGCTTCTTCTAGATGTTCGAGGAGAACTGACCAGTGATCAGAATGAAAATCAATAATTTTTAAATTGAGTACAAAGTGAACTATTTTATTTTAAAATTGCTTTCCGTCTTTATTTACCCAGAAGTTTTTAGTAAGATGCCTTTTCTAAAATTACCCCACAATGCCACTGCTAAAATAAGTATATCTGTTCCTCTTTCTCTTCGTCATTTTTTATTTTTGTTTCACGAGTCCACACACACACTCACACAAAACAACATTAAGATACGTCATTTGTTAACCTTCCAGGAATAGTTCGGACCTTTCTCACTCTTTATTTTATTTAAGGTGTGTTCTACAATCCGGCCTGGCCTTCGGGCGATAATAACAAGAATTTTTTAAAGGAGCCGATACGTATCAGAAAGAAGAAACTGAAAAGCTGAACTAACTACCACAATATATTTTAAATTTTTTTTTGTTTTTTCAAATGATCGTTTTTGGGTTGCTCAGCGATAGACAGAGTTATGATTATATCGATTTTTATTTTTAGAAAATTTCAATCGATGTCTATTTTTTGGCGTTGATTGTTTTTTATGGCACGCCAGTCAACTGATCACGAACATAATGTTCTAATATTATTTATGTGTGGCATTTCAGTTCTGCAATTCTTAAGAATTTATACATTATGGTTGAAAAAAATGCACCATTATTCAAGGTTCTATTTTTTATATGAAAAGGTAACTTTGTATGGCTAAATTATTGTGAAAAGTAATAACTTTAGGTACCCAGAGTCGGCATTACAGATGAATAAGGGAATGGATGGAGATACAGCAGAATTAGAATAGAACTGATGAAGTAAAAAGTGGCGAGTGATAAGTTGTGACAAAAAAATTTGAAAAATTTCGAAAAAAATTTAACTGAAAAGTTAAAACGTTATAAATTATGATGCTTAGTTGTATACGAGTATAGTGCAGTGGTTCTCAAACTTTTTTAGTCGCGGCACCCTTGTAGGGTTAAAAATATTTCGAGGCACACCAACCCTTGAAGCGATTTGGGAAACGACAAAAAATGAAAAAAACATGCAATTCTGAGGCTCATTTGTAAGTTTGAATATTTGTAAGTTTGACCCTCAAATCCCTTGATGCTTGAAGTTTGCTTCTGTATTTGTTTTAAATGTAAGCATATGCGGGGAAAAGTGGATGTAAAACACACAAGTTTTTTCACTGCAACCTTGCCAACAACATTATTTTCTGAATATACCTGCAGCCAGAACTCTTCTTGGCTTCCTTCACGGTATTTAAGTTTTAAACTGCTATCTTCGCTGATCTCAAGGAGATTTTAAAAAACTTCATTCAGCTTTATTAGTCATCTGAGTCAATGTCAGGAAAATAGTGTACAATACTTTTTTCCAAACCTTGCAAATGAGCAATAAAAATTTCAAAGAAGTTTGTTTGAGGATTGATTTCATTTGTTATAACAAATTCCTGTAATCGAGAGAAATTTGTGAGGTTCTTCTTTTCAACACATGCTTTGAAAAATTATGTAACTTTTTTAGCAAGGCTTTGATTTTATCTAATTGTGCTCCTACTTTGCCTTGTGAGTGGTGGTTATATTTATTATTTCGAAGATGTCTGAAAGGTATCCCAATTTTAGCAGCCAATTGACATCTTTTAATTCTTGGATGAAAGACTCCTCTGTAAATGTGACAAGCAGTGGATCTTTTAGTTCAAATAGTCTCCCTAAAATTGTTTCCCTAGATAGCCACTGGACCTCTGTGTGGAGCGAAAGCTTTAAAAGGCGTGCTTGAAGCGGACGGCTCTTTACATTGTTAATTATTTTCACAGAACCATCCAATACGTCTTTCAAATCTTGCTGCTTTTTTTTAGTTGTCAAAGAATGGCGATATAAGACACAATGACTGCTGGAGGTATTTTCCGCCACTACCTTTATTTTAGACACCGCCCTTCTAATTTTACCAACCATTGCAGCCGCTCCGTCACTGCAAATATGCACACATTTACTCCACTCTATACTATTTTTTCTTATATACTCGTGGATAGCCTTGAAAATTTCTTCACCAGTGGCATAACTTTTAAGCTCTTCACACATAAGGAGTTCTTCTTCTATTTTCATCCCGAATATAAACCTCACAAACACAAGCAGATCATTCAAACAACGTCGATATTTTCATCAAGCTGTAAACTGAAGAATTTACAAGTTTTTAATCTAGTTATAAGCTCTCTCTCTACAAAGTCTGAAATAGTGTTAATTCTCTGAATCAATCTTCTTGGTCATATCTGGACCTAACATGCATTATACGACATCCTTCACGTAAGGTTTAATCAGTTCCTTGGCAATGGTATTAGGTTTTACTTCAGTGGTGTTTTCGTTTTCATTTTTGTAGACTCTTTCCATCATGCATGACCCTGCCTGAAGAGATGAAGCACGACGTTTGAAGGTTTCTTTGGCCTTATCGGCTAAACCAGGATGATTACTTTCCAAATGTCTTTTTAATTTAGATGGAACCAAGCAACCATAAGCAACAGTTTTTGTGACAATTAACACATTAGCCTTCTGGTGCCTGTCCGTTTAAAGCCATATAACGTGAGATACCTAAGATTATACCTTCTTATTTTTCCCAAATTTCTTTTTGGTAAGTAACCTCCTTATCACGAATTGAGGGAGAACAACTTGGATGAACTGGACTCGAATGGATCTCTTGGACATTTACATTTTCTCTATCTCTGCTAGTTGTCACTGAAACAGTTGATTCAGATGCTTCAGTGATTTCACTACATTTTCTTTTCAAAGACGCATATTTCAGCTAATTTTCCTTTATTCTGGAATGAAAAAAATGCCCCAGATAAAAGAGAGCAAAACATTACCAACAATGAAAGATAATTTCCAACCGTAATAATGCAAGACATATTTTATGGCAAAAATAGCAACAAAAGTATATAATATTATGGACAGTGGCGCAGCGGCCGGTTGTTCGACTTTTCTTAAATGTTCCAAGTCGCCCTTGGCAAATGCTTGAGGCACCCTAGGGTTCCGCGTTAACCACTTTGAGAACCCCTAGTATAGCGGATGAGAATTTAGGTGATTATTGAATCGAGTTAATAAAACGACGAATTGTTTGCATATTTGAGAACATTTTCAAAATATATAATAAAAGAAAAGAATAAGATAAAAATACTTACTCACAGTTGATTATATTGGTACCTTGGACGACTGATTTTGGGTTCTAAAATTTTCAGGCCATCATCTGTTCCCCGATTAAGGTATTAAGGCCTTAACTACTCAAAGAGAACATGTTACAGTTGCTATAAGGTTATAAATGTAAATTATGCCAATAGTTAGTTTGTTTATATTATGTATATTTAATGGTATGACTGCATTGTAAGTACACTTACATAACGATCCTAATAAAATAGTATTCGTAGGGAAAATTAATTTCTAAAATCTAAATTGAAATTAAAATTCTAGTGTCGCTAGCAAAAAGAATAAACAACCTACAAAGATTGGTCCAGGAAGTTTATTAAATTAGTATCTATTATGATTTGAATATGATCCTTAACCAAACATAATTTTCAATCTTTATCAAAAACCTAAACCGCGACATACAGCTAACAATAAAACATCAGATTATACAGTGAGTTTATTAATATAAATGGCAACAATGATTAGTCTATTCGGATGCTAAGGAGCTATGTCTTTACAATATTGCTCTATTGCGTAAAAGCTGCTACGCTAACATAACAAA
Organism: Diabrotica undecimpunctata; assembly: GCF_040954645.1. NCBI lineage: Eukaryota > Metazoa > Arthropoda > Insecta > Coleoptera > Chrysomelidae > Diabrotica > Diabrotica undecimpunctata. The sequence continues at coordinate 204,440,905 of NC_092803.1, read as the reverse complement.
TGTTTAAAAAGGTAGATGCCTTTAAGATATCCTTGTACAGAAAAGTACGTCTCTTCTCATAAAGAAAAAATTTGGAAAACCCTGGGCCATGTAATGCTTTTAACTGCTATCGAACGTCCTCTTCAAAGTAGTAAAATATAAATGCTTGTCTTTCGCCAAAGTGCCTTTCTCAAGTGATCTATTTTTGGTATGTGTTTACACTTTATAGTCTTTAACTGAATATGTTGAGAAGGGAACTCAGTTGAGAGCTGTTTGTCTCAAATTGTTCATTCAGAATTATGTCTGTATTTGTTAATTTGTTGATTTCCATAGATTCTAATAGAGATAGCTTAAGGCCTTTATTTTGAATGTTAAGAATTGTCATTAAAAGAATTGTTATGATCTAAAAGGTGAAGTTTGTACGTAGAATCTGTGTTTCTATTATCGAAAGCTCTTTTATGTTCTACAATACGCTTGTTAGATGTTCTACCAGTTTGACCTATGTAAGTTTTTGGGCAGTCGCCACATTTAAGTTTGTATACACCACTGTGTAAGTGCTTTTTCTTCTGGCTCTTGTTGTTTTTAATATATTTGCATAAGCTGTTGTCTGTTCTAAAAGCTGGTGTAATTACTTTCTTTTTTATGCGTTCGGCTATTTTTGTTGATACCTTTCCTGTTTATGTAATTGAGCATAAGGTTTTGGGTTTTTCCTCTAGTTGAGAAAATACTTATTTCAGGGTTTTCTTAACATAATAATATAAAGTTTTAAACCAAGAACCACATAAGAAAGTCCTGAAATGACTGTTTTCAACATCAGAAATAAAACCCAATAACACCAACAATAACTTACACAGTGGTGTATACAAATTTAAATGTAGCGACTGTCCAAAAATTTACATCGGTCAAACTGGTAGAATTTTAAACAAACGTATAGCAGAACATAACGTAATAATTCATCTGCTGATAAGCCAGTCCATTGACGAATCCGTTTCATCATCTTTCCGTTGAGTATCAACTACATTATCCTATATCTGCTTTCTCTCATTATATGCCCCAGATATTTGAGTTTTCTCTTTTTTATCATCTTTATTAAGTCGCCTTCACCTTGACCTACTCTGTTCAAGACTTCTCTGTTTGAAATGTGTTGAACCCATGATATTCTGAGCATTCTACGATACAACCACATCTCGAAGGCTCTAATTTGTTTATCATGTTAACCTTCATAATGCTGGTTTCACATCCATACAGTAATACAGGATACACATAACATTTTAGGAACTTAATTCTCAGCTGTAAGTTCAGCTGAGAATTGCTCAGAATAGATCTAAGTTTCATAAATGCTGTATGCTATATGCATTAATGTTAAAAACAGCTGTAGTGATAAGAATTCATAATAAAGTTTGAAGAAGTTTTAAAAACAAAAGTTTTCAGTGTTTTTAGTGTTATATAAAATGAATTTCCATCAAGTAACGGTCAAATTCATCACTAATACTTGTATTTGCCTGTTGGTTGCCAACCTTTGCAAGAAGTTGGCACGGTAAAGTCTGTCCATAAATATTATACAATAACAAAATATAAACAAAAAACAATTTAGAAGGCAAATAGAGTAGGGTAGAATAACTGTATGTTATAATTTATAACTTAAAATATTTAAGTAAATTTTGGTTTTATGTAGAAAATTGACTTGTCCTTTATCATAGCCAGATTTCAATCTTTTGTTTGAATTAATATTGTTAACTTTTGTTTTCTTTGGAAGAAGTTTCCGTACTTAATATTAATTACGAGGTGAGTTAAACAACGCCGAGGAATTTATCTTTAAATATTTGTTGAATTTTTTCATGTCCTTGCCGTATATAATATTTCTGTAACAGTATTCGAAGTAAAAAAAAAAAATAAATGTTGAAAGCACTGTATAAGTATCTCTAGAATTTCCTTATACGTACTCCAATAATAAATGTCCATTTGTGGTATTTCTCGTTATGAAACCGTCGATTCTACTAGTCGTACTAGTCGAAGTCCCTGCGGTACCGTTCTATGATTTATTCCATTAAAAATCCGACAGGGCCATTGCGTAGGTATCGAAAATTAATTTCGCTTTCTAATAAAACACAAAACAAATCGTTTCTATAAATTCTAGTGGCATCTTCATAAATTTCCGACATTAAAAATAGGGAGGAACCGATCATATAAGAGACGTGAAAGTCTTTTAATCATCTTTTTTATTGTAAAATATTAAAAAACATTAAAATGATGAAGGTTGCACTTTTTTTAGTATTTTTAGCTTACCGTTTTGGGAAATTAATTTATAAAAGATAAATTTTACTTATATTACTTGGCCAATAAAAATCGTCTAAAAGAAAAGCTTTGTGATCTTACATCTGATGCCAGCACCTTTTACATTCACTTAACACAGTGCCTTCACTTCGCAGCTCAAGAAGCTTTCAGTAATATAATGCACGTATCTTCTTCTTAGCCTTTCTTTTGGACATATGCCTCTCTCAACTCGTTCCATTGATCTCTATCCCGACTTACATACTTTCGGCTACTTTTTTTATGTTATCTCTAAATAGAAAAATATCAACATGGGATACAATTAGCGTTACATAAAACTGGTACATACAAGGAGTTTGAGCACGAAATAGAGTAACTTCTTATTCTTCTTCTTCTTCTTCCTCCTCCTCTTCTTCTTCTTCTTCTTCTTCTTCATCCGTCTTCTATGTAGGCTTTAAAGCCTGTTTCTCCTTCAATATTAGCCTCCTAAATTGTTTAAATTATCGCACCATCTTTTTCTTGGTCTGCCAATACTTTTTCGTCCATTTGGTGACTTATCTCGTGCTTTTCGTACTATCCTATCCTCTGCTATTCTACTAATGTGTTCGTTCCACTCCTGTTTCTGTTTTGTCACCCATGCATTTATGTCTTCTATATTGCATATGAATGTTCATATGAACTTATTCTTATGTTTTCGCTTCTCTCCCTATCCACAGACTTTTCTTTGATATTCGTCGAAGTATGTTCATCTCTGTTGTTTCTAGTAGTCGTCTCGTTTTGGATGTATTAGGTCTTGTCTTCGCCGAGTATGTTAATATAGGTCTAATTGCTGCTTTATAAATTCTTGTTTTTGTGTCTTTTCTTAGGTGTTTGTTCTTCCAGATTGTGTCATTAAGAGATCTCGCCGCTTTACTTGCTTTTAAGCTTTGTTGTCGTACTTCTTCTTCAACATCTCCGTAACTAGTTATATCTATTCCCAGATATCTAAACCTTGCTTCCTGCTTTATTATTTTCCCATCAATTTCGATTTTACATCGTAGTGGGTATTTAGATGTTGTCACACATTTGGTTTTTTCTGCTGATATCGTATTGTATTTCTTGGCTGTTGTATTAAAGACGTGTCTTAATCTTTGGAGCTCTTCTTCTGTCTCGGCGATTAATGCGGCGTCGTCTTCATAACATAATATTTGGATTTCTTTGTTACCCATTTTGTAACCATGATTTTTACGTACTGCTTGTATTATTTCGTCCATTATTATATGAAAGAAAAGTGGGCTTAACGAGTCACCCTGTCTGACTCCGCTTTGTACTGGTATACACTGTGTTAGTTTTCCATTTGTCTTTGCCTGTATTCGATTATATCATCATCATCAGTGGCGTTACAGCTCTTTATGAGCCAAAGCCTTCTTCAGAACAATCCTCCATTCGCCCCTGTCTCTGGCAACTCTTCTCCATGCTCTAATTCCGATAGACTTCAAATCATTTTTTAGGTTGTCTTGGTACCTAAGTCTCGGTCTTCCTCTTCTTCGTTGTCCGATCGGCCCTCTTCGGCCAAAAACTTTTCTGACTATGGCATCTTCCTCTCGTCTGATTACATGACCTATCCATCTGAGGCGTGCTACCTTAATGAATTTTACAACGTCAGGTTCTCCAAATCTTCTATACAACTCAAAATTGTAACATCTGCGCCACAAACCTTGTTCTTTTATGCCTCCATATATTCGTCTTAGTATTTTTCGCTCAAAACGTTTGAGCAATTCTTGGTCATTCTGTGTTAGTGTCCAAGTTTCTGAATCATATGTTAGCACTGGTCTTATTAGTGTTTTGTATACAGTCAGTTTAATTTTTCTAGGCATTTGAGGCCATCTGTCTTCTTAAGCCATAGTAACACTTATTGGCGAGCACTATTTTTCGTTTTATTTCTTCACTGACGTTGTTATATTTGGTTAGCAGCAACCCTAAGTATATGAAGGTGGCAACACCTTCCAGTTCTAGGTCATCAATTATTATTCGTGTAGGTGTCGGGTTGCTTGACCTAGTGCAACACATATATTTGGTCTTTTGAACATTTATATTTAGTCCCATTCTGTGTGCAGATGCTCTTAACGACCGAAATGCTTCAGTCAGAGATTCTGTGGACCTACCTATGATGTCTATGTCATCTGCGTATGCGACAATTTGTACTGATTTGTTAAAGATAGTACCATTCGTAGTAATCTGCGACTCTCGAATTATTTTTTCTAATGCCAGGTTAAATAAGAGACACGATAGTCCATCACCCTGTCTTAGTCGATTTTTGCAATGGAAGGGTCTTGAGAGATCGTTTTGGATTTTTACCATGCTCTCTGCACCTGTGAGTGTAAGTTCAGTTAACCGGACAAGATCAAATGGAATGCGAAATTCTACCATAGCAAGTAGAAGTTTATTTCTATTAACGGAATATATAAGTAGATGTTTTCGATGGATTGTACAATCTTGCTTGGTATGTTTCTTATATACAGTAGGTGTAAGACGTCTTCGACTTGGATGCAATCGAAAGCCTTTGTCAGGTCTATAAAACATAGATATGCTGGTTTATTGTACTCGAAGGTTTTTTTTGTGATTTGTCTTAGTACGATACGGTGTCTACGCAGGATCTTCTAGATCTGAATCCTTGTTGTTCATCTGATAAAGTTGTTAGTTTATTGATTTTGTTGGTTAGGACTTTTGTGGTAAGCTTAAGTGCGGTGTTCAGTAGATTTATACCTCTATAATTGTTGGGGTCTTCTTTATCGCCTTTCTTGAACATTGGTATCATTATGCTGTTTCTCCATGCTTCTGGTATCTTGTAGTGCAATATTAGTTTGTGTATCAGTTTTGTTATCTCTAAGGTTATACTTTCTCCTCCGTGTTTTAGAAGCTCGTTGGTTATTCCGTCTGGTCCTGCTGACTCTCTAGTTTTGAGTGAATTTATGGCTAACTCTACTTTTTTAAAACTGATTTCTATTTCGTGTCTTAATTCAGGTAATTTATTGTGTTGATTATTATTTTCCTTTCCTTTAAACAGTTCCGTCAGGTATCTTTCCCATTCGTTTGCTTTTATGTTGTATTGTATTCCTTTTTCTGCCATTTCTTTCCGTTGGTTTCTTATGAATATCCATGTTTGTTTTTGTGTACCGTAGAAGTGTTTTTCCATACTTGTTTTAAACGGTTCCCAGTGTACATTTTTTGTTCTTCTTACCAACTGCTTTGTTTCATTTCGTATTTTTCTATAGGTGTCTTGGGATTCTGGAGTATTTATGTTTTGTATTTCGTGTAGGCCTCTCGTTTCTCTTTACATTTCTCTTTTCTTTCTTTTCTGAACCATGGTGTATTGTTGTTTTTTCTTTTGCTCAGTATGACTTTGCGTTTTCCTAGACCTTCTGTTGCTGCTTCTTAAATGTTGTTTTTAATTTTCTACCAGCTTGCGTTTATATCTTTGATATCGACTATTTGTTAATCTGAAAGAGTAACTTGTGGATTTAATATTCTCTATTGTAAATCTCCTTTATATAGGATATACATTGTTCTGTTTGTTCTTTATATAGGATATACATAGTTTGTTTTGTCGAGATTTTTATATTCATTCATGGATTTTCTCTACAATTTTCCACACTTTCTTTGTGATCCATGTAGGTGTGTACCATGTCTTTGGTAAATCGTGTCCAATAGTTTTTTTTGATGCTTCCTATTTTAGAATTATTTATATTGTTTCTTGTATCTTTGCATTGACGGTAGGTGTTTTTTTTTTATTGTTTGTGTAGGGATTTTTGGGGGAAAACTTTTTAATTTTTTATTCTCAAAGTGCTCTTCGTTACGATTTATTTTGTCTTCGGTAAGTCGCATGGCATTTAAAATATATAATTTTAAAATAAAATGTTATAATAAACACTCTGAATTGAGACGATAAGAATAAATATAAATTATGAATAAAAAAATGAGTTTTACAAGATAATCAGTACTTACTATAATCAAAAGAATAACAAAAAGTTATTTAAAAATAAAAGTCCGGGATTTGAAGGCGAAAATAAGCCGGGCGAAATAAGTTTAAACAAAATATATGGGAATGAGGGACGAAATATCTGAAGAAAATAAATGCCATTAGAAAAAAACTGTGTTTTACTATCTGACTACATACTTAACTTAATTTTTAAACTTTAGAGAATTTTTATACTTTTGTCTTCATATTAAAAATAATTGAATTTTACAAATTTTTATATTCAGTCAGTTCAATTTTTTATAATAAGTTATGTTTAACGTCTAGTTCAAGATATTGCCGTCTGACCGATTTTTAAATTCTTGAACCTTTTAGTCCATTTGGATTTGTCACCATCTATCATCTAAAAACTGATCAGGATCGTTTCGGCATTTTTTTTGCCATTCTTCGAGTGTCATACACTTGATTCCTCAGAGATTCGGTACGACTGAAAAGTGTGTTTGAAAAAGATTATCCACGGATACGGTTAGGGACATGTTCTACCTGCAACCCTGTGACGTTTGCGATCAGAGGATTGTGAGAGATACGTTTGAGAAAAATGCGAATTATGTCTGTATTTGTGATTTGTTACGTCGGGACAAAACTGATTTATAGATGAAAAAAAAAAAAAAAGTATAAAACAAGATAACGATTCTACTAAGAAGGTAACTGAAGCGATGTGATATCACCTGCTGTTATCAAATAAGTCGCAATATATTTTTAAAATGGAAGTTTATGGAAAATGTTTGGTGTTATTATAGTAATTGAAATTTTAACAAACTTGACGTATACAGGGTGAGTCATGAGGAACTTTACATACTTCTACCATATGTAGAGTCCCTCAGGGAGCATATCATGTGGCCACTAAAAAATGTCAACTCCTCTTCTTTATTAATTAACAGGGTGATTTGTGTAATTGACCATTTATTTCATTTTACTGTAGTGTTTATACGGCTATATTCATTTGATTTTTTTAATTTTTGCATGATACAGTACACTACTATCAAGCATTCGACTGGTATTAGCTAAACTAAAAAATTCCAGGACTGGCTTTGGAAAAATTAATTTAGGGATTCGTATTAAATATTACACCCTGTATAAATTTTTTTTAAAATGCAATAAGTGATTTTCAAACTACATAAATAGCCAATAAAAACGACATATGCGACAATGTTGTCGCACTTTTATTAAATTTTTAGTGAACGATCAAATCTTACCAAAAATAGAACAACCGTAATGAAGTATCAAATTATAAGGTAATTAATTTAAACAAATGTTATAAATTTCAAACATTTTAATTGAAATGATAAACTGAGTCACTGCACAACAAAAAACAGTAACTACTAACAATAACGAAGAACAATTTAAAAAAAAACTAAAAATATGTACATAGTTGTGATAAACCACTAAATTAGAACTGGAAAAGATACAATAATGGTAACAAAATAAAAATAATTCAAAATAGATTTTCGAAATGGAACCCTGCAGCCTGTACACATTTTTGTTGCCGAATTGTTAATTGATGTATTAAATTACGGATACTCTGGGGATCGTTTCTAATAGTATTACAACAATGTATAATTCTATCAATTAATTGTTGTCGGTTATTAATATTCACTGCGTAAACTAGTTGCTTCAATCGTCCCCAAATATGGTAATCAACGGGATTGAAATCAGGGGATCTTGAAGGCCACGAAATGGGACCTGCACATCCTATCCACCTGTTGCCATAAACATTATTGAGATGTTGTTTCACTGCCAGTAAAAAGTGTGGGGGTGCCCCATCATGCTGAAAATACATCCCTCGGATAGCAACGTTCGCGTTGGCAAGCAAATTCGGCAAAATATTTTGTAGAAAGTTCAAATAGACCTGCCCTGTTAAAGGACCATCAAAAAAGTGAGGACCTACTAATTGGTTATTTATGACACTAATCCACACGTTAACCGAAAACCTTAACTGAGAACGACGTTCTCGAATAGCATGGGGATTTTCTTCTGCCCACACATGTGAATTTCGTGAATTATTTATCCCGTCTCTGGTAAATTGGGCTTCATCTGTAAATAGTGTCCTGTATAGCGTTGGTCGATTATTGTTAATCCATCTACAAAATTCCAACCTATCGATCTCATCTCCAGCATGTAGTCGCTGAACCATTTGAATGTGATATGGGTATAGATTATTTTTTTGTAAGACTCTACTTACTTTTGATTGAGTAACATTGGGTAACAATTGAGTAACAGGGTTCATAGTAACGGCGTCCATAATGTCATCTTCCTGCGCTTCATCTACATGTCGCTCTGTTGTTCCACTAGGAAAAGTGCCATTTTCTCGCAAATAATTAAAAACTGACCCAAATGTTGGATGACTGGGAGTTCGACGATTAGGAAATCTCCTGCGATATTCTCTACTAGCAGCCATACCATTCCCATTACAGAATCCATAAACAAATATTATCTCTGCATATTCTGTGGTCAAAACTGATGTGGCATTTTGAACGAAAGTAACAAAAGCTCTACCAAAACTAACACAATGTACTTAACGTAGATATGACAGAAGAAATATGTATTCTTGTACACATAAATAACAATTGATAATGACAATAATGATAATGGGTATAAATTATCAAGAAACGTCAAATGGTCAACGCCAACCTTCATTTTAAACTTTTTTAGATTTATTTTTATTTAGTACAGTTGATGCAATGTATTATTATTTGACATAAAATTTTAATCATTTACAATCAACAAAAACTAACACATACAAGAGGTTTGACTTTTTAATCAATTTAATTTATTATTTATCGAAAATAATGCCCCAATACGATCTATGAGTAAAAATTTAAAATTGAAAAACAATTGATTCTATCGTAGAGATAATACAAAGTGACAGTAAAGATGTTAATTTTCTACGTATTAGATTATGTTGTAGGAACTCATTTTAATTAAAATGTTTGAAATTTATAACATTTGTTTAAATTAATACCTTATAATTTGATACTTCATTATGGTTGTTCTATTTTTGGTAAGATTTGATCGTTCACTTAAAATTTAATAAAAGTGCGACAACTTTGTCGCATATGTCGTTTTCATTGGCTATTTATGTAGTTTAAAAATCACTTATTGCATTTTAAAAAAATTTTAATACGAATCCCTAAATTAATTTTTCCAAAGCCAGTCCTGGAATTTTTTAGTTTAGCTAATTCCAGTCGAATGCTTGATAGTAGTGTACTGTATCACGCAAAAATTAAAAAAATCAAATGAGCCGTATAAACACTACAGTAAAATGAAATAAATGGTCAATTACACAAATCACCCTGTTAATTAATAAAGAAGAGGAGTTGACATTTTTTAGTGGCCACATGATATGCTCCCTGAGGGACTCTACATATGGTAGAAGTATGTAAAGTTCCTCATGACTCACCCTGTATATATGCTTGTGTCACTGACTCAATATTTATTAAAACATGATACTGAAATTAAATTAGGTACTATTCAGCGAAAGCTATTTTTGGTTTTCAACTGTACCATACTGAAATAACAATAAATATTTAATTATCACAGCTAAAGTGATGGAGATAAGATGAAGTAACTTATCAATTTGAAATTTGCGAAGTAGGCGTTGCATTAAATTCATATTGCAGTTATTTTTATGTTTGAATTGACATTTCAAACTATTTAATCGGCAAATAACCATACCATAATTACTTAATCATAATAATTACCATAGAAATGGACAGGCATATAGAAAAAAAAGGTATCACAAGGCTAGCTGAGGGGAATAAAGCATTATGCTCCCTATCATCATTAATAAGATCTAAGCTGCTAAAAAGACAATCTAAATTAAGACTGTACACAAGTCAATTATTCGCTCGGTTGTTACATATGAAAGTGAAATATGGACTCATGAGGAAGGTTCTCAGAATGATATTTGGACCTCAAAGAGATGAATTGACAGGAGAATGGAGAAGGTGTTCATCATCATCATATAACGGGGGTCCTACGGCGATTGCCGCTTCCCGCATTTCAGCCTCCATCTTTTCCTATCTCTCCAATCTCCCTCTTCTAAGCCTCTAGATTGCATTGTTTTTGTAATTTCTCTTCTCCAGGAATTTGGTGGTCTTCCCCTTTTCCTTCTTTCTGGCGGAACATACATTAAGGCTTTCTTTGGCCACCGCTCCTCCTCCATTCTCATCACGTGACCATACCATTGTAATTGCCTTCCTTGTATTCTATCTGAAAGAGTATCTCTAATTCCTGTACGGTTTCGTATTTCCTCATTCCTGATTCTTTCCATTCTCGATACTCGACATGACCTTCTAAGATAATCCATTTCCACAACGTCTACTTTATCTCGTTCATTCTTTGTCATCGTTCAACATTCGGCACCATATGTAGTAATTGGTTCTACAATTGCTCTGTATACGCAAAGTTTGGTAGAGAAGGTGCTACAATGCTGAATTTGTGACTCTGTATGCTACCGCAAACATTGTCAGACATATAAAAGAACTTTGATCAAATAAAAGGCAGATAACGAACACAGTTTATTAATTAAATCTTGCCCAAGTACTTTCGCTTCCTAGAGCATCTTAGGGGCATCTGAAGATTTATTTAATAAACTGTGCCTGTGTTTAATAAACTCGATATCTGCCTTTTATTTGATCAAAGTTCATTTCGTCGAGCATTCAACCTTATATCAAGACATAAAAGCCAACCGGATAAGATGGGCAGGTCATGTGGTAAGTTCAGAGAAATACAGAATGCTAAAGCCTTCGTTTTTTGAGAGACCAGACGGTAGAAGATCAGTAGGCTGTCCCAGAAAAAGATGAAAGAATGAAGTTAAAGCCGATTTACTTATGATTAAGGTACAACGAAATGCAAGGAACAAATTGCGCTCAATCGGTTTGAATTTGTGAACGCCGTTTACACGAGGAAAGCTTTATTTAGCGTACTGGTATTGTTTCAGAAATGTAGAAATGTCAGCTGTAATGTTTTTGCATTCCTGATTGACTACAAGAAGGCTTTCGATAAAGTCAGGCATGAACAAATGATGGAAGTGCTGAAGAGGACAGGGATTACCGAAAGAGACCTAAAAATAATAGCTAACGTGTATTGGTATCAATCAGCGGTGATCCGAATAGATGGAGAATATACAGATCAGGTCAAAATGTTAACCTTTTTCTTGTTAGAAGAGCACTATGTATGGTCGAAGATAAATTTAATTGTAGATAAATAATTGTCGACCGTTATTTATGTCGATGTTATTTATTATTTCTTTATTTATTCCAACAAAACTACATTTAAAGACATAAAATTACAGCACCAATCAAGTGACACATGTGTAGGTTGTTCTCACGATATTTTATACATAAAAGCAAATAAGGACAACACACATTTTGGTAAAAGCAGAAAGTTTTTGTCAACTAAAGTAATAAAACTGTCTAACCAATCTTTTTTTCCTAATCGAACTATAAAATTTAAAGTAATATACGAACACCTCCTGAAATACCAGAATGTGCAGCTAACTCGAGAGAAAAATATCGTAGGTCTGATGAACGACCTTACGTTTCCGTTATTCGAGAAATTTTTTATTAGGAGTTTGTTAGTTGAGATAATCCTACGTAATTCGTAAAAGTTGACGCCTTTTAATATTTATGTCCTCTTTACTTAATAAACAACTTTTCGAGGTACATAAGTTACTGTTTTTGCTGATATTTTTACAAAAACTGCATATGGAGTGTGAACAACTGCAAGAAAGAATTTGTCTGAATGTACCATTGATATATAATTTGCTTCTTTTGCAAAGAACGGTAACATTTGATAGACACAAAAATACGATAATTTCTTCAATATCATCGGTAATATTTCTATGTATAAGGTTTTCTCTATATACAATTAATATTGACGTAATATTTTGAACAGGATGTGTTTCTTATTTGTATACTTTACAAATAAGTACTTCCAATCAAATATGTCGCGTCTAGATCGTTTATACTTTTTTAGAAAGAAGTTTTGATGTGGGTGTATAAATAAAAGTGACGTAATAATTGTCATAAATTCATTATAGCCAATATACTAAATCATTTAATGAAATCCTAATGTAAAATGTTTTCAGATTAAAGTAATTTATGTTTGGGTCTTTGGGTATAGATTTGTCTTTTACAAGTCTCCTTAAAAAAAATAGTGAAAATTAAAAAGTACTGTACGTCTGTCAGTGACATTTATTTGTTTTAAAGTCAGTCAAAAATGACAAGAGGAGGTGCGACAGATGTTAAAAGTTCACGATTTACTTGATGGAGTAATTGAAAAGTATCGTCAGAGCAGATGCAGTTGACTTAAATTTGGCTAGGTTGATAATAATTGGAAACCCAAGTGACAAGAAAATAAGTTGGTCATAGATATTCCAAACGATAAGGTCACCAAAGATGATGTGATAGTGGCAGTAGCAGTTTTCAGAGTTTACCGAAAAATCTTTTAAAAATTGAATATTTAATTGAATGTACCAGCATATTCGAATTCTTTTATAGTAAGGTTTTGGTGTGTGAGACCTATTATGAAAGTTTATTGACGTTTCAATTTCCACTTCGGAAATCGTTCTCAAAATACAAACATTATTAAAAATGTCTATTATGAAAGTACATGTATTTCAGTAAGTATGAAAGTACGTAAGCAACTATACAGAAAATGGCTGACTACAAACAACGATGAAGTTTATAAAGAATATAGAGAAAAAGATAGAGAAGTGAAAAAACAAATAACACAGCAAAAGAATGAAGAATGGGAAAGAATCTGCTTAAATATTGAAACATATATAGGAGGTACAAGAACTTCGGAGTCATGGAAAGTACTGAGAGGATTAAAACAAAACTCAAAAGAAAAAACTAAATTGGGAAATATACAGGACAAAGAATGGAAGGACTACTACAAGGAACTATTAACAGAACAAAGACCACAATTCATTGGAAAAGAAAACAGGCGAAGACGAAGCAGATTCCCACAACAAGAAATAGAAATAACAGATAGGGAAATGAGAACGGCCATAAAAGCAATCAAAAATAAGAAAGCACCGGGACCTGGAGGCATCTCACCTGAGCTTATAAAATACGGATCAAAAAAATTACACCGGATGATACAATGGATATTTCAGAAAGCCATAAATGGAGAACAGCTCCCAAAGGAATGGACGGCGGCATATATGACATCTATATTTAAGAAAGGAGATAGAAAACGATGCGAAAACTACAGAGGAATAAGCGTAATATCATCAATAGGAAGATTATATGGGAAGATACTGCGAGAAAAGATAGAGCAAGCGATAAAAGGCAAAATCGGGGAGGATCAGGCAGGCTTCACGGCAGGAAGATCATGCATAGACCACATATACACACTGGAACAACTGTTGGAAAAGAAAAAAGCAAAAAATAGAGATATACACTTGGCATTTGTGGATCTGAGAAAGGCGTATGACTCTGTACCAAGGTCAGAACTATGGGAGGCAATGTACAAATTAGAAATACAGACGGAACTCATAAAAGCTACAAAAGCTCTGTATAAAGAAAATAAAGTGTCCATTAAAATGGGAACAAGAATCATAGTAGACTTCACCACAACAAAAGGGCTCCTGCAGGGTTGTTCCACATCTCCAACCCTATATACTTAGAGAAAGCCTTAACTACATGGAAAAGAAAATGCGAAGGCATGGGAGTACCGGTACGGAACGAATACCTATATACGTTAAGTTTTGCAGACGATCAAGTAGTGATTGCACAAGACCAAGACGACCTCAGCTACATGATGAAGAAACTACAAGAAGAATATACCAAGGCTGGCCTAGATATTAACCTCGCGAAAACAGAGTACCTATCTACAAGTGAAGAATACATAGAAGATCTACAGATTGATGACAACGTAACAATCAAAGGAAAGGATAAATTCAAATACCTGGGGTTTATAATCACGAAAAAGGCAACAACAGAGGAAGAAATTACACAAAGATTAGGACAAACAAGAACAGCAATCCGACAACTTAAATCAGTATGGTGGGATAGACACCTAAATATGAAGACAAAAACGCAGATTTATAAAACATTAGTGCGAAGTATTATGACATATGGGGCCGAAAATTGGATCATAAACAAGAAAAACAGCAGTAAGATAATAGCAACAGAGATGGAATGCCTGCGAAGATGCTGCAGAGTAACAAGAATGGATAGGAGAAGTAATGACGAAATAAAGCAAAGAACATCAATAGAAACAGACATACTGACATATATAGAACAAAAAAGACTAAAGTGGTATGGACATGTAAGAAGAGCTAGCGACAGCAGATGGATAAAAAGAATAACCGAATGGAGCCCCATAGGAAGGAGGAAAAGAGGACGACCCCGAAAATCCTGGAGGAACGAAGTAGACGACGCCATAAGTAAGAGAGGACTAAACGATGGAGAATGGAACAACAGAGAGAGATGGAAACGGTTGAGCGAGGGAAGGCAGTGAATACTGTAGAATCCCTAAATATATATGAAAGTACGTGTATTTCACGTACTTATCGTTGAAGGTATTATCATACAAAGGTTTTCTCAGATCTGAGACAATAGAAGTTGAGTAAGTTAAATTTATTCTTCGGGAAAGTAGGAGTGGCACACCAGCTTCACTCAGTAAACCTTCGATGGAAGTTGTACGAAAGGTTCCGAGAGCAATAATTCTAATGCCAAGTTTATGTACAGTGCCAAGCTTTTTAAGTGTTGTTGTTGAGGCTGAGGCATATGCAATTAATCCGTAATCTATTTTAGACCTTATTAAATAAGTTGTAAAAGTAAATATAGATTTCTGTAATAAAATATCAAATTTAGATTTTGAATTTTTGTGATGTAATAATTACTGAAAATTTACAGGAAATGTATACTATTCTAATATAGAATATGAATACCATTAAACTGACAAATACCAAGATGTCCAGGATGTCTGGTACAGCGGTGCAATTTTATAAAAATCTGCAATATCTTCACGGTCGTTTTTTTACGACCGGTAATATTGTTAAGTTCCGTCGGTTGCTATTAGGCGTACAGTGTGACCTGATAAGAGATAAACATAATATTCGTGTATTTTTCGTTGACTTATACTTTATACGCGACAGCAGATAAAGTCTCAGTTGTGCCGGTCGAGGCATTTCAAAAAAATCCGTCGTTCTCACGATTTTCTTTCCTACACTCCTATAATCCCTACCTATCATTATGTAACCAAAATGTTGAAAAAATCTAGGATTTATGATTATTAATAAAGACAGCAAAGAATAATGAACTACATGGAATTCATGTATTTGAAATCGGATACTACGGAACAAGAAAGAAAAAGAGGAAATAAAATTACACAAATTTATTTAAAACGAATATAAATATTTGAAATGATCTTTAATAATTAAATGTATGTGTGAAATGTTTGGTTAGAATAAGAAGAACGTAATGGTGGATGACAAGAACAACTAGTAAACCTAATGTATGAAATAAGAGAATTTAGAAATTAAGGCAAAACTGAACTCATGGAATGTGATTATATAAATGATTTAAATTCAAGAATCGTATGTCATTTTTTCTTCTTGTGCCCTGCTCGATTATCATGCGTTAACTATCAAATTTGCTATACTAATTTCGTTGACAGCAGCTCAAAAAAGTGATGCAGAGGATCTGTTAAATCATTCTCTCGGGTTTTTAAGCCATGGCGTTTATCTTCCACCTGGCCCCCTGCTTCCATCTATATTGCCTTAGAAACAGCTGTGATGATAGTAAATTATAATAAAATTTATGGAAGTATTGAAAATAACAGTCTTCAGTGTTTTATTGCTTCATCAGAGAAATATTATTTCCACATAAGGTTTTCTTCAACTTAAAAACGTCAGCTCTGGCCTTCTGTATACATATTCTTTTAATTTTTTTGCTCATATCCCAGTTCGTATTTAGATTACATATGTGATACTGTTGGTTCTCTTAAGTTGTTATCCATAAGCTGTCATTACTTCTGGTTGTATTGGCGTTTTACTGACAACCATTACCTTTGTCTTTGTAGTGTTTACCTTCAATTCATTTTTATCGCACGTTGTGGGAATCCTATTAATCAGATATTGAAGTTCTTCGTAACTATTTACCATTAACACCGTGTCATCCAAGTACGTATCTCAAATTATCAATATTAATTTTGATAGCACATTGAACACCATCACCAATTGCATGCTGATCCTAGTAAAAAATTTTTAATGATACTTTACTTTTTCGTGTCTGGATCCGACGACAGTTTTTCTGCCCAATATCGGGCTACGTCTACACCCTTTGTATTTGCGAGCCATAAATCATCGAGGGTGCACTGTGATGGGCAAAGTCTGCATCTCTCAGGTGCTCCACGTTCTGTATTTCCCCACATTCACAAAGTGCGTCGCTGTCTGTCTTGATGCCCCATTTAATGAGGTTCTGTTTTACAGGGGCAACACCTGTGCGTATGCGATTCAGTGTCCGCCAAGTTCTCCAGTCCAGGTTCATTCCATTAGGTCGTTCTGGATGTAGGGGGAACAGTTCGCGTGGTTCGACGCTGACATTTCTCATAAACCTTTTCCTTGATTTAAGTCGGCTGATTCCTGGTGGTTCGTCAAACCCGTATAATTGGTGCCTTTCATCGAAAGTTTGCCTAAACTTCTCCACATATTTTGAGGCGCATCTACGGTCATCTGGTGATGAGAATCCAGCTACCCGGTACAGTAGGGGTAGGGGGGTAGGCTTCATACAACCGGTAATTATTCTGCATGTTTCATTTAACGCCGTGGTGACTTGTTGGGCGTGTCTAGATCTACCCCAGACGGGACAAGCATATTCCCCTGTTGAGAAACATAAGGCCTCAGCTGTTGTCTTCAAGACCTGGGGGTTTGCACCCACTTGCTCCCTACAAGTTTCCGGAGAAGGTTGTTTCTCGTAGAAACCTTTTGTCTTGTGCTCTGACAGTGGAATTTATACGTTAGTGACCGGTCTAGTACTACTCCAAGATATTTGGGCCTATCAGTATGTTTCAAGCGTTGTCCCTCCCAAGAAACATTCAGCTTTACATGCGCCAGTTGGTTGTTGAGATGGAATGCACATACTTGGGTCTTAGTAGGGTTTGGCTTTAATGAGTTTTGTTTGTAGTAAGTTGACATCATGTTTAAAGCCTCTTCCATTGTCGACTCTACTTGTGTGAGTGTTTTCCCCTTTACGGCTATACCAAGGTCATCAGCGTAGACAAAACTCTCAGTCTGAGGGTGCATTGGTTGGTCGTTGGTGTAGATGTTAAATAAGGATGGCGCCAGAACGCTTCCTTGAGGTAGGCCATTTTTTTGGGTTCTCCATCTGCTCTTCTTTCCATTTAGCGTTGTGTAATAGACGTAGAAACGTCTATTACACAACAGTGATCTAATGATATTTACCAGGTCGTAGTCAAGCACAGTATTATAGATCTTAGTTAGCAGGGTTCTGTGGTTTATCGTATCATAGGCCGCTGTGAGGTCTATCAAGGCTACTCCCACTATCTCTTTCTGCTCAAATCCCTCCTCTATGTATTCTGTTAGGTTCAGCACTTGGCCTGTGCATGATTTACCTGGTCTGAAGCCTGCTTGTTGTGGGATTAGTTTTGCATCAAATTTTTCCTGGATGCGGTTTAAAATGAGGCGTTCATACAATTTATACAAATGGCATAGCAGGGATATCGGACGGTAGCTACTCGGTAGTTCAGGGTCTTTCCCAGGTTTCAGAAGGGCTACTACTTTTGATTTACGCCACATTTTTGGAATCTGGTAGGTAGAGCGACAGATGTTAAATAGATCGAGCACCCATTGTCTCGCTTTTTGCCCGAGGTGTTTTATCTGCTCTGTTAGGATTTCGTCCACTCTAGGTGATTTTCCATTTTTCATACAGTCAATACCATTTTTAAGCTCTTCGATGGTAAATGGGTTTCGCAAGAGAGTTGTTTCCTGGTCTTGAGTTCTTATAATCTTTGGCGTTTTGCAACGATTGTTTGTTTTGCCATTCAGAAGCAGTTGGTGAGCTATCTGATTTGGCGTTATTGCACATAGCTCTTTCATCTCTGTGGGATCACCAATAAGTTTTTTGATCATATTCCAAGCCTGCTTACTACTGTGCGTCATATCCATTTTACTTAAAGTCTCGCTCCACCGTTGTTGTCTGGAGGCACTTAGTGTTTGCTGCAGTCTCTCCCCTATCTCTCCCTTAACTTCGCTAAATGGGTCTTTACTATATTCTTCGGTGTACTTTGTCAAAATGTCTTTTGCTTCATCGTTCAGACCAGATATGTAATGTTGTTGACATCCTCTGGGTATGTGTTTACATGAGATTCGTTTTACAAGTTTGATGAACGCGTCATAGTTCTTGGGGATCGGGACTATATTTTTCACTTGTGTTTCCAATTCGTCAGCAAATTTTGCCCAGTTCGCTTTTTTGAAATTAAACCTTTGTTTGAAAGGGATTTTGGGAGCTTTTATAGCGCTGTAAACGGTTATTCCCACGGGCCTATGTTGCTTCTTCGGTATAGGCTTATATACCTTCCTAACGCAATGGTCCTCTAAAGACATGCTGATGAAGGTGAGATCAGGGTTGTAACCTTTCTTCCATATTTTGCTCTGGAACGAATAGGGCAGTTTTGGGTCATGTAGAAGTGCCAGGTTGTTTTGTTCAGCCCACGATTCCACAAGATCTCCATTCTTATCAGTTGAAGCGTAGCCGCAATGGACATTATGACTATTAAAATCACCCAGAATAAATCTGGTTTTTTGAGAAGCGAAATTTTTTGGAGGGGAGAAAACAAAGTCTCTCTGGGGTGGTTTATACACAGATGTCACTGTGCAGGCTCCTATTTCGACGGTCAGAATTTCAATGTCATTGTAGCATGTTTTTTCAGCTGATGTTACATCAATATCTCTTCTCACGAAGATGGCGCTTCCATGTTTTGCACTTGGATGTTCAATGATAAGCTGCATTCCCTCAACGCTAGGTCTATGTGCTGATATGTCACGGTGAGTCTCTTGTATACATAATATATCACACTTGTGGATTTTACACAGTTCAGACAAAATTTCCTGTTTGTTACAAGTAATACCTCAATGTTTATGGTCATCATTGTCAGTGTAGGCTCTGAGAAGAGCCGTTGATTCTCGTTACTTTGTTCGGATATGTTCGGATGTTTTAATGATACGTAGGTCTTTATCATAAATACCTACCTGCTGAAGAATGGCTATCATTCCAGTATGTTTTACTTGGCCAAAGGCATTCTCACAGTCAATAAACACATATTAACTGGATAGTTGACATCTCTGCGTCTTTGTACCATAACCTGAATACTAAATAGTGTTTATCTGGTTCCAGGGTTATTGCGGAACCCAAATTTAATTGGATAATTTAATGCATAATAGTAAATAAAATATTACAGTCATACATAAAATAAACACAGCCAAGTAGAATATGCTTAAGAAAAGGTGAAGTATTTTAAGTGTATTTTCTAAGAGAAAAAATTGTACAAGACCTGTTTGCTTAAATCACTCGCTAAGACTGAATTCTTTTACATAAGGGTATAATGAGTTTCTTTTAAATTAAGGGACCAAAGGAAAATTAGGAAAATGAAGAAATCTGTGAGGTTCTTTCAAGGATATGTCTTAATACAAAAATCTGATGTATTTGTAAATTGTATTCAAATCATTTAGTATTTTTACTGGAAATTAGCCAAAATATTGTTTGTTTTGACGTTTCGATTTCCATTTTGGAAAGAATGATTTTCTATATATTTCAAAAGCAGAGTATGAGAAAGAAGAGAAGTATTTACTTTTTTACTGATCAATAACTTATAATAAACTCCTACTGATCAGTCTGAATAATTCACTCGTGCATTTTAAAAATATGTAAAGCTCGCTTGGAATAGTAATCAACAGCTCATTCATTACCATTTCATTATAGTTAAGTATTGATTAAAGTAATATTAAAAATGGTTAATTAGTCTTAATCGCGGTATTGTAAATTAATAGACGAAATAATTGTTATTATTATTGATAAAAGCCCAACAGCTATACAATTAGAACCAAAGGAAAATTATAAAGGATTTGAGCATGTTTTTCTAACAATATGGATAACTTTGTTTACATAATTATTGTATCTCTTATTGTTACTTGCGGTGCGTAAGTAGATATTACTGAGTATAATTAATATTAAGCATTAGTAGGTTTAAGTCACGTCTTGATACATCGACAGAGAAAGTTCACTTTTGAGAACAAAATTATTTGCAAAAGGACAATTCTATTCATACCCCACGCAATAAACTTTTGAAACACTCTTTGAAAATCTCTACAGGTGGGTATAGCAAAGTCACATACTTTAAAAAATGAAAAATGATATAAATATAAAATTCTCCTGAGAAAACAATTAGGCATCCTGGCATAAAAGATAAGGATATAATGGACATTCTTACATACTAGGTAAAGTTTGTAGATGGCTCTGTGTAGCTGATAGATTGTAGGAAAAATGCTGGAAAATTGGGGAATTTCTAGGGGCTGTACACCAATTGATGTCAAAATGAGAGAGCATAGATTAAGATGGTTCGGGCATGTTACACTTAAGACGCTAATCATCCAATAAGAATCTCTAAACTGCTAGTTCCTGAAAGGAGTAGGAAATAAATAACAAAGAAGACCTTGAAGGAGATTAATATTGGTATGATTCGAGAAGCTTATGGAGAAATATAATTAAAGAGGCCAACTCCGCATAGGAATAGGGGGAAAAATAGGATGATGATTGCTCTTTGTAGCTTACTTTCCGAATATTGGATTATCAAATTATCATTGATAAAAATGTTTTGGCTTTTTGACCAATGTAGTTAATTTAATTTGTGTCTATCATTTAAAATTGGTTAAAAACTCTTTTAGGAGCTATAAATGCAATATTTGATTATCTTCTTTTGTTGATAATTTGTTTTATAATGCAAACAATGTCATCAGTAGATAACAATGTCATCCACTGTCTTTTATAAAACCGAGTTATATGTCTCCTTTAATTTCTTTTGTAATATTTTTAATACATTAATAAATTTTTTAAAGAAATTCGATATTGTATCATTCGTGATATTTATTTAAATAAAGAACATCAGTAAAATCAATAAATGCCATGTTTTACCCACCTTATAATCAACACCTACAACTAAAAATGGGTCTGAACTAAATTATGGTAAGCTATAAATATCATACAAGTGACTAATCAACCAACTAACTGTAGAAACGTTTACGATAAAACTAAGTAGTATCGTTGTGCTGTTGGTAAATTTCTTGATTCTATCTATAATTAAAACTACAAACAGATTTTTTCATAAACGTCACTAACATTCTGATAAACTCAATCAATAAGATCAATGATCGATTTTTTTTCTAACCTAAATTATTAATTAAAATCTTAAGAGTAAAGACAAATTCATCAGTATTCCTTAGCTTCTATTAATTTAGAACAATTCTACAAACATTAATATTATATTCTACTCTGATTTTTATTTAAATAGCTCGAAGGGCTTTTTTCCTGATGAATCTTCTAACTAGATTAGCATTGTCAAGGAGTAGAAGTCTGTGTTCGTAACTTTTGGTACATTTTCCAATGTCTTGTCAACAGTATTCATTTCTAGGCTTCTTTAATTCAAACGAGAGTTGACAATGCGCCTTAACACTGTAATTTGGAATTGCTGAATGATATCTGATGCTGAGAATTCCATGGGTACTAAAAGTTACCAACGGTGAGGTACTTCGGCGTATGTGTAAACAAAAAGACTTACTCAGCGTAATTAAAGAGAGGAAAATACAGTATTTGGGTCATATTGGAAGGTGAAGTGCAGGCAAAAGATCAGTTGGAAGACGCCAGAACCCGTGGCTGAAAGACCTGAGGAAATAGTTTGACAGTTCATCCACATAAATCTTTCGTGCAGCAGTTCCAAAGCTACAACTGCCCTTTGGATCGCCAACTTTCTAAAGGAGACAGTGCAATAAGAAGAAGAATAATGATTCTAAATTACTCTGGTATGTACTATTAAACTATATTGTACTCTGGTACAGCTTGGCTATTCTACCACAACTGAATCACTCTTTCCAATAGCCAATATAATAGAAATTTTTTTATACCTGATGTTGAGATCTCTTTTCTGTTTAAACATTTCTCTTTCAGAGGGTAGACAAGCGTCTAATATCCTTAATTTTGTTTACATCATTTTGAAAACAATTAAAAACATTATATCCGCAATTCCAATAAACGATATCGAATAGCATCCGGTGTAAAGGATTTATTATCAAGAGTTTTAGACAAACGTGGACACATTATTAATTTGAGGAATGGTATCGTTAGGTTCATCTGTAAAAACCTGAGAAAAGAATAACGATAAACACTCCGAAGATTCGTTATTCAAAGAACATAAAGACCCGTCAGCTTTTTGAAGTAATGGTATGAAGACTTTGGAATATAAAGATGTGCGAATGTACCGATAAACTTTTTTATTATAACCACTTGCAATGATAGATTCTTCAAATTCTGTTCTCAACTATAGCAACCATTGTTTGACTCGGTTAGAAAAATTACGGTGGGCTAGAAAACCATCAAGGGAGCCAGTAAGTTTATATGTTCCAAAAGCTTTCGCTTATGTCAAATTAAATGGGTAGCTGAGATGAAATGCAATTCGGATTCCGCAATTCTATGGGTACACGTGAAGCACTTTTCACCTTACAAGTCCTACTTCAGAGATGCCGCGATGTCAGTTGTGATGTCTATATTTGTTTTATTGACTACGCTAAGGCATTTGACCGTTGTCGGCACCAGAAGATGGTCACCGCACTACAAAGAGTAGGATTGGATGAGAAGGACATTCGGATCATCATGAATTTATACTGGAACCAGCGTGCTCAAGTCAAGGTCGAAGACCAGCTGACCGACCAAGTGAAGATCATGCGAGGAGTAAGGCAAGGATGTGTGCTATCGCCGACTCTTTTCAATATATACTCTGAGGAGATTTTTAATGAAGCCCTCACAAACCTAGACATGGGAATCCGAGTGAACGGTGAATACATCAATAATATCCGCTACGCCGATGACACCGTGTTACTAGCAACCAGCCTAAACGATCTGCAGGCCTTACTAGACCGAGTGCGAACTGTGAGCGTAACATACGGACTAAACCTCAATATTAAGAAAACTAAATTCATGGTTGTCAGCCGTACAAATTTAGATCCCGGGGCACCAATGGCAGGTAGCGAAGAGATCCAGAGAGTCGACAGATTCACTTACCTCGGAACTACCCTCAACGTACAATGTTACTACGCTCAAGAGATTAGATCCAGAATTGAAATGGCACGGTCTACATTTATTAAGTTGAGATCCTTGCTGTGCTGCAGTGATCTCAGTTTGGGAACCAAGATGCGGATAGTGAGGTGCTACGTTCTTCCAGTGTTGCTATATGGAGTTGAAGCCTGGACACTGACGCAAGCCACTGAAAAACGAATCGAAGACTTCGAGATGTGGATATACAGAAGGATACTAAAAATATCTTATGTGGACCATGTCACCAACGTTGAGGTCCTACAGCGCATGACAAAAGAAAAAGAAGTGCTTAATTTAATTAAACAACGTAAGCTTGAGTACCTCGGCCACGTGATGCGGAACGAAGAAAAATATAGAATTCTTCAACTTGTTATGCAGGGTAAAGTATTTGGCAGAAGAGGACCGGGACGCCGTCGTATCTCGTGGTTGAAAAATCTCCGACAATGGTTTGGGATGACCTCAGCGGAGCTGTTTCGCAGAGCAGTCAACAAAACCATGATAGCCTTGATGATCGCCAACATCCGGACCGGATAAGGCACTGAAGAAGAAGAAGAAGAGATGTTAATCCAAGGGTTTAGTCGAATTCTGTATAGCTGTCGTTCGGTTGTATGCTTAGAAATTGTTGTAGAAACAGTATGAAGAAAAGAGTTCCATATTGAAGATGGATCAGAGTGATATATAAAGAAAAATAGATTGCCAGTTTAACTGGGATAAAACTGAATTTACATTAAACAAATCAGTGGTGGCATAGATCACGAAATTATTTTTGCAAAGCGGTGTTAAACTAAATTGAATGTGAGCAGTAATAAGCGAGTGGCCAGAAAGACCCACAGGAGAGGACACTTCAAGTGCAGAAATTAATTGTTCGTTATTTGTGAAAAATAAGTCTAAAATTGAGTATAACGTTTTATTAGAGCTTCTTAGACCGCCCATGGTTACGTAATGTCGAAGTTTTTTTCATAATCAATGAATGCTAGTCTTCAATATTCCTTTATTATTTCTAAAAATCAATGTTTGACCGACGTGCAATTATGCCAATGTACTTGTCAGTTTAAAAACGTGGCGAGCAGTCACTTCCACAGAATATTTTCAATGGAATAAAAAAAGCACTTGTTCGAACGATTTACCGCAAGCCATGGAGATTTTATCAGTTGAACTATAGGTTGCTCGCGCCACGAAATCAAAATATCAAGATAAATTATTGAAAGCATCGAAAGGTGATGTAACACGGAGAAATTTCCTAACCGGAGACAGTCGAGTTTGATTCAGTGACTTCAATATAAATATGCACAATGTGACTAAAGGAAAAATTTGGTATAAATAAATATATCAAAACCAATAAAAATTAAAAAAAATATCATAAAAAAATAATAAGTGTGAGCTCTGATGCAAGTTGTAAATGCTATTTTCACTATTACTCCTTTTTGCGTGACGGATCAACACCTTCAAGACTATTTTACAATATTTTGTATAATTTGGTATTTTCCATAATTTTTCTCCATTCTTTTCTACGTGTTGACTTTTTGACGTGACAACGTCTTAAATTAGGTTGTGGCTCGGAGTCATTTAAGAAAAAGTGTAACGCCCGCTCACGTCTGTTACGATGAGTCACCGAACGAGAGAGAGGCCCGCCGGACCGGCGAATGCCTTGCGTCTCTCTCCCACTCAAACATGATCGGTCCGCTGCGCGCGGCACTAGAGAATTAGGCGCGTTGAATCGCTAAAGTTGAAAATCGTTGAAAGTATCGTCAGCTGTGTCTGTAGTGAAAATGTGGAGTGCTTACAGTGTCCTATTTTAGGGGGAACCACCAGTATCAGATATAATTTTAGGAAATTACCTAGGGACCTATATTCTTTTATAATATTGCTATGGATTTATCCATTTAATATTGAGCAATGATTGTAAACATTCTTTATAGTTTAAACTTCAATGAAAATTATTAACTGTGTCTAAAGACATATATGATATGAGGTATTTTACCCAAGAGTATTAAGTATAATGAATATACATAAAAACATAATTTTGTTTTCTTAGGATTTAACATTTTGTCAGCACATTATCTCAAATTCACACTTAAATTAATATGTTTTTACCATTAGGTCTGTTGAATATTTGTTCTTTACACAAAATTTAGTCTATACTTCATATTTATTAAAGGCGGTAAAATATACATTACAATTCAGTTGTTTATAAACCACTTTCAAAGCATAAAGAACCTTTTAAGCTTTGTTTATATTATTTTGTGTATATTAATTGAGTTAATTGGAGTAGCCCACTTTGATACAAAAATACAGTCAATTTATGGATATTTCAAGGTGACAATCTAAAAAAAGCTGATTTCCTCCCATGCATTTTATTAGAAACACTTGAAATTTAAAAAAAATTTAAAAATCGTAAGATGTAAGACCTTAATCGTGAGATCGTGAGATTTGTCTTCAATTCGTGAGTAGATTCGTCATTTACAACAACTACAACAATAAAGGTAAATAATTGTACACTAATATTTCATTATCGTAAACTATGATTGATTGATTAATTGTTAGATTGACACAAAAGTTGAGAAACTGAGTTTATAGCGGCAATTCCTTGTTCCTATTGTGCAATTTAATAATATTCATATCAATAAATATTCTACCGAGAAAAAGACGTTGTCACGTAAAATCTTCGCCCGTAAAACCGACTTTACAGGCAACCGATTTTTTTTTCCATATATCCTTTCATCATATTTCTTATGAAGAAAGGAAACCAAGAAAAAAGAGAAGACACGTAGAATATATATCGAAAATATTACAAGAAGCCGATGACAAGTACACGAGAGTGTTTGGAAAGAAGAAGGATTACGACGAATAACCAATTTTCGCCTACAATAATATAAGTATTGCTTACAAACACACGTGTCTAATAACTGTCTCTTCAAAGAGATGCTGCAGCTGTTTTTATACACGAACATATGTTCTAGAGATCGCCAGAGAAGGTACAAACGCAGAATCAGCGCTTTCAATACGAGATTCCAGAAAAATATCGTGAGTAAAGCATTGATAGAACGCCAGGTAGAATTTTCGAGATAAAAAGAGCTTCGATTGTTATCTTGACGAGATCCAAATTCGAAGATTAGATTGGCCACCATTTAGCCGGATCTAAATCCAATAGAGCATATGTGGGATTAGCTAAAATGCCGCATACGAGAAAGAAATCCCGTTCCAAATACCATAGAGCAGCTTCGGCTTGCTGCTCTCCTAGAAGGATGCAAGCAGTAAAAAAAGTTAGAGAGGGAATACTCTGTACACTTTTTTCAGTTAAAAATACTTGTTTAAGAAATTTAAATAAGCATTTAAGTTTCTTGATTGACCAGAATTTATTTTCAAAAAAAAAGAAAAAATAGAAAATTCCTAATTGTAATTTTTTTCCATGAATGTATTTGCTGCGTCAATTTAAGTCTATTTACAATTAGCGCCAGCTCCATTTTACCTTTTCCTAGTAGTACCACATCATCAGCATGTAAACCAACATATTTCTAGTTATACCAAGTTCTCTGATGTTTGTTTTTAGTACAAAGTTAAAAAGTTATGAATAATATAAACTTAACTTACGTAAAGCGTTACATTTGAAGTATCTGTTAAAAGATATTTCATTTATAGATATTGACAACTTATTGTTGAGTTTTAAAGCTCAACGGTTTGGAAGGGGGAAGAGTGAAATCTGTTTTTCATGTTATCTTCCAGATACACATGTGTTGCTGATGGCGTCAATATATATCGGGTGACAGTTGTTATTTCAATAAGTTGTCAAAACAGCTACGTTATAAATTTAGACACAAAGCAACGTTATCAACATTTATTATTTTTAACGATTTAACGATAGCATAAATGTCATTGGATATCCTTGAGACTCTGCTTTTCATTACTGCTTGATAACCAGACTTACGTCAAAGTGATAAATATGATAAAAACACAAATAATGATGGCTGTCATATACTATCTTGTTTTTAAGGATGTTTTCGAGTTTTCCGTCAAAAACTCCCGAATTTTCCAACTAATTATGATAAAAAAAATCGCTTATTATTCATATTTTATCGTGAAAGCGAAGGTTTTTATGCAAAGCAGAAATAGATACATACATTTTAAAAAAGTAAATTGCCCAAAATACTTTTAATTAGGCGTTAACTTAAGATTTACTGGGGTTGTTAAAAAGTAGAAAAGATAAAGAATTTTTATCGTAACGCAAACAAAGGATGTTTTTTTGGTGTCATTAGCAATCAGCAAGGATGATTGCCCATTTTATGGACTACGAACTAAAAATGAACCTAAATTAGTATTTTTTAGTTTTCTTTACATTTAAGAAACCACTGACTAGCATTTGAAAGATATTATAAAATATAATTGAAAAAGCTATCATTCAATTAAGTCCTGCAAATCTAATACAATAATACGTTGATATCTCATTACTTCACATTATATACAGATTTAAATACCCTTAAAAACCTAACTTATTTACCGATCGCATAGAAAAATATGAAGTCATAAAATATCCAAGCACGTAAAAGATCTTCTTTGTACCATTAAGCCAACCCCACCATTCATTCGGGCGTCGATGTGAATGAAGCAATCTTCTTCAATCGGTAAAAATGTGGGAGCGCAAAAACATATCTACCACATGTTTCAAAATTAGCCATCATTTAAAACCCATTCAAAATATCATGGCAGCGACTCATTAAATATTTTACTGTTGGTGTCTTGTTTAGTACCTTAATAAACTTTAAGTAGTTATTATATGCGTGAAGAGGTATTTGATTGATTTTAGACGATGAGATGTGCTGATATCTGACTTTGGTTTCAAGAAGGGTATTTATTATAGTAAATGATGGCTCATCGTCGACATTGCTAATTGCGTGCAATTGGCATTTACACTTCGAGATGTCTAATATAAAATATCTTAAGAATAAACAAAATGATAAAATAAAGTCATTCTCTTCTTCTTTCTTCTTTGTCGCTACAAGAATTAGGCTTTGCTCGTTCTGTCTTCATAACGATATTATGGACATCTTTTTAAAGAGGTCTACCAACATCTTTTTTGCCTTTTGGATTATAATTAATTATTTTTTTGTTGTCTTTCGTTTTTCAGCCTATTATATCCCAGCCTGTTATAATATATTGCCTCCATTCATCTTTATAATCATCGATCTTGTCGTTTATACCATTATACACTTAGCTTATTTTCTATGTCCTCATTTCTTATTATTCTCTTTTTAAAAATTAATAATAGCTTAATTTTTATGATACAGCTCATTTGAAAGTATATATCAAATTACTAAGTATTAAATACCGAAGAGATAGGGATAAGCAATTGGAGCTCAAAAGGATAACAAGAACAAGGCAAAAACAAGATAACAGCGGCAGCCACAAGAGACATGTGAGATCAGAAATGGTATGAGTTGAATACGTAACTAAAAAGCAGAAAATGTACAGAGACATGGCTTTTCCGTAGTAAAATAAGAACTAATGTAAGGAAAATTACAAATATTCAAATAGTAACTAATGGAAAAAAGGGATGAATATTTAACTCAATCACCAATATTGAGTAAACGATGATGGTTAAGAAATCACAGTAGAAGTTATAGAAATAAAAAAAGCTATAAAAGAATTAATGGTAGGTCTACAGGACCAGAAGAAATCCGTGCTAAACTGATAAAATGTGGAACACAAAGACTTTTTCAAGCTCTCACTTGGTGCATAATTCAATACTTAAATACCATTTCCCTTTCCCAACGAATAGAAAAATGCTTCGATTCATATCATATGGACGATTCATTTAAAGACATCATTGAGAATGGATACGAAGAACAAGAGAAAAAGGTCAAGCCCGTTTGAAACGGTATGAACGATAATTATAATTTAGAACGATTTCCGAGGTGGAAATTGAAACGTCAATAAACGTATTTTAACCTTTAATTGTGGCTTATTCCCATTTAAATAATAATTAAGGTATGCCTTTGATTTAGCCAGGTTTCATTTAAATAAAAAATGCATCTCCCTTGTAATGAAAATCTTTTTATCGTTCTCAAAGATTATCTTTGCCAACAAACAATCTTTTTTGTATCGTTCGATAAAAGTTTTTTTTGGATTTTTATAACAAAAAACAATTTTTTACGTAATTTCCATAAAATATCTCGGCTAAAGTGAGAAAAATTATTATCTTCCCTTGTTGCCTTTAATATTGTATGCAATGTAGAAATTTCTTTGTTTAAATAGAACGAATGACATTTTCACCGAGGGACGTTTCTATGAAAGTCATCAATTACCATGAAAGGTATCATCTATGAAAGTTGTTTTACTTCATGTCTTTTTGGTTCAGTAATGTTACCTTGTTTTCTTTTACTTAAAAATCTGTAAATAGTTCTTTCACTAACACCTATCTTATCGGAGCACATAGTTACTACATTATTAACCGTTACTAAAGGTCGTTGATGAACAAGGTAGTCAATAGAACTCAATAGAACTTTTCAGAACGGCTGTAGATAGAGTCAAATGGGCCATGATGATCGCCAATGTCCTTAGGAATGGGGCACGTTAAGAAGAAGATAGATAGAATGCAATTTATATAATTTACTACGAAATTACTAACAAGAGAATAAAAAATATCCAAAAGAGAACTTTTTGATAATGTTTATTTATAGATATTAATATAATTTTACTGTTATCTTACATTTTAGTTATTTGTTTCTTATTTCCTAAGAATATTAAGTGAAGTATTTCTAGCTTCACAAATACAACTCTTAAGGTTTTAATTTGTCATGATAAACTTATATCCTTTTTTAAGATAATTTATACTTTAGAAACATACGAATCTGGCAACTCTGCCAATCAACGACAGGGTAGTTTTGAGCGGACAATGATCATATCTACCTGTCCTGATTTGCAGCCGATATCAATTCGCCTTAAACAATTTGTTTACATTTCGACCGCCCGCGGGGCTTCATTGGAATTATTACTGATTATGACATTGGAGCTGTAAAAGAGCATGGAAATACCAGACTATTAAACAATAAGGTCACTACTGCAGGTATCCATCGACAAGACAAAAGAATCGGCTTGTTTGAAAGGTATTTGCAAAGTTCGAAAATTTGTATTTCTTGAGAAATTTATGTTGGGAGAAAGCGCCAGGCTGTCTAAGAAAGTTTGTTTATTTACAAGCGTGCTATATTTAATATTTCAGAGTACGTTCCAATATTTATTAATGTTGATAGTTCCTGTATTATACAGGGTGAGTTTTAACTAAGACATAGACTAACACTAGATTATTTTGACCTAAATACGTATACAAGTTTGTGCAGTATTTAAAAGTTCCAATAGCATAAATTGCTTCTACATACATATACATAATCGTTCCTTTTCTACCGTTATACCAATACCAGTACCGTTATACCGTACTAATTGTTTTGCTTCTTGCCAAGATTTGCCCTTATTTTGTAAAATATCTGATGTGTCGCTGTTACACTCTTTTATTGGTTTGCCTCCTCTATTTTCTCTATTAGTTTAGCTTCTCAAACTCATTTCTCTTGTTTGTTATTGTCCATTTGTGTTATATGACCTAACTATGCTATTTTCTTCTTTTTTATTATGTCAAGTAATGGCTTTACGGATTTATTTTAAGTCTGTTTATTATTTCTTCATTTTTGAGTTTGTCTGTCCTTGTGTCCTTCTTGCTTCTGTCGTTCTTCTGCGGTATTTCATCTCTGCTGCTTATATCCTACTCTGGTGTCTTCCGTTTAAGATCCAGTTTTCTCCGTGTGTCAGCGTTGGCCTATATATTGTTTCATATATTGTCATCTTTCTTTTCCTTGGTATTTCTTAGTTGTTGACAAATCTTCTATTTAGAGTCTGGAATATTTGGCCAGTACTCTGTAGTCTGTTTTTGAGATCGTCCTCGATGTTTCCTCTGTTATTCATTGCTCTTCCCAGGTATTTGTATATGTTTGTTTGCTTTATTTTTTGTTGATCTATCACAACTTCGACTTCGTCATCCGCGTCTTTTTTTCTTGATATTTTTATTATCTGTTTTTCGTTTTTTGAGTTCCATTTTTTTAAATTATGTTTTAGTTTTCCTGCTGTTTTGGCATCATGATACTATGTTATCTGCAAATACGCATATCTCTGTATTTATCATAAGCATTTCATTACATCTTATATAGTATTTTTTAAAGAGTTTCTTACATTCTTTCACTATCTCATCTATTACATTTATAAAAATTACTGGGCTTAAACTTTCTTCTTGTCTAACTCTTTGCATTGTTTCAAGTAGCTGCGATCTTCACTTACTTGTTTCTTTTTCAGGCTCTCACATAGTTTTCCTTTCGGTTGAATGAAACGAATGCTTTTTCCATGTCTATAAAACTTACATATACTTCTTTCTTACACATACTCTTCTTTTTTTGTTAAAGCTCTCTCTATTATCTGTTGCATAGTGAATTTGTTCTTGTGTGTTATGTCCTTTTCTGAATCCTATTTGTACGTTTTCTAGTTTATGTTATATTTCTATCTTGAATTTTCTTTATAATATTATTTTATATAATTTTGCTGCTATACATAGTAGTGTCACTATAGTTCTGACAGTCTCTTGTGTTTCCCTGGTAATTCTTTTTCTTCTTCCTTCTTGTATGTAAGCTTTAAAGCCTGTTTCTTCTTCAATATTAGCCTTCTAAATTGTTTAAATTATCGCACCAGCTTTTTCTTGATCTGCCAATACTCCTTCGTCCATTTGGTGACTTATCTCGTGCAATTCATACTATCCTATCCTCTGCCATTCTACTAATGTGTTCATTTCACTCCTGTTTCCGTTTTGTCACCCATTTTGAATTATCGCACCATCTTTTTCTTGATCTGCCAATACTTCTTCGTCCCTTTGGTGACTTTTCTCGTGCTATTCATACTATCCTATTCTCTGCCATTCTACTAATGTGTTCATTTCACTCCTGTTTCCGTTTTGTCACCCATCCATGTATGTCTTCTATATTGACTCTGCCTGGGGGTTATGAGCGCGAGGACTAGGTGGATTGAGTAGCTCAGAACTTGCGTTCATAAGCCCGAATAAAAGAGGAGGGTTGATAGGCCAGGTTACCTTCCTACCCATCGTAAAAGAAAACCAGGCTCAAAGAAGCAATATAAATCCGCCTGATCCGTTTTTAGTTTTCTTTGCTTTTCCTTGCTCTCCGTTCAACAGTTGTTCGAAATGTTCTCTCCATCTGTCCTTTATATCATTGTCATCGATTATTATTCTTCCATTTTTATCATTATTTGGTTTATTTTTATATCTTTGTTGATTCGTAGGGTTTTCATTGTATTGTACATCTTCTTTACTGTTTTCTTAAATTTTTCTCCGAACTTGTCCTAGCTTTTATTTTTCTCATTTTTGACTGTTTCTTTAGCTTTTATTCTCTATTTTTGGTGTCTTTCATATTTTTGTTGCATTTTGTCAATTTATTATTTTCTTTTATTTTGATTTTTACTTCTTTATTCCACTATCGTGTCAGTTTTTCTTTCCTTTTATTTTTTATGGTCCCACATACTAGTTTTGCTGTATTTATCATAGCATTTGTAAATTGTTTCTATTATTCTTCTACTATTTTTGTCATTTCTCCTTTGTCCATTTGCTTCTCTAACTCCTGCTTATATCTGATTTTTTTGTGTTTCCTCCCTTAGTTTATGCATTTTAATTATTTCCTTCTATTTTTTCTTCTTGTCTTCTGTGTGTTTTTTATTCTTTTGCTGTTAAATATAGTTTCCAGTAAGTAGTGATTACTGCCTACTTCATAGCTTCTTCTTACCTTTACATCTCTTATCTAGCTCCTTTCTGTTTGTTGAACTATAGTATAGTCAACAATTGATTGTTCGTTTCGTGATATGACTGCTCTTATGATCTTTTTGTGTTGGAAATGTGTATCCATGATCATTGTGTTATTGTCTAAACCAAATTCAAGTAATAGTTTTCCATTATTGTTAATTTTGTCCTCTTCGCATGGTTCAATAACATCTTTCCATTTTTGACTTCTTTTTTCACTCTAGCATTTTTATCTTCTGTGAGTACTATTTTCACTATGCAATCATTTATTACTTCTTGCAGTTTTTCCCAGACTCACTTTTTTTGTTTTTTCTTGCATTTTTATCAGGTCCATAGCAGATAATTAGAGACAAGAGATAAAGAACAATATTTTAAAATAAAATAGGTCCAAAATGTTTATCAGGAAAAATAGACGAAGGTTTAAACTTGAATTAAGGTCCTTGGTGAATTCAAAAATGTTTTTTACTTGTTTTTTTGTGCCTTGAAAATCGTAATTTTGCGTTTTTCCCACTTTTAAATTATTTTAACTCAAAAACGATGAAGTTTACAGAAAAACTATAAGAAATCTATTTTGTTCAAAATGATCCAAAGAATTGAAAAAATGATTTAACAGGCCGAAAAAATTAATTTTTTATTATGCAAAAAAATCTCATGGAAATATTTTTTTGAACGAACTCGAGCTTTTCGCCTTGTCTTTATGAGTTTCTGTTATTTTTGTATCCCATGACTGATGTACTTGTAGATGACTGGTTTTAATCTTTTGCTTGATAGACAGTGATTTTATTTCTTATTGAACGTAAAATTATCTTCGACACGAGTACAGATCATTGATGACTTTTGAAGGTAGTTAAATTTTTGACATCGAAACCATCTCGTATATTTACGTCGAAAAAACCGTCTCATAAGCCCTAAAACCCGCTCGTAAATCCGCTACTGTCTCGGATGATATATGTACCCGAGACATAAAAAGGCCACTTTATTCGTTTGGCTTTTAAATTAACAGAACAAGACACAATTACCAGAGAGCATGATTTTATTTGAAAAACATAATTACTTTATAATATGTTTCATTTTTTTCCACTGCAACGGTCAACAATGATTTATGGTATGAGATCATTTACTTTCTGTTTGAAAAACTACTGAATGAATTTGTCCCGTTCTGCGTTTATTGTGCTTGTGTTAGAACTGAGCCGAATCGTTCTTTTTAACGATTCGTGTTTTGTGGGGAATCGATTTTTACAATTCTCCTATCATGATTCGTCTTATTGTATTTTTTCTACGATCTCTTTGCCAAAACTAATATCGCCTTGGTGGCAAATCGCAATGGTGAGAGCTTCAACTTATTGAGTGTAAAAACTCACAAAATTTTTGGTTTGTTTGAATTCTGACAGGATTAGAATTTTTTTTCGAAAAAATCCCTTTTATCAGTCGTTCAGCCATGCCGTTGTTAAAAGGTCATAAGCGATTATTTTTAAAGTTGATAAAGCCGACTCTACTCTGTAACAAGGCAATTCTTTAACGTGAATTCTACGACATATGTAACGTAAAGTAAGCCAATTGGTTGCAATTCGAGAAAAAATATAAAGGGAATCGTTTGGCAATGTGTCAAAACTCTAAGAGAAGCAGAGGAAATCAATCAGCAATTATATTTTTACGAATTTGCACATCCATTGTAAAAAATGTAGTAACTGACATCTCCAAATATCATTCCGCAAAGACTATACAATCTGGGGGTGTTTTCTGAGTATTTATAACATATTATTTACTATTGGTTATGACCACGGATTCTTGATTATATTGTAACTTCCAGCCCCTTTTCTATCAGTAGAAGTCAAAATCAACTGAAGTCCAACTACAATCAGTCTCCAGTAGCTAAGTACCTTAATATTACAGCCAGACGCACTTTTACTGGAATTGCATCTCTTCAATCGGAATCTTTTTTAACAATCATTGAAGATATCTTTTGTAGAAGGTATTCAAAATCGCTACCAGACGTTCAAACAAAATTACCGAATTCTCTAGATAGCTCTTTGTAAAGTTCTGCAAGCTGGTTTTCTATGTTATTCAGTACTTAAATTTTTCTGTCTCGCAAACTCCTTTTGTTATCACCAAATCTTGACAACAAATTATTCTACCGTATATAGTATATATGCTTCTCTCAATCATTGCCTTCTTGGTATTAGTTTTCCAGCTTGTTTTGGATTTTCCACGTTTCCTCCTTTCGACTGCTTTACAATTGATGTGGAATTGATTGAAATGATAGTATGGAGTACGTCTCCATACTATCTTAATTGTTGTTATGTAACATTCTTTACGATTGTATTTTTGGTACCAATGATTTTTGAAGTGAATACTTCGTATCGCTCGACTTAATGTTTTGCATGGGCCGGAAATCATATTTAGCTTGATTCGAAATAACGAGACGCGAGCAGTAACTTTGCAGTTAAATCAGTTAAAACATATCCAGAAGCAGATGTCACATCAGACCATAACCCACTAATCGCCAATGTCACGCTTAAGTCTCAACGTATTAGAAAACCCCAAAGAGCTCCAAAAATTAGATGTTAGAAAACTGAAAGAAGCTGATATAAAAAACAAAATCCAACAGAAAATATACGAAAACTTTGATACATCAGATACTAACAACTACGAGATGAACCAACAATAGGAAACATTAAAAAACTGCCTCCTCGTTCCATGTAAAGAGATATTAAAAGAACCGATAAGAAAGAGAGACAACTGGATAACCGACGAAATACTCGGCAGGATGGACCAAAGAAGACAAGCCAAGAACAAAGACAGTCACAATTACAAAATTATTAACAATGAACTCAGAAAAATAATGAGAGAGGTAAAACAAACTTACTATAAGGAAAAATGTATAGAGATAAAAGATCTTCAAAACAATTACGACCTATTCAACCTACATAAAAAGGTTAAAGAAATGGCAGGACTACAAAAAAGAAACCACAACACAACTCTTTTAGATAAAAATGGAAATACTATGATAACGTCTGGCGAAAAGCTAAAACGATGGAAAGAATCTTCGACAATGAAAGAGAAAACCTACAAGACACGGAAAGAGAAACAAGTATAGAAATTACAAAGGAAGAAATATTGTATGCACTAAAGAACACCAGAAACGGAAAAAGCC
This sequence comes from Diabrotica undecimpunctata, assembly GCF_040954645.1. Lineage (NCBI taxonomy): Eukaryota > Metazoa > Arthropoda > Insecta > Coleoptera > Chrysomelidae > Diabrotica > Diabrotica undecimpunctata. The sequence goes on along the minus strand of NC_092803.1, from coordinate 204,404,315 downwards.
CGGGGCCAGATCAACTGCCTATTAATAACCTTAAAATAATAGAAAATGAGTACATGGTTGTCCTCTTAAAGCTCTTTAATGCAATATTACTCCCTTAACAGCAGGAATAAAGGTCAATGGAGCACCAATTAACAACACTAAATATGCGGACGATACTATCATAATAGCAGACAACCTCCGAGATCTCCAAAAGCTAATGAACAAGATAGTTGAGTATGGAGAAGAATATGGATTATCAAAAAACACCAAGAAAACTAAATTTATGAGGATATCAAAAACTCAAAATAATGATGAAAGCCCGACAAATAACGGTAAAACTTTAGAACAAGTTGAATACTACAATTATCTTTTCACAATAATTAATAACACAAACGATTACTCCAAAGAAATCAAAGTTCGAATAGAGAAAGCACGAACAAACTTCAATAAAATCAAAAAGGTACTTTGTGCAAGAAAACTGAAATTAGGCTTGAGAGTTAGGCTGGCAAGGTGTTATATTTTCTCAACTTTGCTTTACGGGATAAAAGCATGGACACTGAACGCGTCGACTACTGAAAAGTTGGAAGCATTTGAACTGTGGGTGTATAGAAGAATCCTGAAGATATCATGGACCGAGCATGTAATAAACAACGAAGTCATGAAAAGAGTCAACAAAAGAATGGAAATATTGGAAACCATAAAGATACGATAGCTGCAATACCTGCACATATTCTTATTTAAAGAGATGCCTTGACAGCTATGCAGAAATCAAGTTAAAAGTCTACAATGTGAGTGTAAAGCCGATTAGATGGAAAGTAAGCAGAATTGTTTTCTATTGGTCAACTAAGGAAATATACCTGGTTTTATATTTAACTTTTGTTTTATATGCTTTTAGTGTAGTACAGTGCCATGTTTTTGGTATGGGGTATAACCCACAATGTTTTTTATATTTCAGAATATTCTTTGTTTTTGTGTTAAAAGTTTATGTCCTGAAAAGCTATTTTGAAATTAATCTTGTGAATCACTAATCTGATTACTCTTTTTAATTTCGCTCTTTAAATAAATTAGTATCAACCGGCTTAAATAAAAATAACATCGTTAAGCCTAAAAGCAATTAGAAAAAAGGGATGTTATTACTAAAACATAAAGATTAGTGAAGTTTTAAAAAATTAGGAAATTAGAATAAAATCTCATAGAATATGAGATATACAAGGGTGCAATAAAAACACAATAGAGTAGAATCATATATAAATAAATAAATAAATAAAGTATAAAACATCCTTGAGAATAGAAAGATACCGATAGCCAAATCGAAGAAAGACAATAGGGCGCCAAGAAAAAAATTAACCCACCTTAGAAAACCGATATCCTAAGAAATTTTATTCATTGTTTTAAATCTCTGACGTCGTTTTTATTTGTAGTGATTATCTCTCCTAGTTACTTCTTTCTCATTTATTAGTATATCTACGTTTAAGTGGTTTCACTGAACACGAATTTTTCAATCTAAGATTCTAAGCTACAAGAACCGATTTCTCAATCCTTCCTATTACACGATTCAGTCAGAACCTACTCACCTCTAGTGCCTATATGCCATGCTGTTGAAATGATTGATGAAACAGGTGTATTAATCATTCTAGAATTAAAATGAGTTCATTCTATATTATGAAGCGGCTTAAAATGCTCTTCGTGCGAGAAAAGATCCGTACAATTGCCAATTACGAGCCTTTTATTTTGTCCGCTTCATGGTGAAGTGTGCTACGTCAATCAGGATATTATATAAATGATTGACACTAGAAAAAATCGAAGATATCTAAAAGGTTCTCATTAATTTCCGTATATATTTTTTGGTTTATGTATTCATATATAACATTCATTGGGCGGTTTGTCTGCCTCCCATTATTTTTTTGGATAAGTTTGAATATAGTTTGATAATAAATAGGGATTACTTCAAATTTTTCCTGTCAAACTGAGCATATACTCTTAGCTGCTTATGTTTCCTGATATATGCTACTCTAGTGTATCCACAATGCAACATTATTAGTAAATTTTATGTTATATAATGTTTTTTGAGTAAATTATTCAATCAAAAGTAAACTCTGCTTCACTCTCTTCTCCATTACGAAAGGAATTTTTAAGTATCTGAGAATTAGTCATGCTCTAACCGATGGTTCTTTTAGACAATCCCTCAAGATGTATTAGGTCTACACACCATACCAAATGCGAAGAATAGTACTATCATCAAATAATATCGTCTAGAGATCGAAGAAATTTATGTTGAAAGTTTTCGATTTTATCAATATCGATAATGAAGGGGTAAAACTGAAAAAAAATGTCAGATGTGATCTCATCTGTGCATTAGGCTGTGTCTGAAATAAAAGAGCAGAAAATCCATATATTTAATTGATTAGAATCGGAGATATTGCGACTTTTATAAATTTTTATTGATGAATTCAGTTTTTGAAATGCTCCTTTATCATTGGCGCATCATGGACGGCTCATTTAAAAGAATCGTTCTTAAAATTTTTGTCTTGAACTCTTAATCTTTTAAATGATATTGTTTATAAAATTATTATTGTTTATTAGTAAAGCCCCATTATATTTGCTTTTTAATTCGTGTAAAAATGCCAACATGGCGAATAAAAAAAAAATAGCTTTTTAAATTTTTTTTTATAAGCTTAAAACCACAATACTTTTGCAATCATTTTTTACCATATTTAACATAAACTTTTTAATGGTTAAATAATTTATTTTGGTAAAATAAGCATTTTTCTTCAATTTGGTGCTTTCAGAATTAATGTAGACCCAATAGTTTACATATAATAACAGTTGTAGATAAAAGATCTTGGTATAAACAATTTCAATTTTGCAATAACTATTAAGTGAAACTTCTGAGTGAACAATTATATGATAACGTATCAGAGTTGTGAATGATAAATCGATTACAAACTAAAATTCACTTTTACGTTAAACGAAGTATGTATTTTTAGCCACTTTCGAAACCACTTCCTCGTTGTCTTATGTCCATTGACAGTTATCTCATTGTTTTGCTGACGTCCGAAGGTGTGTTGACGATTGCACATTTGTGTTATGGTGGTCTGCTACTCGCAAGTTATGAGGTCGTAAGTGATAACAGAATGCTATACGTCCCATTAACGATAAATCGTATCGAAATTTGTTGGAAGACGTTAGATCTTTGATGCGGATTGGAAAGTTTGCTCTTCATACGAACTCAGTTATCGTCAATAATAATCTATTTATAAATACATATATATATATATATATATATATATATATATATATATATATATATATAAATATATATATATATATATATATATAAATATATATATATATATATATATATATATATATATATATATATATATATATATATATATATATATATATATATATATATCTGTACCCCGGAGGTAAAGGACACTATGTCCATTTTCTTACTTTTCAGGAGAGCAGTTTTAAGATTTTTTAAATTTGTAATCAGTAAATACTCAAATGTTTCTTATATTTAACCAAGATTAATATATTATTATTGTTGTTTTGTGTTTAATCGTTTTTCTTTCCATGAAGTGTTATATACCTCAAGTTTACCGTTCATTATATACAAATTTTTTAAATAATGTGACATTGCATGTTAAGGTCTCTACAAAATAAACAAGACAAACACATTAAACATCCTATACTATTATTTTATTAGAGACAAAGACCTGGCTGTTATTTTGGTTATAATGACCAAATACTAGACTGCATTTCATTTCAGTTGAACTTCCACAAGTGTTCCTGATGATGAGTTGAATAACTCGAAACACGTGTAGAGCAATGGTGGAGTTCCTATTGAAATGAAATGTAATCTTTTACTTTCATATATATATATATATATATATATATATATATATATATATATATATATATACTTATTTTATATATACACCTAATCGAATTCTTTTAATATTATTCTTTGTATTTTTTCCACACAGGTCGTTTTATACACAAAAATGAGCAATTACATTTTAAGAGAGGTTGATTTTATGTCTTAACGGATTCATTGAATGAGGGTTCCACAGGTTTTAATTTCTCTTTTATATTACCTCAGTTTTCTTTTTACGTTTTTGTTGTACTTACACATCGCCCTATAGAATCAATTCGATTCTAAACAAAATAAGTATTGCTCAACAGATTTCTAAGTCGCGTTGTGGCAATAAATATGGCTTTTTAACAGTTTAACAGCAATGGATATAGCAGAAGACGTTATTTATGAATAGCGTGGGTGATAAGTCGAGGTTGGTACAAGTAATGGCGAAACACTCTTGTTATGTTCATTGAGTCACTTTAAACCGCAGATAAGCAAATTGAAGAGACGTAAATCGTTTATTGAAAAAAAAGGTCCTCGTGTAAAATACGACGCAATTCATTAAACATAAAATACAAATCACATAATTTGGCAAAATGATCTCTCAGTCCGTAAATAGATCATCGATAATCATATATGATGTTTTTTTCTATTTAAATATTGTATATTATATGTATAATATATAATATTATTCATCATTAGAATTTTTTCCCAAAGAGTATTTGTTTTTTCTCGTCGTAAATTCTTCTTAACATTTTACGTACAAAAATATTCAGTTCTTTTTCTATTACCTTTCTTTAAAATCAAATATGATCTTAGTGTAGCTAATGGACGTACAGCTGGTTTCTAAAAAAACTGATACGACTGTTAAAGCTTATTTTGTAGAAAATTAAGCAGTGTATTTTGAAGGATAAATACTTATTATTTACATACTGCCACTGTCACTGCCAAATCTTAAAATTGGTCAGATAACTTATTCTGTTCAACCTTAAAAAATGGCTCCACATGCTAGCAAAGAACTAAAAGAAAGAATTGTAGCGAGATTAGAAGATAGTTGGTCACTATCTGCTAGAGAACCATTTTAACGTAAACAGAACAACAGTTTTTAATATTAATAAAAGATGGAGAGAACAAGAAACTCTCGAAAGAAAGCAAGGTTTTGGAAGACCAAAAATATTTACCGCTCATGAAGATTGTACGCTTTTGAAGAGATTAGAAAAGAATCCTTTTGAAGATGCGAAAAGTACAAGAATTATGTCACAGTTTCTAGGAAGAAAGACAACATCTGGGTGCAAATTAAAGCATCGCGTCTTAGGTACCGAACTGCAGCAAAAAAAAAACAAGCTCTTACACCACAAGAGAAGCAATCAAGACTTATGTTTGCTTTAAACCATCAGCTACAAAATCAAGATTTTTGGGACAGGGTATATTTACAGATGAGAAAATTTTTCTCTTCTAAAAAGGGCAAAATTGGGGTGTATAGACCAGATAATAATAGATTTAATCCCCTATATGTTGATAGATATCGAGCAGCTGGTCATTTTAGCGCCATTGTATGGGGATGGATTTCATCTAGTCTTATCTGAATATTCTAGAAAACATCATGTTTAATAGTGTAGAACAGTTATGTCCAGAAAATAATTTTTTTTTCAAACGTCAAATAATGATGACATTACTTATCTAACTTGATCCTGTCAAAGTTTGATGTCTCCGCCGGCAGCAGTTTTTTTCCCATTTCTTTACCGCGGAGGGAAAATGTTGTCATGGCAACAATATGAAACATGTCACAAAGCAACAATACAAATGTCATTAACAACAATTAAACATCATTTTTATTTATAGTAATGTTAAAAGTACAATTAGTTAATGAGGCATTTTCAAAATTGAAACCGTGCAAAAATGTTCCCGACTCTTGATACGCATTGGTAATTGTTGATGATACTGATGGTCGAGAACAACTTTCAGCAATCATTCCCGATGTTGGCGAATCATGAGGGTTTAAAATTTTTTGAGCATTATCGTTCTTATTTCTTATTGAATCCTCTATGTATCCTTCGACAACCGTGCTTGATTTATAGCCCCCATGTCGTTTGAGGCATTCTAGATTTCCGCCTCCATCAATTAAAATTGTTGCTGAAGTTCGTCGTAAAGAGTGACCCGTGTGTGCGCTTGCATCGTTTACATTTAAATAACTAGCTTCTTTTTGGGCTACTGCACTGATCGAATGTATTCCCATGACGCTTCGGTAACACTTTCCATTTTGGTACTTGATAAAAAATCGGTTTTCTGTGAAATTTTCAGGCCGCAGTGATGCATACTTTTTATACAGTTTAATGTAGTTTTGAACAATTATCGTAAAATATCTAACTTGTCGTGTTTTACTGTCTGGGATTTTGATAATTATTACATTTTCTTTATCCTCAATGTCCACAGTCTTCATTTTTACCATTTCGTCGGATCGACATTCGCCGGTAACCCCAATTAACAAAACAATCTGAAATATTTTTATAATTTAGTAGAGTATACTACATGCTTTGCAATATAATTTTTTTTACCTTTAATCCTAAATACAACTTATCTGGCGCTTCAAACAAAAATTAATCAAACTCGTCTTTAGTGAAAACTTTAGACTTCTTTGCAGTATATCCTTCGCTTGTTTTTTTCAGAAAGGCACGTAACTTTAAAAATTTGCTTATATCCACATTTTTTCTAATAACTAACTCGGATTTTATCATAGAGTATCGTGACCACATTGTAGAAGATTTCCATTTATTTTCATTTTCCATTATATTAAAATATGCCAGTAAAACGTCTTCGGTAACTTGCCGTACTCCTCTTGTATCGCACCACTCTTGGAAGTGCTTGTACGCTAACCGATACTTTATTCCGGACTTGGAGGGCCCCAAACGTGCCACTGCATCATTAGCCGCGGACTCAATTTCGTTTAGGTTTTCCATTTTCGCACTAAATTTGCGCTTGCGGTTGCAACAACAATAAGCTGTCTTTAATAATTGCAAACAACTGTCAAACAACTGTAACCAGGGAGACGCAAATCCCACCGACGACTTAATTATTTTAATTTCTAACATCTAGACGACTTTGATAGTTGTCACAGTTAATTTCGAGTAAAAATAGCGTATGAATTAATTGTACTTCAACTACTATGGTTGAAAATTGCTACGTTTGAAGAAAAAATAGTATACTTTATTCGGCAAAGAAGCGACTTTTCTTGACTTGCCCTATATTACGCGCCTCACTTCGTTCGGCGCGTAATATCGGGCGCGTCAAGAAAAGTCATGCTTCTCCGCCTCATAAAGTAATATACTATTATCCTCCAACAAGATAATTTTCCTGTTCACACTGCAAATATAATAAACCAGTGGCTCCAGAATAACAAAATCGAAGATTTAAACCCAATCGAGAATGTGTGGGTGGTTATTATAAAACGGTTGTATCGGTGTAATTTTTTACCTCAAAATGCTGAAAAGCTGTGGCACGGTTAGCAACGGGTATGGGATGAGCTCTCTAAAGAAGACAATTTCATAGTTCCTTTCAGGCAGATGGACCAAAGCCTACAAGCTGTTATCAATGCTGATGGAGATATGTATTACAAAATAAAAATTTTATTTTTACATACTAAATTTGGTAAAGTTTTGGTATTCCAGACCTTTGCTTTCTTTCAAGAGTTTCTTGTTCTCTCCATTTTTTATTAATAGAATAAGCATAAGCAGTGCATCTGCTTATGTTAAAATGTCTTGCTGCCTCTGATAGTGCCCAGTTATCTTTTAATTTGGTTACCATTCTTGCTTTAATATATTGTTGAGTTAAGTCTTTTGTTTTATTCCTTAATAATAATAAAAATAATAACAACAACCCTGTTTTCTGTAAAAACTATCATTTATATATTCATTATAAAATGCAGGAATTCAAAATAATATCAAAATTTAGACCTTAATAATTATTACAAAAAATTATTGACCAAATGCTTGAGTCAAATAAAAATTTAAAAATTTGCAGGACGATACAATAAAGTTTTTCTACTAAAAAATAGCAGAAAGTAGCAAAAACAAATATAATATTCAAAGCGATGGGGTTGGGAAAAGTTGGGCAAAAATTAAAGCAGCTAACGAAGCTTTAGGCGAAAGAAAGATAAATAAAAGCAAGTCTTTCCCAAAGCGAAAAACTACTCTGTAAAGAGGTGAAACGAGAATGCAAGGAAAAGAAGAAGGATTACCTGAAGGACATGTCAAAAAAGACCTAATAAGCATACGATGTTTACAAGAGAATAAGAAATTAAACACATGCACTTGTCAGTATAATTAAAAACGGGAACTAGAAACTCTTCTCAAAAGAACTGGAGCATGATGTATAGTCTACAACAAGAAATGTGACGCTTTATACGAAGTTAAAGAGCTGAGGTAAAGGAATTAGTAGACCTGAACCACATCGAAAAGGTTGCATAGATTAAATATCTGAAGAAGGTATATACAGAGGAACAACAGATTACAAAGAAACCATAAAAATTCAATAGACCCGCATTTCTATGTTTGATTGACCTAAACAAGGCATTTGACAGAGTAATACTTACAGATGTAATACATCTCTTGTGTAGTAAAGATATTCCGATCTATATTATAAAAACAAATAAAGAGATCTATCAAAACTGTAAGATGGATGTCAAAATAGGTGGACTACTTATAGAATCTATAAAAAGAAGAAATTGAATAAAGAGCGTCAATAAACGAAGATGATACAGAATGGAGAACAATGAAATAAATTAAAAATGAAATTCTCTGTTACGCAGACGATGCAATATTGATTGCAAAAACTAGTTTACGAATTTAATACAAGAGCAAAAGAATTTAACAAAATGATTTTACCTCAGAAAACTGCAATAATAGTAATGAGTATTATTTTAGTTTTCTTAGGTAAAATCAGATAGGACATCTGAGGTGGATAGGATGTAATGCAGAACAAAATAACCAGCTAGAAAAACGCTCCTTAAAAGACCCATTGGTCGGAGAAGAAGGGGTAGACCCAGAAAAAGGTTTCTTGATAACATCGATGAAGACATGAGAAATATGGGAATACATGCTTGGAGGAGGAAGGCAATAAATAGGAACGACTGTTATAAAGCCAGACTGTTGTAAAGAATGTCATGGCTGCGTAACCTAAGAGAGTGGTACGGATGTACATCAAATGAACTTGTCAGAGCAGCAGTCTCAAAAGTCCGAATAGCTATGATGATTGCCGACCTCCACCGCGGAGATGGCACTTGAAGAAGAAGAAGTTATGGCAATGACTTATTTTGTTTACGATCCCTGAATTTTTTAAATTTTGTTGTAGAGATAAACTGGCAATGTTGCGGTGAGTTTATAATCTTTCTAATATAATAGTCTCCCGTTTTATACCGCTTCGCGGCTTTGGGAGTATAGCAGGGTAGTCTGCTATATCTAGGGCCTACGGTATACAAGGAAGGTAACATGGCCAGTGCTACGCTTCAACCGCCTATTATTACCCCTGGTTTTACCCAAGGTACTCATTTTATTCAGGCTGAGTCGACCTGGGGCCTATAGACATTTTTAAAAATGTCTAGTTGTTCTTGCCGGCGATATGATTCGAACTCCGGACCACCGGCGTGCGAGGCAAGCATCCTACCGCTTGCGCTACGCAGGCCCTTATAATAATCTTTCTGCTTAGATCAAATTGGTCCAGATCTCCTTAGCTGCTATAATTTATTAATGGATTAAGTTGTGCAAACAATATACATATGCAAACAAAAATATTGTACTGATGTCAGTTTATTAACAATGATATGTAAAAACCAAACACAAGCAAAAATTGTCGAGCTCTAGCGCATGCTACATCTATAGCCTCAAATATAAAAAAACCCCTCTACTGTAATACTTTTAATAACAAATATATTAATTATTACAATAATAAGCCCCGTGCCCCCAAACCTTATTACGAGAGAATCCGATTATATAGCTCCAGACTGAACATTCAATTCCCAACAGTATTTCAAACTAATACCAATAACTATCTACCTTGGACTATCGAACAGCCCAAAGTCATTACAGCGTTAAGTATATATAATAAACATGAAACTAGTCCTATTATTTTTAAAGTTAAACTAAATTCAATTCTAGATCAACAATACAATGAGTGGATTAAAATTTATACAGATGCATCCAAAGGTGAACTAGGCGTTGGAGTAGCAGTGGTAATTCAAATGATACTTTTCAATTTAAACTTCCTCTAAATTCCAGCATCTATACTGCAGAACTATTTGGTTTGCTCAAAGTCATCAAGCAAGTAAATATTAAAAACATCCCTTGTTGTCTAGTCCTTTCTGACTCTCTCAGCGCAGTCAAAGCTATGCAAAATGTATACCCTAAACACCCCATTGAGAAATTATCAGGGCCGAATTAATGAAAGCTCAAGAAAATTTCAGAAGAGTCCACTTCCTATGGATACCATCTCATATAGGCATAGAAGGGAATGAAGAAGCAGATACTAGTGCACGTAACGCTATCACCAGTGACGCATCAGAAACAGAGTGTCGGAGTATCGCAGGCGATCTAAAAGTTTATTTCAAAAATAAGGTGTTAAGTGCGTGGAATCGGGAGTGGAATGACTCTAGTTCGAAACTCAGAACCATCAAAAGTGATATTTTTTCATGGAAGTCCACAGCCAGAAGTAGAAGATGCCAAACTATTATTACACGTCTACGACTTGGATACTGTAGGTATACTCATGCCTATCTCTTCTCAAATAGTGAACCTCCAAAATGCGAAACATGCAATACAGTAGACAGTACAAAGCACTTCTGGATAGACTGTCCTAAATATGTAAATCAAAGACAGTCTTACAATTTGCCAAACAACCTGAAAGCACTCCTCAACAAAAGTTTAGTTCCGAACAATTTATTAGGTTACTTAAAATGTATAAATATATTACACAAAATTTAACTTAATTAATTGTTACAAATGTTCAATTGTTCACAAATTGTAATTAATTGTTACAATGATTGATTGTTACAAATGTTAAATTTCATATTATTACAAATGTTACAGGAATGTCGCTAATAACCTTTGGGTGGATGCGACTTTGTTTCTTTAAATAAAAAAAAAACAAAAATTGTCGAGAAAACATTGTAAAACGCCCTCGTAATTTCTTTGGCAATTTAATATTGTTTATTAGGTACTTTAAATTGAGTTCGTGGCCATTGAAATTTTATTTCGTTTTTAATCAGCGGTGTTCCATATTTATGAAAAAACTGCTCGATATATATTTTAAAAAATGGGCCCAATTGATAAAAATATTTTTCGTTTCAATGATTCTTCGATAGGTACACGCATAGACCTCGTATCTACTATTTTGAAAATATACTGATTAACATAATAAATGTGAAAAATGCCGCTGATAAAATAACTACAGCTTTCTTATTAACATAAATTTGCAATTACTATTCCCGACGAAGATAAATGAATATTTGACAGTTGTTTAATTTATATTAGTGCACGGCTACTAAATTAGCTAATTTTTTGGTAGTCTTAGTATTGAAATACGATACTTCTAACGTAAAATCGAAGTTTTTATGTCCTATTTGGCAAGGTCGAGTGTTGAAATGTTAAAAAAATGCTAAGTTTTGGTAGTTTTTTTTAATAAATAGATAAACGGCTGGTGACTATTAAACGGCTTGGCCCACAAAATCGGACTCTTCGAGTGCTCATTACCATAAGATGGTTTATTATCTGGGAAACGGTTTCTCTACGGTTTCTAGTTTCAAAACAAATAACTCAATTTCGAATTTAATAATTTTTAACTACTTTAAAATGAAAGATATTTTAGAAGGATCCAACAACAATCTATTATTCAATATAATTCGTGAAAAGTAAGACAGGGCATTCTTTTCTGCTCTTTGTACTTGATCAGTTACTTCTTTTTTAACGTTTCCATAGCTGGACATTGTAATACCTAGCTACTTTATTTCGATTACTTTTTCAATACTCCATCACCAATTTCATCGATTTCCAGTTTAAATCTTATTGGTTCTTTATAAATAATAACGGAGTGATTACGGCTGTCGCCGCTTCTCCGCCCCCAATTTCCATCTTTTTCTGTCATATGCAGTTGCCTCTTCTTAAATCTCTTGCCGCCATTGCTTCAATAATATCATTGCGCCAACTTCTCCGAGGTCGTCCTCTTTTTCTTCTTTCAGGAGGGATCCATTCCAGTACTCTTCTAGGCCATCTGTACTCTGGCATTCTTTTAACATGTCCGAACCAGATTAATTGTTTTCTTTCTATGTCATCATTGATATTTCGCTCCATTTTCATTTCGTTTCTTATTTGTTCGTTTCTAACTCTCTCCAGTTTTGATCTACCGCAGCTTCGTCTCAGATAATCCATTTCTGTCGTCATAAGTTTGTTTCTATTAGCTTTGGTGACATCCCATACTTCCGAACCGTAAAATGTAATACTTTGGACTATACTACCGTAAATGTGTTTTTTGGTTTCTCGTCGAATTGTTTTTTGCCAGAGAAAAGAGTTTAAGGCACGGGTCGCTGCTCTGCCCTTGTTTATTCTTTCCCTGATTTCATCTGCGCTATTTCCCTTCTTGTTAAAAATAACCCCCAAATATTTGCAGTATTGCACGCCTTTGATTTTGTCTTCTTCCAAGACTAGGTCACATATTTCATCTGTTGAAAGAGAGATATTCACATTTTGTCATATTCATGTTTAGACCTGCCACCTCATATTCTTCTTGCAGTTTTCTTACCATATAGCTAAGATCGTAGCTGTCTTCGACAATTACTACCTGGTCATCCGCAAAGAAAAGTGTATGTAGCGTGTTTTATTCCACCGTTATTCCCATGTTTCTACATTTTTTTACCCATTTCACTAAGGATCTGTTCAAATAGATTTTAAATAGGGTGGGTGACAGCCACCTTTTCTTAGTCCCTTTGGTGTTTGAAAAGGAGAGGTGATTTCTTGTCCCATTTTAATTCTTACAAAGTTTTGTTCGTAGTATTTTTGAGTGGCGCTAATAAGAATTGGGTTTATTTTCAAGTTCCCATTTCTATCCATAGTTAGGCGATCAGTACACTGTCATATGCTTTTTCCAGATTTATTAAAGCTATATGGGGTTCTCTATTTCTCTGTACTCGTTTTTCTATTGCAATTTTTAATGTGAAAATATTATCCATAGTGGAGCGTATTGGTTCTTTACTCATTACTATTATTTTAGTTTTCTGATGTAAAATCGTTATGTTACAAGAGAAGACAGTTCAAAAGAAAGAGTAAATATTGCTAGATGGAGGAAAATCTTTTCCCGATTCTTTAAATTGGAAGTGACTTGATAACCCTTTTGCACGAGTATATCCGCAGAATTTGTTTCTCTTAAAAGTTTTGTTTTTTTTTTCAAAATATTTTGTCCACTTCTTAGTCTTTGTAGTATTTTTTGTTGTAACTTTATTAAGTTCTTTCACTTTTACCTTGTGATAAAAATTTCCAGCAAGTTTACTTTCCAAAGTTTATTCATTGCTCTGTGTTTATTCCAAAAAGAAACTTTTCTTTTATTGGAAAATTTTTTTGCCTCCCTTTTTTATACTCATATAGCTTTTTGCTATCAATATTATACTTTTTCGCTGTACTGGCTTTATTTTGTTTATTTTTATTGATCTGCTACAGTTTCTAAAACATTTACTTGTGTCTTCGTCATTTGTCTTTGTCTATTGGTGCTACCGATTAGTTCGAAATCCATTTGGGTTGTTTTTGGTTCCTAAATCATTATATTTGAGCAATATTCAGGTGCTTAGGTCAATATTTTAATCTTAAAATATTTAACATATTGATACTAGATATTTTTTGACAGTTTATTATGCTGGAGATAATTTTGTCGATAACTGATACTTTTCTAACATTGAGCTTGCTGTTTTTTGTTGATAAGAATAAATCAATTGATGGTATACTTATTGGATCACTGAACATGTGACAATAATAAGTATGACAGTTTTATCCAAATATGAAGATTTTCGTCGAAGAGTCGTTAGATATAATATTAAAACCAATGTGACTTCTCATCCGAAAACCACATATTTTCTAAAATATGGGCATCTTTATATATTAGACCCAGTACTAGAAGCACTATAAACACTTTCCTGAGTTTGACCTACTTTATAGATGATTCTATTATTACGGCAGTATTAATAAAACAACAGTGATAAGCGTTTTTGATTGGTTTATGGATTTTGCTAAAGTATTTAAGTCGATCTCTCGGATCGTGGATCTCAACTCTTGTCTGTCTTGACTGCTCAGGAAGCTTTTGGTACACCAAAGCCAATAATCTCTCTGTTATATAAGCCAAATATTATAAATTTATATTAAACGGTCAATTTCATAACCATCGTAATGTTCAATACTATCTATTTTGATGAATATTGTATGAATTGTAAGAACACACTCACAGACACTAAAATATATACATACTTACACTTCACTAAGATCCAAACTAAAATTAGTCTAATAAATTCAAATTAGCATCTGCATCAAATTACAATCTGTTAAATATTAATATATGTATATGTCTAAGAAAAAAATACCTAGTTCTAATGACGGTACCCAAATTAAAACATTCTTATTCTTGTGCTCCTAATCAATTCATGGATACTCATCTTATTATCTTCAATAATAAAAACTGCAACGAGCCAAAAACAAAGCATAGCTCTACACTCTAGACCACTTTTTGAGTTTGTAATTGTCGAGATATTTGAATAAATGAATTTTAACTTGGACCCTCGTCTAATCGTATGAAGATATTCGTGTTTGAATTAATGCGTCTAATCACGTATTGCAACTATTAAAAAAATTATAAATTACAATGCATTGAAATTTATGGAGCTTCTGTTTGATATAATACAGATTGTCTACAAAATTTGATTTGAAGTTATCGTTAAAAATTATATTAAATCTAGATTTTTGCCGGATAAAGTTATTTGATTTTTTCGGCTTGTTCAATCATCGTTTTCTCCTTTTAAAAACTTTCACTATAATGTCTGTGGTACATTAAAAAAGCATTGAAAAAAGCAACAACCTTCTACTGTTGTAAGCAATTTCTCAGACATTCAGCCAACAAAGCTCTGTCAAATGGCTTCAATTTTCTGTCACTCCTCTTTTCATCGCAACTAAGAATATTATTTGTCAAACTGAAGAAGCTATTTCTCATTTTCCTTTCGACCAAGCCGAAGTTGCCAGACAAGATGTGCAGAATTCTCTGTCTTTCAGAAAGACGTGCCCCCAAAGAACTTTATAACAACAAACAATATAATGCTAGTCCTTAACTGTCTTTTAAACTTTCTTATCTTAGCCCTTCTAGATATGGTTTATTTCTTAATAACTTGTTTAGAGCTAAATTACAACGATTCCCAGCAATAATTCTTGCTTTAATTTCTGTTTTTTTATATTTGGTCTCCTGGTGAATGTTGCTCCTAGGTATTGGAATCTTTATAGTTTTTTTTTAGCTTAGCTTTTCTTTGGTTGTGTTGTAACGTTATAAACGTCACATCTCTATTAATTTATATTTTAATAATTCTTTCATTTTAATTTCTTTATTAATTTATTAATTTTTTTATCTTCAGTTTAATTTTTACTATTTTTTTATTTATAAAAATAGTTGGCGCCCCTGTTTTTCTCTTCTTCCTCTGTCTTTATTTTCTCTCTTTCTGTAGCATAGAATAAATATTTGCCCTCTCACTTTTGTTCGGCAGACTATTCTGTTCCGTGTTGACTGACAAGCTAGTTTCATGATATCTATAGCAAAATCCTATGACATCTGTGCTAACTTCATTCAGTCTCCCACTTTCTGTCAAAACAACTTTTCTGTAGTGGGATTATTTTTTGCCTCTTTTTGAAATTTATAAAAGAAGGCAAAAATGATTATAAGACTCATTTGTATAGTCTACAACTTCTCTTGGGTTTATTGGAGATATAAAACTTATTGGTTTACTGGACAATTTAATTGGTTTATTGGTTTTATTGGCATATTTGGAGTTCAATAATTGGTCCTGACATACAGCCACGTGTGACTGCAGCTCTCCAGAAGCCACAACTTCTAATTGGAGGATCCAACAGCTAGAACACACAAGCCGCCCATCGAAGCAATAAGTAACACTTATAACTGTTAAGCTTTGGCAGGGTTAATTATTGTTTTTTTTATTGATTTAAATAAATATGATTGGTTAAAATTTGTCTTATTTGCTATCAACTGAGAACTCAGGTTCAATCCCTAGTTTAAGACAAGACGAACTCACCCTTGAGATACTGAGCTAGGCAAGGTATAGACGATAAGCTCCCATGGTTGATTGAGGTATTATTTTTACAATAGTATTTCAATTCTCTTTGGTAGTCTTATCGTTACAGTGTATATCCGTTTCTTTCTCGTTGTCATTTCTAGTCTTATCACTACTCCTTTTAACTTTTATTTACTTGTGGTTATCAGTACTATATCATCAGCGACTGCTAGGTATTGGTGCTATTTCGTTGGTATACAAGTCCTGCCCTGTTGATTCCTGCTTCTTTGACGAAAATTTCAAGAAGAATACTGAACAACAGTGATACCAGTGGATCTTTTTGTCACACCCCCATCTTAACCTTATTCTCTGTTTTTTAGAGTGTCTCTTCTATCATTCTTACTAATTTTTCACTAATTACCATTTCACGTAGTGCCTTGTATATTTATTTCTACTTTACTCTGTCAAAAGCTTGTTTAAAGTCAGTGAATAGGACCACTGCCGATTCTCCATATTCGTAGATTTCTGCTTGTATTTTGGGGAGCAGGAAATTTGATCTGCTGTACTGCGTCCTCTTCTGAATTGAAATCGAGACAATTTACTAGAAAACTGAAGATATTTACAGTGAAACATTTATGGATAATATCTAAAATAAGACGTTCCTCTTACATCATATTTACTAATAGTTTTATATATTTATTGAGTATATTTCTAATTGCCATAAATAAATAAATAAATAAAGAACACATCAGATATTTAACAGTATTGTTTTCAGATAGGACAACCTGTACAAGAAATGCCCTCCAGAATTACACTATTAGACATCTTTTTATTCCATGCATTATGCACAGAAAATTTTATCACGATCTCTTAGCCGAATTTCAGAATTTGGTTTCTAATTAGAACGGAATTTTCATTTCACGCAATATCAGCAGTCAATTGCGAATTTGAAGCAATTAGAATTTATAATCAGCATCGCAATCAGACATTTTTCTGATACGAAATTACCGAAATATTTGATAGCATCCGAACGGGTGTTCTACCTCGGGGTTTTCGTTAGAACAGATACACGTAAAGAGGCAATTGAGAGGTGGGCAGAGGGTAATTTGATAGTGCTGGTATGTACCAATCCAGGGACTGATTTAAAAGTTTTTAAAACATATCAATGTACTCAATTTAATGAACAAAACGCCTTATTGTACTTATTTGTATAAGAAAACTGTAAGAGTGACCAGTATATTATAAGACTTTCTTAACATTATCCAAACATTTTTCAATTTGGTGAGCTTCTCTTAATTTTTTTCTTCTATTTACTTCTATCTCTTTTATAAGTTCATCAATTCATCTCGTTTTTATTTGTACAACATTTGTCTGAGTCTTTCTTTCTTTTTCTATACTCTTCCAAGTCTTCTTCTCTACCGGTCTTCAGCCATTTCTTTCGTGCTAGGTGTAGCTAATATAGTTATTATAAGGTGAAAATATCTTCTTTTATATACATACATTAAAACCTCTGTTAACGGACACCTCTCCACAACGCAAACGTCTGCTGAACGGACAGTTTTAGGTCACCAAACAGTTTATAAGTGGGTAAATAGGAAGACACCTACGAACAATGGACCCTCTTTACAACTACTCCGGACAAAATTTGCCATCAGTTTTTCTAAGAAATTATTGCAATTTTACCTGCCAACAACGGACAGTCAGGTAAATTGGGGCTTTGGAAATATGTACGTGCATACCTTATTGTAGCCATTAAACTAATTATATAAGAAGGTACTTATGGTCATAAAATTAGGTACTTTAGGTACATCGAGTGTGATTTGGATCAATATCAGAGAAGATCGCTGGGAATGAAATATTAGATCACGATAACATCGAGAAAAGCTGACAAAAACTCAAAAATAACATAATTAACGCAGCAACAGAATCACTTGGAGAGAGGAAAGTAACGAACACTAACATATCAAAAAAGAAAACGCCATGATTTAGAGAGTAAGTGAAGACAAAATGTGAAGAAAAGTAGAAAGCCTCAGACCAATAATGACATACGCGGCAGAAACACGACCTGACACAGAGAGGACAAAAAGGATGTTAGAAATAGCAGAGATGAAAAATTGTTGGCAATACACTATGGGACAGAGTTAGAAGTATAGATATACGACGTAGATACAAGGTAGAGAACATCAAAAACTGGCTAAGAAATGGAAGAGTAGAATGGAAGAGTAGAAATCATATATGTCGAATGACAACAAATAGAGTAGTAAAGACGGAGAGAGACGGTTCCTCAATAGAAAGACGATCAGTAGGACGACCACGAAAACGATGGAACTACAACTTACGTCAGATATTGAAAAACAGAGTTATGTTTACATAAAAAGAAGAAGAACAACAAAAAAGAGTTTGCCTTGGAAAAACCCCTTTTAGAATTTAAGATAATTTAAGATAATTAGATAAGATTTTTTTTAATGGCATAGACATTAGTCATTGAGCCAGTTGCAATAGATTCTCCAATCAGACAAATGCACAACGCTATCCCTAATAGAAAACTAACGGATAATTAATAGAAGAATATACGACAAGGAAACTTACAGGGTCACTTGCTTTTCGTCTAGGGGCCCATCAAGACATTCTTAGTAGACAAACAAAACTGGACCACGGATAAGGTGTTATAACATTTAGGGTAAACAAAGGATACAAATCTAAACTTCCACACGATCATGAAAAATTCCATGCTCGCGTACAAATTCTATAAAACCGTGCATGTGTCTGACAAGAAATCTATAATGATATTATATATTTGTTGTGAGCCTGTAGCCAGTAGCGACTGGATATTGAATGGTGCATACATATTAAATTCGATTAATTTTTTTGTAGAGAGAGTTTGAATGCTGATGAAACTTAGGACATTCAAAAAAGATGTGATCAAGATCACCCAGTTTTCCTTCCAAAATGTTTGCAATTATCATCTTCAATCACATTTATTTTATATAAATGACTTGGATAACACGCATGTCCAAAGCGTAGTCTATTTATGGTGGTTATATATTTACGTGGAGATTTAAAATTCTTAAACCAAGTAGTTTGTGGAATAACTGGTTGTAAAGTGGTGTATCTTGTTTGGTTTGTAAAGCAGTAAAGATTCTATTGATCTTTTCATGTCGATAGCTGGTTTTTTTTTAAATTGGTAATGGCATCTGATACACATAAAGAATATGACAATAAAGCGCCTGATATTATACGGTTTTAGCTAAGTAATCTACATATTCATTATCTTTGAGTCCAATATGTGCCTTAACCCAAATAAATTCTATGTTAAAGCCAGAGTCTGCTAAGTGCTTTAATTGATCCTTTATTAAAAAAATATAAGGGTTACTAAATGTTTTGGGCAAAAAAGTGTTTTTTATGTTCTGTAGAACTGAAAGACAGTCTGAAAGAATTAATGATTTTTTAATATAAGTTTTTCAAAGCTTCGAGTACGGCCAATGATTCCGCCAAAATTGAAAACTCATTAAAAAGTTTGTACGTAAATTCAGAACCTCCTGAAGGTAGAAAATAGGCACAGCCAGTCCCTTCTATTGATTTAGATGCGCCCGTGTATACAACTGTGGCATCACTATAACGGTTCAAAACAGATCTCAGAATTTTTTTTGGAACCTATTCTCTATCCTTCCATTGTTGGATGTAGGTCTCTCCCAGTTCTCTCCATCTCTCCCTATCTTGAGCTGTTCTCTGCCATGTGGGACCTCCTTGTTTCCTGATGTCATCTTTCCACCTCATCTGTGGTCTGCCTCTTGATCTCTTAGCATTGTATGGACGCCACTTTCCGATGGCATTGTTCCATCGTCCGTCTTGGAGACGTTCATTGTGTCCAGCCCATTTCCATTTCAGTTTTGCTGCTTGTTCTATCGCGTCTACTGTCTTTGTTCTGGTTCTGATCCACTGGTTACGTTTTCTATCTTTAAGTGATATACCCAACATTTGTCTCTCCATCGCTCTTTGTGCCTTCCTTATCCTATCCAAATTGGCCTGTGTAAATGTCCATTTCTGTGCTCCGTAGGTGAGCACCGGTATTATACAGGAGTTATATACCTTGCTTCGTAAGTATAGAGGGATTGTTTGATTTTTTAGAACGTAAGAAAGTTTGCCGAACGATGCTTATCCCATTCTTACTCGTCTCGATATTTCTGCCGTTTGATTTTCTCTGTTAGCTCCGATTGC
Organism: Diabrotica undecimpunctata; assembly: GCF_040954645.1. Classification (NCBI taxonomy): domain Eukaryota; kingdom Metazoa; phylum Arthropoda; class Insecta; order Coleoptera; family Chrysomelidae; genus Diabrotica; species Diabrotica undecimpunctata. The sequence continues at coordinate 204,383,958 of NC_092803.1, read as the reverse complement.
TTGTCCTAGATAGATATACTCATTTACCTGTTCTATTTTTTCTGTTTGTATTTTTATTGCCTCTTCGTCTTCCGTGTTTGTCATTACTTTTGTTTTGTTGAAAGTAATTTTTAGGCCTTTTTGCAGTGATTTTTCATGAAGTTCATTCAGCATTAATTCTAGTTCTTGTCGTTCCGAGGAGATCAGGAGTATATCATCCGCATATCTAAGGTGATTTAGATACTTTCCGTTAATACATATTCCTCTGTTTTCCCAATCTGTTGATCTCAGAGTATTGTTGCTCAATTTGTTGTTGTCACTGTGTGTGAGTATTATAACTTCAGTTTTATGGAAGAGAACAAAGAAGTCTAAATGTTTGTCCACTTTGTCCAAATTCTTTGAAAAAATAGATTTGTTCTGTAAAACAGTGCACAAAGGTGGAGATGGCTTTTTAATCCAATATTTTGTGAGTGAGATCTGATTCGTTAAGTTGACGTATACTGGAAAATAATTTGGGATTTGTTGAGTGGGCTTTGAGTACTCATTTTTCGCTTAATAATTTTCTTCTAATCGTAAGAGGAGGCTCATAAGCTTCAACATGTAGTGGTTGTATAGGAGTAGATCTCATAGCATCTAAACAGACCCTCAAGGCAGAATTTTGAAAAAATAAATGTCAAAAATTAGATAAGAAATTATACGGAAATTAGATAAGATAACAATATAATTATCTTAGACTCTCAGGTTCCTAGAATATATTTTTAAATCTACTCTTCTTTTAAAAAAATGGAATATACTTTGACTTGGTCCAACCCTGTCGACATTATCTGCATAGACTCGAAATTCCTGCATTTCAAGGTGCAATTAAAATGAAAAACGTGCAGAAAAATTGCCACATTGAGAAGAGGAGCACTCCGTTCATTTCGTATTTACCTTTGGGGCACGCGGGTATTGTGAATTTTGAGAATATCTTACCAACTAAGCCGACATTGACTATGTAATTATGGCTTCATGTTGGAAAAAAATCTAAAAGGTCTTTCGATAGAATGCTGCAAGTGATAGCTAATAGCTAAAATATCACGAGACTCTAATGTTATTAAACGCCATTAAAATTCTTTGGTTTTTTCTTAAAGAAGACGATCAACTAATAAATGCCAGAATAATAAAGAAACAAATATAGTCTTTGAACTCAAATAAAACAACACTAAATAGTCAAAATAAACCGAGATGAGTATATAATCTCTAATACTTTGACTTCTGTCTGTACCAGAACTATTAAAGACTAAGTTTTTCCCACGAGCTGTGTGTCTCATATATGGTCTCCAATTATTATATACTCAAACTGGGCAAATATTTTATAAATTTCACAAAAACTGAGGTGGATTATTTTTTATCAAATAATTTTATTTGATCTAACAATAAAACACTGAAAGCTTTTGTTTTTAACACTTTCAATACAATCTAACACTAATGTTAGATAACATGAATTTAGATAATATCAATTAACGGTCGAATCCATCACTTATATTATTTGAGTTACAAATCTTATTATAACTGAGAACTACTTCATTATTTAAAAACTATAGGGTGAGGGGGGTTAGTGTGGACATGGGGTTAGTGTGGACATAGTTAATTATTTAAAAACTCGCATTTAAATCTGCCGCCCAGTCTGTTCAGGAAGTGACTATTAACGCCACCGAACACCACGTAAAAGTTGGTTGAAATATTTTCTATAATATGGCCGCCAGTGACAGAAAGTGATTTTGTGTGTTGTATCCATTTATTTCACACGGTAAGTAAAATTATACTAAAATTGAAGTTATTGAACTAATTGTATACCTAAGTTAGTGTATGGCTTCTGGAATATTTAATTACTAAATTTGATATGGAATGAGATAAAATTATCATTTTTCGAAACGTCATTCCATTGTTACTGTCAAACATGGCGTTCGGGGTTAGTGTGGACAAATCATCAGCTGTCCACACTAACCCCACAAATGATTATATTTCCAAAAATCATGTGATAAAAATCGCTTTTTTGTTTCAGATGAGGACTTACAGTAGAAAAACGGCGAGAGCTGATATTGATGAAAAAGTTGTAGAGCGTGCAATAAAGGATATCCTAAGAAAAAAAGGAAGCTTGAGAAATATTGCAGAGAAATATGAATTGAAAAAAAGTATGCTTCACAAAAGAGTCATTTTGGCTAAGAGGAACCTTCAAGATGCTAATATACCCTCTGGTGATGATTCAGGTAACGAAGATGAGTTAGAAATTGTTAGCTTGAATGTTTCTGGCGTCAATAAATTTCGAGGTCGCCAAATATTTTCTGATGAACAAGAACAACACATTGTCAATTATCTTAAGAAGGCGTCTCGATTACATTATGGCTTGACACACAAGCAGGCTTGTACCCTAGCTTTTGAGTATGGTAGTGCTCTACAAATAGAAATTCCTTCGAATTGGACTAAAAATAAGATAGCAGGAAAGGACTGGATATATTCATTTATGAAACGACATGGAGATTTATCTCTTAGAAAACCTGAAAATACAAGCATAGCACGAGATGCAACCTTTAACAAATCCAACGTGGATTTATTTTTTGATAATTACATTGGAGTTGTAGATAAATTTAAAGGAAGGCCAGAAAGGATAATAAATTTAGATGAGACAGGTATACCCACGGTCTTACCACCACCCAAACGTATAGCTGAAAAGGGAAAAAAACAAATAGGAGCTGTGGCCTCTCAAGAACGCGATGAAAATGTTACAATGTGCGGAATTATAACAGCCACTGGACAAGCAATACCTCCAGTTTTCATATTCCCCAGGAAGAATATGAAAGACCGGTTCTTAGATGGTGCACCAATAGGGAGCATTGGTCTGGCTCATCAGTCTGGCTATATGACTGCGGAATTATTTTTAGAAGTACTAAAGCACATAAAAATGCACTTAAGTGCTTCTAAAGAAAACCCTCTACTGATATTAATGGATAATCATTCAAGTCATATAAGTTTGGAAGCTATAAACTTAGCTAGAGAATCTGGAATTACTCTTTTATCGTTTCCGCCACATTGTAGCCACAAACTACAGCCGCTAGATGTTGCAGTATATGGTTCTTATAAAGCTGCATTACGGGTTGCAATGGGAGACTGGCTTCAAAATCATCCAGGCAGACCTATACAAATATATGATGTTGCTCAACTGTGTGGTATTGCTTTTCCTGTGGCATTTACAATGAAAAATATAACATCTGGATTCAGATCTGCTGGTTTATGGCCAATAAATCGTCTTGTATTCACCGATGAGGATTATGAAGCTGCCGAAACAACAGATAGGAATCAAGAACCACCAACAGCAATGAACCCAAGAAATCCTGAAGATCCTGAGCGAATATTAGAAGTTGCTTCAATCTCCACAAGACTGCTACCTGTAGCTCCCATTACGCTTTCACCATCAGTAGCAACTACATCAACAGCTGTAATTACTCCTGAGAGCTGCCGCCCTTTTCTAAAAGCAGATCGCTCATCAAACTCCAAAGCAAGAAAAAATAAAAAGTCGACTATTTACACGAGCACACCAGTGAAAGATCAGTTGGAAGCTGAAAAAGAGGCTAAAGATTTGAAGGAAAGACGTGCGCAAGAAAGAGCTGAAATGCGAGAAAAGAATAGAGTGAAGAAATGTCTTTCCTATGAACCAAAAAGGAGTAGGAAAGAATCTTCCTCTTCCAATTCTTCTACAGAAGTAATACTTGAATCAGAGGATGAAGGCTGGATGGAAGATGATGGTCAGGACAACGATATTTTTATGGACAAACAAATGGAGAAAAATGATTTCGTACTTGTAAAATTTATGGGTAAAAAATCGGTAACACACTATGTTGGCCAAATCGTAGATATTCGAGATGTGGAGGTACAAATTAATTTTTTAAGGAAAAAAGTGAATAATTTCGTATTTCCCGAAGTTGAAGATGTCTCAGTTGTCGACAAGAACGATATTGTCGGAATTTTGGAGCACCCAGTAGACACTGGCACGAAAAGGCAAGGAAGATTATTTTCATTTAATATTAATTTCAGTTCTTATAATGTATCGTAGTTTCTTTTTGTTAACATAAAGTTTTCAGTATTCCTGTATATGTTTTACTATGCGTCCACTATAACCCCATACTCTGTCCACTTTAACCCCACCACGGGGTCATTGTGGACAAATTATTGATTCCGATTTAAATCAAAATATTTGTTCTATTAAGAAAGATACAAATAAAATATTCACATCGAAAGTTGAGTTGATGTTTACAGTAAATATGTGAGGTAAGTTCAGCAATAAGAATCTTATACATATTTTTTAATTTGCTAATAAGTAAAAATGGTCCACAGTAACCCCCTTCTCCCCTATATAGTAGAAAAACAGGCAGTTTACTTACAAACAAATCCATCCAACTGGAAGCGTATGCAAATGACATCAACCTAATCAATAGAACAAAAAATGCGGCGTAAGAAACTCTCGTTGAATTGAAGCGAAGTGCAGCTAGCTAGTGAAGAATAAGTACAACTCAGACAATATCACTCTTACAAATTAACAGCAACACATAGTCGCAACAGCAACACTCTATAGACGATATTATAGAAGACGTAAACAGACTTAGTTACTTAGGAATGGACTTGGTTACAAATAATGAAGATGAATCTCCGAGTCTACAAAACAATCATCAGCTCCATACTTACGCATTAGAAACATGCGTCATACACCAGAAATATGCTAAAGCATTAGACGTGGTAAAAAGAAAAATATTACGGAGAATACTGCGTCCAATCAGTGAAATAATGAATAGAGAAGGCTAGTGCATTCAACAACATGCCCAAACTGTTTAAAAGCCACAACCTTAATATGGAAATAAAAGTAAGGCTCCTTCGATGTTATATCTTCTCGATATTAAACTACGGAGTTGAATCCTGGACACTCACTGAAGCGATGGACACAAATCTCGAAGCCTTTGAGATGTGGCTATACAGAAGAATCCTAAGGATATCATGGACGGAATGGACGGACAAGATAACCAACGACACTGTACTACAAAGAATGGGGAAAGAAAGAGAAGTGATGTATACGATTAGAAGGAGAGAATTAGAATATTTCGGACACAATGAGAAACGGAACTAAATACAGATTACTGAAAATAATCCTTCAAGGCAAAGTATTCGGAAAGCGAGGAATTAGCAGAAAAAGAATATCGTGGTTAAAAAACCTAAAGAAATGGTTCTCCACGACAATAGCTAATCTATTTAACGCATCAGTTAATAAAATAATTATAGCCAGAATTATCGCCAATATTCAAAACGAATAAGCACCAAAAGAAGAAGAATCGGTGAAACTGGCGAATTACACAACATAAACAAATATACGAACAATGTAGAGAACCAACACCAGCACAATACAATAGGCTGCAGCGAATACGGTGAAAACGCAAGAATGTAAGGAAAAATACCTATTGAAAGACCAAAAAAGAGATGTAAAGACAAAGTAAATGAGGATGCCAGATTAAAGAATATAGAAACCAAGAAGAAAAGCGCGCGGCCAAAATAACATAAGATGGAATAATAGAGAGTACACCAAACACAAGATTAAACAACTAGAAGAAAAGTACAGCCAAGCACAGACAAGAAAGTTCTTTCAAGAAATATGGAATTTCAAAGATGGGTATAAAGCGCGAAAAACCTCAATTGAAAATAAACAACGGAACATATTAACACATAACAAAGAGATAATAGAACGACGGAAACAACATTTTAAAGAGCTTTTAAATTTCTCTGACAGTTCAGTAGAGAACCAGAGTACGAAACCGAGGAATTGGACGTTATCCGCTAACATACGACGTTTGTCAAGATATACAGAAGTTAAAAAACAATAAGCTTCCCGGCTGCCATGAGTTACTAGCGAAAGTGATTAAAAAGGGTGGAAATGTACTACCAGAAACCATATCATTTTTTAAATATGGCACGTATTTGACGTATATCACAAAATAAATAATTAATATGAAAATAAATAAATAAGTCTCGTTGCTGTTTCGAGAGGCGTATTACCATTTATCTTTTTCGAGACTTTCGTCACAATGTCACTCAATCTCTGCCGGGGACCACCTGGGGAAATGCCTTCCTATAGGTTTGCCGCAAAGATGGTTTTCGTATCTCTGTCATCATCACTTCTAACTACATCATATATCTAGACTAATCTACAAGATCTTAAATTTTTTAGCAAAGACTGTCCAGAAAATGTTCGTATTTTCTGGTTATTGTAAATTCTCTAGTTGCCCTGCTGGAAACTAATACGGGTCTAGATGGATCTGAGAATTTTATTTTCGAACTCTATAAGACGTTATTGATCTTTAAGAGTTATTCAACACGTTTCACTTCCATATAGCACCACTGGTTTTATGATGGTGTACATATTAAGCTGTAGCTTTCTTGACAAGGTCCTGGATTTGAGCATTTTTTGAGCACATGCTGCTCGATTACCACTCAGTATTCTGTGTATCTCTTGACCAAACTCATTATTATCGTAGTGAAAAAACTCCTTGACATTTTCGAAAGTCTCATTATCAATTGTTGTTGGATTCGTGTATCGACTAATCCTATTTGTTCGTGAGACTTTAAGAAATTTAATCTTTTGAACATTTATGGATAGTCCAACCTCTCTAACCGCAGTCATGAGCTCTTTGCCTCTATTTCCCTGGTATTTCTGCCCAATAGATTTGAGTCGTCAGCATACGCCGCCAAAATATGTGTTGTTTTCCTTTAAAGGTGTTCCACCTGCTGCTACCTATTTTATTTTTTTATTTTAACCTTTTTTTACCTTTTTTTATATTCGAATTGTCGAATAAAGGCCTCTTCCCTTTACCGCCATTTATCCCTGTTGTGGGTGAGGCGTTTCCACATTAGTCCTGATACTCTTTTGATATCGTCGCTCTAGCGCATTTGTCTCTTCGCTTCGTACGGTCGAAAGTTTTCAACATCTTTTTCCATCCTCCATCTTCGAGATATTTGTTGTGTCCAGCCCATTTCCACTTTAATTTAGCTGTTGGCTCGGCGGCGTCCCTTACTTTTGTTTTGTTCCGGATTGCTTCATTTGTTTGTCGATCTATACGTGAGATACCAAACATCTGTCGTTCCATGGTTCGCTGAGTTCTTTGAATCTTGTCCATGTTCATTTTTGTAAGTGTTCAGGTTTGAGCTCCGTAAGAGAGAACAAGAGTCGAACACTTTGGTTCGAAAGTTTTGTGGTATCTTTTTGTCTTTCAGTATGTATGAGAGTTTTCCTAATGCGGCCCTTCCCATTCTTACTAGTCTATTTATTTCAGTAGCCATTCCATAATGAGGTGAAATAAAAACAGAGAAGTTAAGTCTTCATGTCGCATACCGTTTTTACATTTAAAAATTGAAGTGTACTAATTTACTGATCGCCTACTCCGACTTTTTCATTTGCGCTTGCAGTCACGCTCCTGTTATATTTATCAGTTTCTATAAAGGTAAATCGTTATTTAAAAAAGATAACCGTAACAGCAACTTAAGTCGGTTCGAGTGAGAATAAAAGAAAAGGTTTTTATGATCAATTGGGATACAGAGTGATATTCCAACAAACGAGAAACTCATAATAGAAGGTGTTTTTGATCCACATGTGAACAAATCCAAAAGTTGGTATGAAGAAAGACATGAAGGACTAAGCTTTTTGAACTAGAAATGAAGCTGGAGAAAATATACTGGAATAAGCGACAGTATTACATATGGAGATTATTAACACATTCTTTCAAATGAGAAAAAGTCATCTTACGTATAAATGTGGATAAAATCATTCTCAAATAGATTATATCATGGCAAGAAAAGAAGATTTACCTGAATGTAAGGACTGCAATGTAAACGGCGTATCTAGGTCACATCATGCGAAATGAAAAATACCAGTTCCTCCAACTTATAATCGAGGGTAAAATTGAAGGCAAGAGAGGAATGGGACGCAAGAAAATGTCCTGGCTCCGAAACATAAGGCAATGGACAGGGATTAACGACATACAATCTCTGATACATATTGCAAAAAATAGAGAATTAATGGAAAATGTGATCGCTAACATCCATTAGTGGATTTGCATCTAAAGAAGAAGAAGGACTGCAATGTAATAGTAAGACTGTGAACCAACAACATAAGTGGCTTTGCTGGACATTTAAAAGTAAATAAATCATTGTTTAAAAAATATGATCATACAATTAGAAAAACTATAGCAGTATTAGCCTATTGAGTGTAAGCTATATAACATAATCAAAGATTAACTACTACTACTGCTACTATCGGTTTACAGCGTTCTCCGACGCCTTCCGACTCCTAACCGCCATTCTTCTCTATTCAGCCATAGGCCTGGAGGGATTTCTCTTTCCTCTAGTTCTTTTTCAATTCCCTCTCTCCAGCTTTTTCTCGGCCTTCCTCTTTTCCTTCTCCCTTGTGGTGTCCACGTCAAAATCTGTTTTGGAATCCTGTCATCTGGCATTCTCTGTACATGGCCGTACCATATTAACTGTTTTGTTTTTATGTCATCAACTATTGTATGCTTGACTCCCATCATTTCACGTATTCTCTCATTTGGTATCCGATCTCTTCTTGATTTTCCTGCTGCTCTTCTCCAGAAGTCCATTTCTGTTGCTAGTAACAGTTTCTCTGTTCTTTGTTTCATTTGCCAAACTTCGCTGCCATATGTGATTACACTTTTAAGTATGGTGTTGTATATGAGTTGTTTGTTCGCTTTAGATATTGTTTGGTCCCACAGAATTCCGTTCATCATGGATATGGCTTTTCTACCCTGTATGTTTCTGTCTTTTATAGCAGCATCGAGTGTTCCATCTTGAGTTATCTTCATACCCAGGTACTTGTATTCATCACAGTTTCTAATTTCTACCCCATCGTCTAATATAATGGACTGTTTTGTCCCTCCAATACACATGGCTTCAGTTTTCTTAATGTTGACTTCGAGACCCCATTTGTTATATTCTTCTATAAGCTTCCTAGTCATGTAACTCAAGTCATAAGGTGTACAGTGTAGTCTCGTCATTGAGAGGAATTCCCATGCCATTACATTTTCTTTTCCACAGCTTGAGTGCTTGTTCCAGATAAATTTTGAAAAGGGTAGGCGAAATACAGCAACCCTGCTTTAGTCCTTTCGTGACGTTAAATCCTTCAGATATCCTTGATCCAGTTTTAATTTTTGCAGTCGTTCCATTATACAGACTTTGGACTGCTTTGATAAGACCATGCTTAAGGTTGGTTTGCTGTAGGGTTGACCATAGTTTACTTTGGGGTACACTGTCATATGCTTTTTGTAAGTCTACGTACATCAGGTGAACTTCTTTATTGACAGCTGTTTTTTTTTCAATAACTTGCGTAATAGAGTACAGGTGGTCTACTGTGGATCGCCCAGCTCTAAAACCAGCTTGTTCCTCTGCTTCGTAATCTCTATAGTCATTTTCTATTTTGTTCTTAATAAGTTTCCCATACATCCTACTTATTGTAATCAAAGATTATCAAACATTAATTAAAAGATTATTTTTGCGAACCCATTATAGAAGAACAACACGGTTTCCAAAAATATTTGTCTACTAAAGACAAATATTGGTAAACACTACAATGCAGAAATAGAATATTTTTAATTATAATTTATACTATCAATCTGTTACTAGTAAGCTGTTACTCAGCTATAAGATTTTTATAGATTCATGCACTAAATGCAACATTCGTCAATTAATTAAAGCTCATTTATTGCCTTTTATTGTTTTCTGACAATCTTCATCCAAAAAAGCATCTCCCAAAAATAATTCATATATTCTCGATGATTCTTCGTAACTGTTTTCTTGAAAAAAAAAACCTTAAATGAAATAAATGAAGATCATAATAATCACGTAAATTATACACACAGCTTTTAGAAGAATGTTTATCACTTATTTCACTCAAGCAATCTCTTCCCTTATCTCGACTCATATCAGCATCCTTTCCGTAGCTACCTTCTTCTTGTACTCATCTCGTTGTCTTTTTATTTTATCGAGAGTGGTAACAGTGTGGACCCGACAAGTCCTCGCGAGCGTCAGGGCTCCGTGGGATGGCCATTAACGCGATGGGGCACAATGGTACAAAACGACGGACAGGGCTCCGGGGCAAGCGGCCCCATGTTTTCGGTGGGTCTTTTTTTCGGTGAAGGTTGTGACTAGACTCGACCAACGGTATAATAAGCGATTATTAAAATGTGTGTAATGTGAATCGAGAGGATAATTTTCGGCCAAATTCATAATGTTTTCGAGAATTCTCAGAAGCTGCAAGGGCGTTTTAGTCTCAAAGTATTTATTGGGTTGAAGACCCCAAATTTGCTGGAAATTATAAAGAAATTTAGAATTTTGCATTTTGTACTCTTTGTTGTGCCAAATTATAATAATTAATACGAACACTGAGGAACACAATGTAATACACTATCATTAAATTTTCTTTATGCTTTTATTTTTATTATCATTAATTTTTTATGTTGTCTTGAGTTGGTCTTTTGTTGTAACTTTATGTTAATAACTGTAAATCTAATTGATTGTATAACAAATATAAGTAGAAATTTTTTGTTTTGTATATATTTTCAAGAAATCAAATGAGACGAACTGATAATATTAGAAAAAGTGGTTACAGAAATTGTAATATTGACGAATAGACAGATACATAAAAAAACTAAATGCTTAGGTAAAAATACCGATATAAAATAGTACCATAGATAGATGCTTATACAGAACTAAATTATGATAAACATTAGATGAATTAAGTCGCTTGTTTTTGATTTTTTTAGCATTTTTATTTGCGTAATTTTTAACAATTCTGTATCATAGAATAACCGAACACACATAGAAGCGACACAACGGTCCAAAAGCGTGTACCATTTTTGCATACGCATGCCCGATTCTGGTTGTTTAACTGTCAAAAACACGTGCTTATTCTTTAATTGTGGTTGTTTTCCATAGTCCGTAGGCGTCTATGGTAAATACTCGACACAACAAGTGCATTTGACCATTTATATAATTTATTTATAGTTAAAAGGTTATAGTTATAGTTTATAGTTATAGTTAAATATATCAGTTTATAGTTATAGTTTATAGTTAAAAGTTTAATTTGTATTTAAAATGTCTGGATATATTTATGCTATTCGCGGATGTTCATCTGTGACAGGAAAAGGAATAAGTTTATTTAGATTTCCTAAGAATAATAACAGATAATTACTATTGCTTTGTAATTATTTTTAGTTATTACATAATAGTATTGATTTGACTATCGAACAGTAAGCCGACGCCGACGTGTCTGTCCGAGCTATAAAAAATTAACTTTGGTCTGCCAAGGGATAGTTCAAAATGAAAACATTAAATTTGGTGTCAGTGCTATTTCTTTTATTGAAAGACGCAAGTCTCCGAAGGCTAAGGTCAAAAAATCAACAGATGGTGGCCGGGTGTCAGCGCTCTCGAAGACAACAATACTAATATAGTATTTTTAGGAAATAAAAATATATAGAGGGTTTTATACACGAGAATATTTGATTTAAGAGCGTACGCGCAAAATTTCGGGCAAATGTTTTTTAAATGTATTCATTTTTTTCGAATCCTGAAAAAACTAATAAGTATTTTTGAAAAATTTAAACGCAGAATGAAAGACCACATTATTACTAATGGCCAAAAGTCCCCGAAAACTTCTATAATGTTTATTTTAATAAGTTAAAGGGTGAAAAAAAAAGAGAAAATTTAGTGTGATTTTTAATTTCAAATATCTCATTCAAAAAAACTTTTTGTTTATTCTAAGGGACTTTCGGCCCTCGGTAATAATGTAATCTTTCATTCTGTGTTTAAATTTTTCAAAAATATTTGTTAGTTTTCTCAGGATTCCAAAAAAATGTTAAAAAGCATTGGCCCGAAATTTTGCGCCTACGCTCTTAAACAAAACAAAGAAATTACTAAAATGCTCGAACTAAAAATTGTTGGAAACATAATTAGACCGATAATTGGGAAAATCTTAAAATTACAACAGAACAAGACTTCAAAATTGCAAAAACATGGTTGCAAATAAACAAACTTATATTAAATTATGAAAAAACTAAATAGGTACTCATCTACTTTTTGCTATATACAAAAGTTGTCTGCCAATTTTTAATTCGTTAAATATAAATAAAAAAGATCAAATATATGAATCGAAGTACATAAAATATTTAGGAGTTTTAAATGGGAATTACAAATAAAAAATATTAAAACTTTATTTGTTGCATATCTCAATATTTAGTGACATTTTTGTGACTTAGTCAGGAGAAAACTGTAAATTTATTAAGATTAGATATTGACAAAATTTAAATATTTCATTACTTACAATATACTTAGAATATACTAATACTCTTATAGTTGTAAGTAATAAAGTATTATTTATAAATACAGAAAAAGTTCTTTGTTTAAAATTTGTTCTGTTAAAAATTTGTAGTGCCAAAGTGTGGATAGAAGCTTGCAGACGAAAAGATTTGTTATTCAAAATGGATTCACTATATAATAATTATAGGACTTGTGAACTGCATTTTGAAGATAATGTTATTGTAAAAAGAAATAGAAGAAAAACATTGGCGCATGACGCAGTACCTTCAATGATCTTTGTTATTTATATTTAACGAATTAAAAATTGGCAGACAACTTTTGTATATAGCAAAAAGCAGATGAGTACCTATTTAGTTTTTTTATAATTTAATGTAAGTTTGTTTATTTGCAACCATGTTTTTGCAATTTTGAAGTCTTGTTCTGTTGTAATTTTAAGATTTTTAGTAATTTCTTTGTTTCGCTTAATTAAGAGCGTAGGCGCAAAATTTCGGGCAAATGCTTTTTAAATACAATCATTTTTTTCGAATCCTGAGAAAACTAACAAATATTTTTGAAAAATTTAAACACAGAATGAAAGACTACATTATTACCGAGGGCCGCAAGGCCTTTAGAATAAACAAAAAGTTTTTTTGAATGAGATATTTGAAATTAAAAATCACACTAAATTTTCTTCTTTTTTTTTTTCACCCCTGTAACTTATTAAAATAAACATTATAAAAGTTTTCAGGAACTTTCGGCCCTCAGTAATAATGTAGTCTTTCATTCTGCGTTTAAATTTTTCAAAAATACGTATTAGTTTTTTCAGGATTCGAAAAAAATGAATGCATTTAAAAAGCATTGGCCCGAAATTTTGCGCCTGCGCTCTTAAGAATTTATATTGTGTGATATGCTCACTGACTATTAATTTTCTGGTTGGTAGCTGTCATTGGCGGCTTGGCCACGTAACTTCAAAGGACTGTCGCTTCTCTGTGTTCGGTTGTTCTCTGTCTGTATACAGCTAGGAGTACGGCAAGGAGACACAGTCTTTCAAAAGCTATTCACGACGCTTTTAGAACATACTTGTAAGAAGGCACATCTGAACGAGCATGGTATCAACATAAATGGAGAGAAGCTCAGTCATTTGAGATTTGCAGATGACATCGTCCTTATAGCCGATCGTATGGATGATGCAATAATAATGTTTGCAAAATTATATCACGCTTCCTTGGAGGTCGTACTAAAGATTAATATGAAAAAGACGCAAATAATGACTAATCTAGTGCTAGATCGAAATATTGCTATTGATATAAGGGATATTGTGCAGACTACATCGTATAAGTACCTAGGACATGAAATTCGGTTGGGTAGAGATAACCGGACATGTGAGCTCCCACGTCGCATAGAATTAGCCTGGGCAGCGTTTGGTAAATTAAACTATGTATTTAAATCGGATCTACCCATATGCCTCAAAAAGAAAATCTTTGACCAATGTGTGTTACCTGTACTCACTTATGGAGCGGAAACATTAACACTCACAAAAAAGGTAGTTATTAAGATTTGCCTGAACCAGATGGCTCTGGAGAGCCAGATGTTGGGTGTCTCTCTGAGAGACCGAATCCCGAAGAAAAAATACGTCGTTGAACAAAAACAGCAGATGCTATCGAAAAAATCACGTCGTTAACATGGAATTGGGCAAGACATGTCGCTAGATTATCTCCGTCGCAATACGGAGCAGAGGACGCCCGCCAACTAGATGGACTGACGACCTGAAGCGTGTTAGCAATAACTGGATGCAAGACGCAGAAGGCAGAGACAGATGGAAAGAGCTGAGGGAGACCTATGTCCAGCAGTGGATGCACACAGGTTGATGATGATGATGCATTTTTAACAAATATAAACAATTTTATAGTAGCACCACTAATATTTTGTAGTAAATAATGAATGATAAAAATAAATATAGGTATTATTTTAATTAAACGGTTTTCTGGTCTTTTTTTTTGTTTCTATATATGTGTTATTCAAGTAAACGGAAGGATAATTGATCCATTGGAATGTGGTTTATACGTATCAAAAACCTTGAACCATTTCAGGATTACCTTAGCTTTGAAAATAAGAAAATAAAAACACAGAAACCAAAAAATTAATAACTCAACCACAAATAAACCATCCTCAAGAAGAATTGGTAACCTTTGAAGGACCTATCAGAATGGTAAGTGCCAATTTGTAACAATATAATTACCTCCTTAAGTTGGGAGCCAATGTGTAACCTTCAAGTTGTCAACTTGAACAAAACTCACAATTTTCTTTGGTAGCCAATTGTTAGGTCTTGTTTAGCTTAGTGTAAGAATGTTTTATCTTAGAAGTAAATATAAAAAATGAGTTTGGCTTAGACAAATAAACTAAGAAATATCATATTTGTTGTACATAAATAAATATAAAATTGAATTTTAATAGATCGACGCAAATTCTCTTATTCGCTGACGATATAGTTATAGTGGGCAGAAGTATGAGACACATGGCGCAGTGTTTTACAAGGATTGCGGATGCGGCAAGTGAATTAGGACTTGTGGTAAACGAGGAAAAAACCAAATATATGTTGGTTTCTTAAAACCCCCGAAACAATCATACATTTGAGCAAGTCAAAGAATTCACAAATCTTGGATCGCTAATAAACGTAACAAACACGACAAGCGACGTAATAAAAAGATGCATAGCAATAGCACACAGAATTGTTCACGGTCTAAAGAAATTAAAAAAAAATAAAAATATAAAACGTGCAGTAAAGCTCAATATATACAGGACCTTACTAAGACCGGTTTTAATATATGGGGCTGAAACGTGGACATTATCTCAAAATGATAAAAGATTTCTTAATATTTTTGAGAGAAAAATTCTTAGAAAGATTTTTGGGGTCGTAAATGAAGTTATACACCGATCCAGATATTGTGAAATTCGTTAAAGTCTAGGGACTTGAATTTGCTGGACACATAGCTGGGATATCAGATCACGAATACACGAAGAGATTAACATTTTCATAAACAAATGGCAGAAGAAGTAGACGAAGACCACGAAGGATATGGAGAGATGATGTGGAAGAAGTGCTATAGATTGTAAGGGTCAAAAGATGGAGGACACTTGCCAGGAATCAACAGGAGTGGCGACTTCTTTGTGAGCATTGTGACACAATGGATTGTCGAGCCACTTATGATGATGATGAAAAATGTATTCATTAATTATTAATGGGTTGAATAATTATTAACAGATTGCCACCTCATTCGGTGTAATGACCATACTACCAACAAGCTGTATAAATAAGGGAATCCCCGATATTCCTTAATTACGTTTTTTATGGTGCTATATAAATAAGCTTTTGTAATTTGTGTAAATAAACCGTTAAATATAATAGGTACTGAATCTGATTTTTGTTATATAATATAAATAATCATTTAATTTAAATTAATTTGTTAAAAACGCGGAGTTCACCTATATAACTTTTATAAAGCAGGTGAACATATAATTTCTTTAAATAATTATATCGGAATTCTTTTAAGACGATGGCTTTTCCATTTTTTATTTCTCCGCAGCTTTTTATTATACGATCGTCATTGATAACCGTAATTAATGTCGATCGACTAATATTTCTGAGACAAGCTTTATAATTTGCTAAAAAACGGAAAGCGACCCAGTGTCTCGAAACACGAACGACCGAAGTACCTACCACTTGTTCCATCAATTCGACCTCTTAACGCACCAGTCCGGAATGTTACAACACCATCGGAATCGAGAGGAATTCCGTCATTAAGTGGCCTTAACATTTTTTTACTCCAAAATGCACGTCAAATTGGTGCATCTGCATCTGCAGCATCGTCCACGTTGGAATTTTCTGTCACCAGACGTGCTTCCTCGCTAGGAAGAAAAAAGTTGAGAAATTAGCTCGAAAATTGGTAGAACTACTAAATAATTATGTGTTGTACGAGGACCAGGTCCGTACGAGGATACTTATAGCCATCATGTAGAACACGAATCTTTTATAGATAATCTTACGAAAAATCTGAATACCCAAATATTGTTCTGAAACTATTTTTTTGTTGTTGAAATAAGCCACAATTAAAGGTTAAAATAAGTTTATTGACGTTTCAATTTCCACTTCGGAAATCGTCCTCCGAAAAAAAAAAATGATTTCCGAAGTGGAAACGTCAATAAACTTATTTTAACCTTTAATTGTGGCTTATTCCCATTTAAATATTAATTACCAAATATTGTTACAGAATTTGCATTGATCCGAACTTGAAAATTAATTTCTTTTAATAAAAAAAATAGCATTAGTTACCTATGTTTATTTAGTAATAAATAAGCTCAAATTGTAGGAAAAAGAAACAGACACCAATATGGCATCCATTGATCTCGGAAAATTAATATGATAAAATTCCCAGTGAGGTTTTGTATTTCTCGCTCAATAAAAATCTTGATAATGTATGTTTCTAATAAGCTCAATCGACAAAAAATTATTTCGTTCTAAGTGAAAATAAAAGAAAATTTAATAAGATTAGTTAGTCACAGATGAGCCCAAATTATAGAAAAAAAAGTGGATCAGTAGGAGGTACTGTAGACCAGCGCGAAGCTTCATACTATGTTCTCTGTCTAGATTTAGCCATACGGCTCATACTCCCTTTAAGGGGAAAATTCACTCATCCCAGATACCTACGGTATCAAAAGGATTGTGCTCTGGTGGGACTCTTTCCGTGTTCTCGAGTCCTAGGTGACTTGGTATGCTGGACCCTGTACCAAAAATATTTTCATACACATCTGGACTTCGCGAAGAGTACAGCTTTCTGCATGGGCTCATTTAGACCTAGCTGTTTTATGTTCTCTAAGAGGTTTTGGGAATAACACCAGTAGTAGATAAAATAAAAGAGAGAGTGAAAGAGAGAGAAAGAGAGAAATTTATAGTTTTTAAAATAAGTTTTCATTTATAAAACACAACACGGCATAGTACAAACAAGGCACAAGATACATTAAAATACTAATTATAAAATTTCCATAATTAAAAAAAATATATCAATTAGCGCAACTGTCCTCAAAAAATTCCTCTAACTATAGTAACATTTAGATAATAAAAACTTCTTGATTGCTCTTCGGAATACAAAAATATTACTTGAGAATCTTATATCGATTGGTAGATTATTAAACACTTTCTTACGAGTGTAAATAAATGATTTTTTAATTACTGTAGAAGAGGGAATTGGAAGTGGAATAACATAATTTAGACGAGTGTTATAAGGGGAATCTATCCGAATATCCCCTTTACGTTTTTTAAAAATTAAGCACGCTAATTCAAGGATATACATGCAAGGAAATGTCAAGATACCATTTTTCCAAAACAGACCCTGCATGATGTACCAAACTTGACCTTGCATAAATATCTGAGTGCTCTCTTTTGTAGCATAAAATTTCTACTGAAATGATGAAGAGAACAGCTACCCCAAAAGACAATACCGTATCTCAAATTATAATTCAATCAGGGCCACATAAACACTTTTTGCAATCTTGAAATCTAAATGGTGGGCAACTGATTCGACCGCAAAGCAGCGCGATGATATCCTTTTGCTTAAACATACAGTGTGTTGCTCAAATTTAAGTTTATTATCAATAATGAGACCTTTATGATGTCAGAACAAATGCCTTCATTGTCTAGAATAATGTTGTTTAGATAATTCTTAAAAGAAATTAATTTGGTTTTTGAAAAATTAAATGTCAAATGATTTGCTTTGCACCACTCTAAGATTTTTAGCATATCACTACTAATAATCTTGTTCAGTACCTTAAAGTCCTTGTTTTGCCATAATGTGACATGTGGTGTCATCTGCAAATATAGTAAATCGGCCATTAATGTCAAGGTTAGTTATGTTGTTAAAATATATCAAGAAAAAGATAAGACCCAAGACAGAGCCTTGAGGTACTCCACAATTAATAAAGATATTACTTGAGTAGCCCTTATTGATTTATACAGACTGGCATCTGTCTTCCAAGTATGAGCTGAACCACTTTAATCTGGAAATTAAAGTAAACAATGTAAAATAAACAATATCTTCTCGATATTATACTACGGAGTTGAATCCTGGACACTCACTGAAGCGATGGAGAAAAAACTTGAAGCCTTCGAGATGTGGTTATACAGAAGAATCCTAAGGATATCATGGACGGACAAGATAACCAACGAGACTGTACTACGACGAATGGGAAAAGAAAGAGAAGTGATGTATACGATTAAAAGGAGAAAGTTAGGATACATAATGAGAAACGGCACTAAATACAGATTACTGAAAATAATCCTTCAAGCAAAGAAAGAATATCATGATTAAAAAACCTGAGGAAATGGTTCTCTACAACAACAACAAATCTATTTAAAGCATCCGTTAATAAAATAATAATAGACAGAATGATCGCCAATATTCAAAACAAATAGGCACCAAAAGAAGAAGAAGACGTAGAGTTAGGAATTGTATTATATTACAAACCACTTTTGAGAGACACTTTTTATTAATTGAAAAAGAAATAAATGCCTGTATAAAAAGTATTGATTGTTGAATTTCTTGATTACTCTGCTGAATTTTAATTTTTAACACTATGAAAAAATCTCCTCCCAGATCTAGCTCTTCATCTCTATTCTGTACTCTGATAAAAATCTCCTTTATATAGACCATTTTACTTATTTTTTTTTCCGGAGCCATTTTCTGATGTTCTTTCATAATTTTCCTGTAATTATACTATGCTTGTAATTGCATTTCTTGTAAATCGGAGTTATAAGCTCTATTTGGTACTTTCTAGGTAATATTTCTTTCCTTCATACTTTGTTAAATATTTATAATTACATTGTCTCCCAGATTTTCATCGTTTTCCATGTTATTTTATCTTTTTCAAAAGATCTTCCATTTTTTAGTCTTCCATTTGCTTCACACAGTTTCTGGGCTATCTTTTATTTGATCGTTCTCATAATTATTTATACTTTCTTGAATATTTTTTCCAGTATCGAGCAGACTTTTTATCTTTTCTTTATATGTACTTTATCAGGGAAAATCACTCTTTCAGCAAGAGTGGAAATAATTCTTTTACTTTTTCAGAAACAAACAGCAGTCGGTACAGTTACTACTACACCCCAAAATTGATTAAAATCTGATAATAAATATAAGAAAAAATCAATAAGGATTAAACTGAAATAATGAATAATTATGAATTCCACTTTTCTCTTTTCATTTACCGCATTTATTGCAAAATTGTAAAAGTTTGTATTACGAAGGATTTTTTGTTAATATTTTAAATGGCAAAAGTATTTTTTTACAGAAAATGATGTATTCAAGGATATTAAAATCAAAAACCAAAAGTGTCATTCGCCTCTATACAACCCGAAAAATTTCTGTGTAAATAACTTTATCATTAATAATACATGTGTCGCTATCACCAAGTACTCAGTATCAAAGCAAGTACCCTGCCATTCATAAAAAAGATCCGGCAATTATTATAATTACGCCAAGTTTTACCATGACCTGTGATTTTTTAATATAAGAAGCGTTGTCGGATGATTGCCTTACAAAATCGCTACCGATTTCAGCAATAATTGCACCTTATCATCATAATTACACTTTATCACTATAATTTGAGCAAGTAATTGCCTCATCTATGTATATTTTTCCTGCTATCACTTAGTGGCAACGTCAGTCCAGCAGCGAAGAAGGAAAATTTGCAATTTTAACCATCGATTTTCATATCGCCGATGTTAACTGTTCCTTCAACTCTGAATCTGCATATTGCACCATCCCTTTATAAAAATGCGACATTTATACGAAGGATACTTCGTCATACGCTTATGATGTTCAAAAAGTACCTATTACTATAGAATCTCGTTTACTCGAGGGAGAGTTTATAGCCTGTGGATCAGTGTTATTAAAAAAACGTTGTGATCATTGATCACATAAACAAGTTAATAAAAAATTCAATACAAAAAGCGTAATCAAATTGAACGATACAATAATAGTAATTAAATAATTAATTTTAATCAAATAAAAGGCAGATATCGACCAGTTTTTATTCTCCCTCCCGATGCCACACAGTATTATCGTCGCTCCAGTGAATTTGCGGTCTTCCTTGTGGTCTTTTGGCTTCATATGGCCGCCAATTCCCGATATCTTTATTCCATCGGTCATCCTTAAGACGTTCGTTATGTCCAGCCCATTTCCATTTCAGTGTAGCTGCCTGTTCGACAGCATCTTTTACTTTTGTTCTATTACGAATGTCTTCATTGGTTTTATGGTCTTTGAGTGAGATACTCAGCATTGGTCGTTTCATAGCTTTCTGAGGTTTTCTGATCTTCTTCATGTTTATTTTAGCGAATGTTAAGGTTTGAGCTCCACATGTAAGTACAGGTAGGATACAGAAATTAAACGCTTTGGTTCCAGTCTTTAAGGTATATTTTTATTTTTAAGTACGTATAAGAGTCTTCCAAATGCTGTCATTATGGTGTTCGCCATAATACGTACCTCCAAATTATTTACAGTAAAATGAGCATGGTTTCTACCAAACTGAAGCCGCCCAACTCGATGGCGCCTGAGAAGTTGTAGGCCTCTTGCAGGTCTGCGACTGCTTAAATTTGCTTGTCCAAGCCTTCCTCTAATTGATGATTCACTTACGTTAGTATTTAGGATGGACAAATAAATGGTATCACAATTCAGAGTTCCCAAAGCTTCATATACCTCGGCAGAGAACTAAATAGTCAACTAGACCACTCAAAAGAAATTAGAAGACGCATTGAAATAGCAAGATCTGGTTTCATGAATATGCGTAAAATGCTCTGTATCCCCAAGCTATCAGTCTCAGTAAGATTGAAAACACTAAAGTGTTATGTGTGGTCTCTATTACTATATGGATGTGAGACCTAGACATTAAAACAGTATGACGTCAAAAAATTAAATTCATTTGAAATGTGGATGTACCGCCGAATGCTAAGAATAAGCTGGACCAGCAGAACTACGAATGAAGAAGTACTGAGAGCAACGAACACACGCCCTCATCTGGTCAATACTATCAAAATTAAAAAGACGTCATATCTAGGACACATAATGCGCCATAGGGAATTTGAGCAGCTCCAGGTAATATTAGAAGGCAAGATTAAAGGTAAAAGGGGCATAGGACTAGAGAAAAAAATCTTGGCGACGAAACATCAGAGATCGGACCCACACAAAAGGAAATGAATTAATTTATCAAGCCCAGAACAGAGAGAAATTTGCCATATTGATCGCTAACCTTAACAGAGAAGGCACTTAGGAGGAGGATAGCCGTGACACGACGATCTCGTAGACTTTGTAAGAGGATGGGGCGATCATAACGGGCACTAGTTGTTCGTTTGGGATCGGTTCCCGGTCGTCTAGTGTAAGCTCCGGTTGCCAAGAAACGTGTAAAAATATGGTGCACAGTACTATTGGATATTTAATACTTTTGAGCAACATATCTCTCCCTTCTTACGTCTTGAAGCAACGCAACAGTAGCAGCCGCTCTTTCGAGCGATACAACCATAATTCTTGAGATTAAATCAACGCAAAATTTAAATAATATTTTTTAAATTGAATAAAGTCATTTTATTATTATTTATTTTTTATATTTTAAACAAACTATATTTTATTAAAATAATTCAGTAAATTCAGTAACGTATTAACAAAGAATTCGTTTGTTGTTTTGTTTACTTCTAACAGACTGTCAAATTCAGACGAAATATTAAATTAATTATAAAATATAAATAAATATCATTTGAGAGTAAAGTTAGTTATTATGTAAACCAAATAAGATGGTTAAAAATGATATTTAAATTTATATGAAATTATTTGAAAACGAGAAGTATCTCGAAATGCAGCGAATCGATGTGAAGAACCGCTTTTTCATGACGCTACCCGTAACGCCTTCTCGTGACGCTGGTTTCGTGACGTTCTCCCCAGCATTTTACTATGGAGGAAAGTAATACGATGCCAGTGTAGAAGCTTCGCTTCAAAAAATAAAATAAAGTTATTATTCTGAATATTAATCTGAGGCAGGGTACTGCATAAATAACTTATTGGAAATATGGCTCAATTTCGAATGTGTTTAAGAAACAACTATTTTTTTTTTGTTTTTGTTTCACGCATTGATAAAAAAGTGTAAATTAGCATTAAGTTATTGATGAAGTGCCAAGATCTATTTGTTTTGCTAAAAATTATTACAAAAAGCCTCTTCGCGCGCGTTCTTTATTGTTTTTACACCTCAAAAGAAGTAAAATATAGCAGGATATAGTCTTCACCTTTTAAAACGGTAACCATCAAAATTGATTTATATAAAACGATTTCCATAATTATACCGTTTTTTATAATAAAGCATTCGATAAAAATATTTTTTCTATCGTCAGGATCGAATCTGCATAATGTGTAACCTCTAAATTACAACCGCAGATACCTTACTGTTTCCTTATTGACTTAATATTTTTGGGTCACTAAGTCCGCATAATTTTAAATAAATAAAGAAACCCGAAATTTCAGGAATGTAAATGAGACAATGTAGTAATCGCAACTTGGCCAGGTTTTTTACGTAATTTTTTAAATGGTTATTACCTAAAATGCTCGCTGATGGAATGAATCTTGCCCGTTTCGCTGACTTACAGTAATTATATGTTTTGTAGCTAACTAAATTAACACTTTGCTACTGCCTTTTTCGACAAAATAAGGTGCGTGTACGGAAAAACTCATTTTTGATAAAAAAAACCAATAAAAGTGAAATCCAGTTCACGTAGACTTCACATAACCATTCTAAATCGAACAATTAAGAAAGAGTTGATTTGGCGACCAGATATTTTTTAAAGACATTATCAAACCTTTTATATACTTTTGCGTAATAATATGAATATTGTTATCATCATCCATCATCATAAAAATTAGGCAAATATGCACAGAGCATGTTTTGTATTTTATGTAACCTTTTGAATATTTTTATATAAATCGAAGTAAAATGTATAAAAACACTAACGTAATCCCCGTATTTGGATGAAATCCATATATACGTTCTTGGTATTTTACAGTAGATAAAACTTCCTTTAATAACGAAGAAATACCTATTATTCATAGGTTGAATGGAAATAGTGATGTTAAATCTTCTTGGTATTTTACACTATAACAATAACAATACATCTCTGTTCAAATTTGTCGTTAGAGATTTTAGAAGATACAGATAGAATTCGGCATTTTAGAAACATACAGAGGAGGATTAATTGAGATCGTAGTTTAATAATTGCAGTTTAAAATTATTAGTACAAAATGCCTAAAATTAACAGTGCTCTTTATGGGATTGAGCTATATAAGGAGCTTTATTTATTATCGCAAAAATGATTCATTTGACATGTTAAGCTCATGGTATTAATAGGGTTTCTGAAGAAATTAGAACAAGTTTTCTTATTATCAATGATTTATTTCAAGTGTAAAAAAGTGTTTCTTAACGCGCCATTAACGTGCTGTATTTTCTTACGCTTATCATTTTAAAGACATTAAAAGTTTAATTTTTGAATTTCTTGACGACAACAATCTCGCAATTTCTTCTGCTCAACGAATATTTAAAAATTAAATCTTTAATACACTCAGATACAAAAAAAAACGCAGCGCAGAAAATTTTGGTCAAATTCGAAGTATTTCAATTTTTTTATTTTCAGCCCTATTTTGATGATTTTTTAGCACACTGTGTATAAATTTATAAATTTTAATTTGGTGTAGTCAGTTTTTTGATAAAATTTTATATTTGACTTATTGTACGGGGTTAATTAAAACGTGGTTTTATTATCCTAACTTTGAAATAATTTGTGGAATTATTTCGTTTGCGAATTTTCGTAAAATCTTATTTTTCAGATCATGTCGTTGCTTTTAGGTATTATTTAAATACAGTGTTTCTGGAATGTCTGGAATGGAATGTTTCAGGATATTCGGCGGCATCCTGGTCCTCTATTTCCTTCTATTTTCCCTTCTAATATCAATAGTAGGATTCTGTATTTATTTTCATTTCTCACTGTCCGAAGTATGCTAACTTTCTTTCTTTAATGGATTTCAAGACTTCAGGTTCTTTTTGTAAACATTGCATTACTGCGTCGTTAGTTATATGATGTACATATGATATTCTGAGCATGCGACGATAGCACTACATCTCGAAAGACTGCAACCGTCTGCAATACGCATCAGTGAGTGTGCATGCCTCTGCTCCATACATAAGAACAGAAAACACATACCAATTAAGGATTTTGAGTCGGAGATGTAAGTTCAAGGTTAAATTGCAGAGAACTTTCTTCATCTGTTGGAAGGCACTCCTTGCTTTTTTGATCCTACATTTAATCTCGTATGAGTGATCCCAGCTGTCTGTGATGTTGCATCCTAGGTATGTTATTTTTTCTGTTCTATCCAATACCTCATTGTGTGCCATAAACTTTGCATCTGTATCTTTGTTTTTGCTTTTGATCATAATTTTCGTCTTCTTATTATTAAGTTTCATTCCATATTTTCTACCGATGTTAACTACTTGATCTATCAGTCTTTGTTATCCTTATCCGCAACAAGGGCAGTGTCGTCTGCATATCTCAGATTATTTATTACTTCACCGTTAACAATTACGCCATCAGTCGTTTCTACCAAAGCTTCTCGAAATAGATGTTCAGAGTACGCAATAAACAGCAAAGGCGAGAGTATGCAACCTTGTCGTACTCCTCTTTGTATTGGGACTTCATCGAATAATTGATTGTCTACTCGAATCTTGGCTACTTGTTTCCGATAGAGATTGGCTATTATTCTCATATCCTTGTCATCGATATTTGCGATTCGCAAAGTTTCAATAAATTTGTCAAATGCCTTTTCAAAGTCAATGAAACAGGCAAAGACATCTGTATTAACATCTCTTGCTCGTTGTATCAATACTTGTATGCTAAGAAGTGCTTCTCTTGTGCCAAGACCGCTGCGAAAACCAAATTGTACATCAGCAATACCCTCCTCTAATTTCTTGTATATGCGAGCATGGATGATGTTTAAGAATATTTTGAGTGAGTGGTTCATGAGGCTAATGATTCGGTGCTCTTCACATTTGTTTGTATTTGCTATTTTTGGCAGTGGTTTAAATATGGACATGTACCAATCTTTTGGTTAAGTTCCTGTTTCATATATACGGTTAAATAATTCTGTCATAATGTCAAGTTGATTATCTTCTATCAATTTCAATACCTCAGCATATATTCCATCAGGTTCTGGCACTTTGTTGTTTTTCAGACGACTTGTAGCAGATCTTACTTCTGATTTTGTTATTGTTGGTCCATTCTCGACGTTGTCATATACTTCAATATGTTGGTTGTCACTGAACAGTTCTGCTATATATTCCTGACATCTGTCCAATTTTTCTTAAGTATTGAATAGTATGCTTTCATCTTTATCAAACAGTGCAGTGGGCATTGTTGTTCTATATATTCCTGCCATTTCTTTGATCTTCCTGTGCACATTAATACATCATGTTTTTTCTGTAGGATCTCTACTTCTACTTCTTAGCATTTCTCCAAGAGCCAGGATTCTTTTGCTAATTTTATTTCTTTAAGTACCTTTTTGTGGTGTTCCTTGTACTTTTCTTCTTCTTTATTCTTAAACTCTCTTGTTTGCTCCATAAGCTCTAAAATATGTTGTGTCATACATGGTTATTTTATTTGTCTTTCGTGTTTGATGTTGTTTATTGTTACTAATACATCTTTAATCTCGTTCCACATTGTATCTATATCTTTCCTGTTATGTGTTGCAATGTCGTTAATTGTGGTGTTTATTTCTTCTTGCATTTGTTGTTTTACGTTGCTTTGTTTCAGTTTTTGTTTGTCCACCGTTCTTATAACGCCCGACTTTCGAGTTTTTTTTATCCTTACTCTCAGTTCAGCAAGCAATAAGTTATGGTCGGAGTTGATATCTGCTCTAGGATAGGTTTTTATTGAAGTAACATTACGAAACGTTTTATTTATTAGAAAATAATCTTTGGTGACAGATTTCTTCGATATCTTCACCAAAGGCCCCATCGTCGTATTACAAATTAATACAAAAGATAATGGTAATAATAGGAAAAATCGTAAATTGTGGGTGACAAAGTCATTTCGCTCCTAAAAATGAATCAATCCATATTTTCACATAAAACAAAAAAAAAAATAATTAAAAGACATGGTTGCAACCAAAAAATAAGGTTTTAAGTAAATCCGTTAACGGCATTATTCCACAGGATGTTTCTTCGATTACCACCTTTCGATTAACCCCTTATAATATAAGTCAAATACAAAATTTTATTAAAAAACTCACTATACTAGATTAAAATTTATAGATTTTTACACAGTGTGCTTAAAAAGTCATCAAAAGAGGGCTAAAAATAAAAAAAACTGAAATACTTTGAATTTGACCAAAATTTTCTCCGTTGCGTTTTTTTTGCATCTGAGTTTATATACAAGAAATTCAATTTCTGAAAGCAAATTATGCTTTTATAACTAAAACACTCAATAAATTACAAAAACCGCAAAGTCCGCTTTCACAAAGTGTTGCTTTGGTAGAAACATATATCTTGTGAAAACGTTGAGGGTGGAATTGTAAACCAATATGGACCAATGTCTCTTAGTAAACCTAAAATATGCTCCTGTCACATAAGTTCATGTCGAAAGAAGTTTTTCCGCTTATAAATATCTATATTCTGACACAAAATATAAATTTCTAATACAAAATTTTGAGAAGTATTTTTTTTTTATTTCGAAAAATGTGTCTCGACAGCTAATGGTCATTGATACAGGTACAATTTACATTCATGTTTACATGGTTATTACTTTACATTGGGTACAAATTAGTTACAATACATTTTTTATAATACATTTTGTTTTATATTAAAGTGTATAACTTTGTGTTTTTTAAAAAGTTCAATACATTTTCATAGTTGCTGCTGTTTGAGATAAGTATGTCTTTTAGGTCGTTACCAAGATTGTATTTTCTTCTGGCCGCTAGGTAGTGTTGACACTTAAGAAGTACATGTGTTACGGAAGTCGTGCTGTTGCAGTACTGGCACAAAATCTGATTACTGGAATTCATTAGGTGTCCATGTGTAAGGCGTGTGTGCCCTATTCTCAATCTTCGAATGATAGATTTGTCCTTTCTTTTTATTGGTATTAACTTATTGGTATTGGCTTAACTTGGTATTGCTTCTTTTTCAATGATCATTCCAAAGGTCCATTATTTTATGTTTGATTATTCTTTTTAAATCTGATGATGTTTGAATGAACATGCTTGTTTTGCTGCTTGATCGGCTTTTTCGTTACCTGGAATACCAACGTGTGATGGAACCCACAATATTGTTACTGTAATTCCATTAGTTTGAAGGCGATTACATATACTCTGGATTTCTTGAACTATTGGGTGGATAGAATGTACGTTTCTTATGGACTGCATGGAGGACAGAGAGTCCGTATAGATCGCTATAGTTTTATCATCGTTGAGTGGAGTTTTCACCGCTTGTAGTATTCCATATAGTTCAGCAGTATAAATACTGCAATTGCTGGAGAGTCGAAACAAGTTGACGGTGGTTGTAGTCGTTGTAACAGCACAGCCAACACCTTCTTCAGTCTTAGATGCATCTGAGTAAAGGATCTTATCGAAGTTGCATTGATGTAGTATTTCATCGAATCTTTGTTTGATAACGGAAGGTGATGTTTCATTCTTATTATATTTGGATAATTCGATATTGAAATTTGGAAGTTTACATATCCATGGAGGAGTTTGAGGGACCGTGAAAGGGGAGAAGTATTTGATTGTCTACGATATTATAGTATTGTTTAAAATTCATAATGTGTTCTGTTGAAATATGTTGAATTTTTTCGGCATATTCTTCTACTTAGGGTGTCTGTCTGTTGCGAACGTTGGCGATCATTCTGGCTATGATGATTTTGTTGGTTGCTATACGGGATAGCTGTGTTGATGTCTTTCTATACCATGCTCTCAGGTTAGCAAGCCAGGATATTCTTCTTCGTTCTGGGTCTCTTTTTCCTTCAATTTTACCTTACAAAATGCATTGGAGTAGCTCGTATATATTATTAACAAAATTAATTGTTTTTTGCATATAATTGACAAACATCGTGCATATTTGTCAGCATATAATATGTACTTTACGTTTGAATATACATATTTTGCCTACGTCTGATCATAACATCATCATCATTCTTAATAGATTGGGCTTCAAGTGTATCACTGACAAGAAATTTCCACTACACCACTTGCTTTTTTAAAAGGTTGAGAAGTTAATTAAATTTATGATTATGTTGATCAAACGAAGAAAGTGTGAAATATCTTGAGAGCCAAAGACTCTTAAATCAATATTTGAAACAACAATCTACAATACCAGATATAAATAATGAATTCTATTGTTTGATCTGGTTAAGACTTGATTGGAACGTCATACAATAACAAAATTTATAATTAGAATTACAGAAATCAATTTGCGGTGATTGCTCAAATGATAACATCAGACAATCATATTTATAATGTAGATTACGAATGGGAGAGCATACGCTAGTCAGTAAATAGATTTCACACGGTATATGCTTCATTTAAACAGTATAATTAATTGCTAAATGATATGTTTCTTCTTTTTCATTTTAGAGTTTACTGTTAGTTTAAATATCACTAGAATAGTATTATTTTTATAAATAAGTTTAAAGAATGCATTTGGTGTGACTCTTTTGTGACAGATATATTGTTATCTCTTATTTTGTACTTAGTTACTACTTCTACTACTAACAATATTTCCCGCTTTATCTCTCCTAGACCAACATTTGGCAGGAATTTAATATATCATTTACATTAGTAGAATTACAAAAAGTAAAAATAATTCGTAATGACTATCACTCAGCAAATGCTTTTTATACAAAAAAACTTTTATAAAAAAAAACGAAAATATGCTGTCTAATTATTTTTATTTAAAGCTGGTGCAAAATGAAAGTTTTAATAATTTAATCATCTTAATTCCAGCGTTGGTCACACCAATCCCTATCGCAAACCCTCAGACAGATCTAACATCTTGACCGATCCGAATTCTATAGAGCCGAGATGCGAGATTATAAAAAAAACTAGAATATCTTCCGTCCATCCCAACTATAAAACTATTGTCTAATGCTGTTCTGGTTTTATTGAAAGAAATCGGTTATAGTTCGGGTTTTACACGGTCCACCTAGACTAAAAGATATTAGGGGAAATGGACAATGAATCCGGGAGATGAAATAACCGTTGGTCCAGATCCCTACGCGCTAGAGGTGGGTCGCACCTGGTAATAGAAAAACTGGAACGAAACAAATCGAATTGACAAGTATAAAGGATAGGATTTTAATGTTAACACCTTCTAATCATTCAATACTATATTTACATAAGACAAAACTGTATTTTATAGTGTTATTGTATAAATATTGAAATCTATATATTTTTTGAAAGTAAAATTTATTTGTATACATTGAAAGATAAATTTTTAAAGAAGGTTATCATGTATACATGCGTAATAAAAATTTAATATACCTTTCTGACTGTATAGAATGAAATAACACAAAACTAGATTTTTGAACGTGTAAGAACATGTTGGTGTTGAATCTGCAATTTAAATGTAAACATGACATAATTTTATATTTATCGGTGTATTGGAACATTGGCGAAAATACACCTTTAGTAACATTTTTTATTATTGCAAATGTCCATTCATTTCTTCAAATTTTTAAAAAGTGTTACAATCAATCAATAGGTATACCTATGGCTATAAATAAAAGAAACAAGCTATTCTATAATACGTTTAAGCTCCTTTGGTTATGCTCGTAACATACGCAGGAGTGTTATTTGTCAGTAATGTAATAAAATTTATAAATAAGGGCATTTCAAGTCATTTATAATTTCAAAGGAGGTGAAATATTTTTTATCAAAGTTATTTCTAAGATCAAAAACATCAGCAAGTTCTCGATCTGTATTTTGTATTATTGTACAAGGTACAAGCTTATTACACTACCTAACAAGTTAACATAAATAAACAAGAATAGTCGACTTAATTATGTTAAGATTATTTTTAATCTTCCAATTTTTAGTACTGATTTTCCAATTCATTTACTACATCTTATTTTACTAAAAAATTGTTTAACATTTGTTCACATGTTTTTTTGGGATTCAATTGTTTAAAACAGTGGCACCATTTTATTTTGAAGAGTTGTTCTTTCCCCTCTTTCTTTTTTATTTTGTTTTGTATTCTTTTTTTTTTGCTTTTTACCTCTATGAACGACTCTTCCTATAGTCTACTAGTTCTAAGCAACAGTTTCTTCGATCCATGTTCTAATTTTAAGTCTTCATAACTTATTTCACTATATTTGATATAATCTATTGGCAAGTTTTCATATCAATACGTTTATTCCATTTTATTCTTCTTTTTTGTACCCATGTGTTAACTGGAACTATGTGTTCACTTCTTTCTGATCTTTCTTCTTTGTCGATTACATTTCTTAATATTTCGGTTCACTACCGATCAGATGAATATGACAATTATTGTTTTTTAATAAAAAATTCTCATATTCAGCCAACTTCCAATTCGCGATTCACTAAGTTTTCATCCTGTTTGTTAGTGTCACTGCGCCATCGTGGTAGTTACTACTATTTTATTTCATTACAACAGAAAATGTTAGGAGAAATTAGGAGAAAAACTGGTGTTACTGACGCAGTTCAAAGGGTTACAACATTGAAATGGAACTGGGCGGGGCATGTTGCCAGATTAAAAGATGGAAGAGAATTCTGGAATGAAGACCTAGACACGATGCTTATCATAATCGAGGACGTCCTCCAACAAGGTGGTCAGATGACATCAAGCGCATTCAGCACAACTGGATTCAGGGTGCTCAAGATAGAATGCATTAGAATTATTTACGGGAGGCCTATGTCCAGCAGTGGACTTAAAACGGCTGATGATGATGACAGAAAATGTTGGTTTTTCTTTTTATTTCTCGCTGTAATAAGTTCTGCTTCTTAATTTTTTTGCGCGAACTGCTGATACTACCATTAGGTGAATTTTCTTGAAAAATGGTAACGGTTAGCACTCTTCTACGATCCCGGTAGAGGAGAGGCTGCTACAGTGAGTAATGTCCTTGCCATACGAGAGGTACTGACTTTCTTTTATGTCCAAGCCTTTAGGAGCGACCAGATCCCCAACCTACCTTTTCCCTTATTTTCCAATTAATTAAATATCCCGCTGTATCCCGCCACCAACCCCCACAGGCCAGCGTGGTAGTGAAATAACTAATCCCCTCCGTAAATGACATGACATAAACTAGTAAAAGGCCCTTAGTCCTCGGCAGCCCAATGGTTCCTGGTGACTGTAACTACCAGATTAGTCCAAGGGCAGAGGGTGCAAAGAATCACCGAGACAGATATGGCGACCAGGGACAACGATAGAAGAGAATGATATGCTATTAAATTTTTTGTTGAATCATCGGCTCTATCTCATGAACACCTTTTTCATGTCAGAAATTAGAACAGTGAAGACCGAAACAGTGAAAATGACCGAAAGATCGAAAAATATATGCAAACTTGTAAATAAAAAAGAAGAAAATAAAAAAAAAACGAGAACTTCCCGATTATAATCAAAAGTCAAATACCAAAAGTCCAAAATGTAGGCTCAGAAGACATCCCAGATATTACATCGGAGGGAATGAAAAGTGCTCTCTCGGAGATAAGAAATCACCTGAAAAAGATGGAATAGTCATAGAACAAATCAAAGAGGGAGGAGAAACGTTAATAAATGTGTTAAAAAAGATTTTCCATGTTTGTTCGACAAGAAGTTTAACACCCTCCAAATGGTATAATACAATTTTCCAAAAAAAAAGGTTACATTTCAGACCTAAAGAACTACAGACCTATTAGTTTACCCTCACATACAAACAAAATACTCATGAAGATAACAAAACGGCTTGTAAACTAACTCGATAGTTACCAACCCTGCGAACAGGCTGGGTTCCGCTCCAGATACGGAACAAATGATAAAAGTTATTAAAAAGCTAATAGAAAAAAGCACAGAATATAACAAGCCTATATTTCTTATATTTGTAGACTATAAAAAGGTCTTTGATAGTATGTATCATCATACAATGCTTCGAGTATTGGTTGACTCCTGCATTGCATATCGATATATTACCTTAATTAAGAGTATCTATGAGAGTGGTGCAGCTTGTGTCTGACTTCAGGAAAATACCAAAAAGTTCGAAATCACCGAATAAAACGTGAATTTAGACAGGGTGATACTATCTTTCTGAAATTATTTACAGTTGTACAGGAAAATATGTTCAAGCCAATGGAACGAAAGAAAATGTGGGAAATAATATAAATGAAGAGGATCTGAACCGCCTAAGATTTGCTGATGACATCGTTTTGATATCCTGATAGAGTTTATAAAGCTACAAAAATGCTGGAAGTCAAAAACGCTTTTTTTTTGGCATAGGCATTTGCCATTCAGCCAGTCGCAACAGTTTTTAAGTTCTTCCCAAAGAAAAGAAAAGAAAATAATTATCACAATATATTTATTATAAATTAAAACACAAACTAGACAGGGTCACGGATAGTAGGTTTAAAACAAATGGGATAAAACAAAAGTTACTATTTTTTTGACTGAACTTACAAATTAAGGTTACTTTTCGAAATAAATTCTGTTACGTAGTTATATACATTTTTGTTATTTAATGACAAAAGGTAACAAATGTTATAGGGTGGAAGGATTTTATGTTTGATTCAAAAATTCAGATTCAAAGTCATAGAATCGACCAAGTAATAGCTTCCAAATGTCTAATGCATGAGAGGTCTCACATAGGTTGCTTTTGGTAGATTGAACAACATTTTCAAGTCTAATATTCCAGTTTGTTCAAGGTTTTTATCCAATGAATTTTATCGGCTCTTACATATGGTCCAGAAACATCAACAGAGGTAAAGTACCAAACCTAGAAATAAGAAGAATAGGAGTCACCGATGCAGTTAAAAGAATAGCCCTGGTTAAATATGCTTGGGCCGGACATGTTGCCAGATTGACGGATGATAGATGAACCAGAAATATTCTGGAATGGCAACCAAGACAAGAGGTAACGGATGGATGGTATAAAGTGCATCACCATTAATTGCATGCCAGAAGAAGCTGCTTAAGATAGAAATAGAGGGAAACATTTTACGAGAGACCTACGTTCAGCAGGGGATAAATATAGGCTAATTGATAATTTGACAGAAAAATTAATATAAAAAAATGTAATATCTGTTATACATTTATTTTTTTTAACTCTATATTATAGAAATTTTGACGAATTTTTAAAGTTTTTTTAGTTATTACCTACATCGGAAATTAAATTGTTTTATCCTCTTGGAACAACTATACTATAATACATACATTATTTTTTTTATATAAAATTAGATTCAAAGAATCAATAGCATATATATTAAAATTCGAGACAATTTCTCATTATCCATTTACTATATTCACCCCATAAATTCCATCTCGACTAGCAACCAGTAACAGGTTACAAATAACAGGTCACGAAGTCGCAACCCAACGCTATCCTTCGTATACGCACTCACACACCCTGTTGCATGGGATACTCGCCCCGTCCTCTCAAAGAAAGTCTTTTGAGGGATAAACTCAATTTGTTATATTCAGGCCGGCCGTTATATAGAAAAATATTATGGGACCGGTCCAGTTTTCGATTGTTGGGATGTTAGAAAAGAAATATTTTAGATGTAAGTAATTGAAAATTAAAAGTTCCGACGACGATGCTTAGGTCCGGAGCTTGTTCTCAAACAGATCGAACAATAGTGGACGGTGACATTGTTCTGTGTGAAATTTGAGGTGGATTTTAAATTTCTGATGCATCGGTCAATGTTTGCTATAATATCGGGTCAATAAAGGGTGATTTATTTGAAACTACTGAATATTCAAACCCCATAAATGAGTTTCCCGAATTATGCGAAGTATTCGATATGGATCAGTGGGAATTCACACCTTTTCATAGTCTTACCTTTAAGATCTTTTGTATACTTGAATAAATAATTTTCGACAAGGTTATTCTAGTTAAATATTTTCCCTAGAGAACTGATTTTGCTGATAAAATTTCTAGCGTAATATCACCACCAAATATTACATTTCCATTATTATTCTATTTTTACTAGGGATAGGTTGGTATAATTGCTGATAGAGAAATAAAAGAGAATGCAATAGAAATTGTAAGAACGAATGAGATAATCATGTCTCTGAAATGTGTACCTGATAAAGAAGTTTCGACTGTTATTTGCGTATGTAAAATGTAGAAAATGGGGCGGCCAATAGAGCCTGATACACTGCGACCTTTGCAGATCTATTGTGTTTCCCCCTTATTTTAAAGCACTTCATCTAGCTTGGTCCTCTTAATGAGACTCAACAGCCTTGATAGTGGCCTTTTTTATGTAGCCTGGTGCTTCCGGTTTTTCCTCTCCGAGTTCTAGAAACCGCATTCGTGCGAGACCTTCGCAATGGCACAGAACGTGTAGAGCGGTTTCCTCTTCTTCCAGACAGAAACGACAGGTGTCCTCTTCTGTCAGGCCTATGAGACTCAAGTGTCTATTAAGTCTACAGTGCCCAGTGAGCAGACCCACTATCATTCTGACAGTCCTGCGTCTGTGCGAAAGTAAGTCTGCTGTAAATTTAGCCGAATGTCCTTTGATGAACTGTTTGGCCTGCCTCTGTCCTGGTGAGTTGTTCCACCACTCAAGAGACTTCTGTTGCACCCATTTGTGTATGGCTGCCCTTTTTATCGTATTTGCGATTCCAAAGAAGGTTCCGGACCAACCAGTGGCGTAGATGCGCCTTCTCGGGCCAATTCATCGGCCTTCTCGTTGCCACGATGACCCTTATGTCCCGGCACCCAGGCAAGTGTCAACCTGTTTTGACTTCCCACCTGAGAGAGGACATCCAAACAGTTCCATACCAGCCATGAATCGACCTGTACTGAACTGAGAGCCTTTAGAGCCGCTTGACTATCCGAATAGATAACGATGGAGTCGTTATCTACATTTCGGCCGATTAGTTCCATAGCGCACCTGTGTATAGCAGCTAATTCGGCTTGAAATACGGTCGCGTATGTTCCTAGACATACCCGGACTTCCGTCCTTGGTTTTATGCCATATATTCCAGCCCCCGTACCTGTATCCGTTTTGGAGCCGTCCGTATACCATATTGAGTTTGCTGTTAGCGGCGGACCAGTTTCCCAGTCCTCTCTTTTTGGTATTGTAATTTGAAAATTTTTGTTAAAACTATACCTCGTAACCATTCGGTCTACAGGCATTCCTAGAACGGGGTCTGCCTTTATGTCCTGGTATAGCCTTAAGTTATCAGCTCCCTGCATCATACTTATTGGAGCTTGGCCTTGGATCAACCGATGTACTGTTGATCTGGCTTCACTCTGTATGTATATATGCAGAGGTGGTAGGTTTAGCAGAACTTCTAGCGCGTCCGTTGGGGCTGTTCTCATGGCTCCTGTAACACTTAAGCATGCAAGCCTTTGTGTACTACTGAGCAATCGAATCGTCCCGGACTGTTGCTTTTTGTTCCACCACGCCACTGAACCAAAGGTTATCATGGGCCTTATAACCCTTGTGTATAACCAGAGGTTCATTTTAGGATTTAACCCCCAATTCTTACCACACATTCGTCTACATGTGTTCAGGGCCATAGTGGCCTTCTGTGTGACTTTCTGAATGTGTGCATTCCATGTCAGCCTCTGGTCGAATATTACACCTAAGTACTTGGCCTGACTTGTGAATGGGATTTCTACTCCCTTGAGCACTAGTGGCTGTAAGCCTTGCAGTGTTTTTTTCTGGTGAAGGGAACAACAGATGTTTTTTTAGGGTTAACCTTCAGGCCTTCTTCCTCACACCAGCTGTCCACCATCCTCAGAGCGACTTGAAGTCTCTCCGAAATTATTTTGGTAAAGCGTCCTCGGACTACAATTACCAATCGTCCGCATAACCCAGACAGTAAAAACTCTCCCTGGACAGTGTATTAAGTAGGTCGTCCATAAGCGTAGCCCACAGTAATGGGGATAAAACTCCTCCTTGTGGGCAGCCGCTTCCTGCCTTCGCTTCAATAGTGGCTTCACCTAACGAGGACACAATGATCCTGTTTGTTAAGGTCGCCTTTGTCCACTCGCATATGAAGGCAGGAACTCCTCTTCTTTTAAGCGCGTCCGTTACAGACTCGAAGGAGACGTTATTAAACGCTCCCTCCACGTCCAGAAACGTCGCCACCGCTATCTCCTTGTCATCTAGCGATGATTGTCGTTGTTTGCGTATGCTCCTCAAACAGCGTTGAGTCAGAATGAAAGACAATATTTCTATGATCATTTAGAAGACATACTTCAGCAGAGATTATATGGTGAAACCTATGGTGAATAGGTTTAAGTATCTAGGATGGGTATTATAGAATAATCGAGAATGATGCATGCAGTAGAGTTATGGCAAGATGGATGAAGAGTAAGGATCTTTAGGGCATTGCAAAACGTTGATATGCACAACGAGTATCCGCAAGTTCTTGTACAGAAAATATAAGGCTGTCATTAACCTTCAGAGCTGTAACTAAGTTTGAAGAATTTACACCAGAAATACGTCTAAATTTTTTCTAAACTTCTGTCATTGGAGTGGAGCTGTTTTATTATATTAATAACAAGAGATATTAATAACATATTTTGACTACGAAGCTTTTAGATTTTTACTATGAGTTGAACTTTGGCTTTGAATCTGTTGAAATCCATTCTATGGCCTGCCCAAAAAAACCTTAAGACCTTAAGACCTGCCCAATAAAAGCAGAAAAATTCTATGCGGTGATTTGAATATTAATTGCGCTGTTGCTTGTGCTATCCAATAATCCTTGATCAATATATTCAAATCTTATGGTTTCACAATGCACGTTAATTCTTTTACAA
Organism: Diabrotica undecimpunctata; assembly: GCF_040954645.1. Classification (NCBI taxonomy): domain Eukaryota; kingdom Metazoa; phylum Arthropoda; class Insecta; order Coleoptera; family Chrysomelidae; genus Diabrotica; species Diabrotica undecimpunctata. Next base: position 204,346,559 of record NC_092803.1, on the reverse strand, counting down.
CAATTACTAAAACAACATCTACCATAATTGATTATATTGTCTCAAGTTTCTCACCCTGATCATGATATACCAAGTATATACCAAGTTTAAAACACTTTTAACAAACCAACCTCGAAAACCCAACGTTTAGGTAGGATAAAAATCGATGGAAAAATGTTTCTTTTTGCTGATGATACCAGTATTACCTGGAGGAACACCAATATTGCAACTCTTCATGCAAATATAATTTCTGATCTACTTCAAATAAAAACCTTGTCCGACTCTAATTTACTCTCTTTTAACGTGGATAAGACAGTAGCATTAACCTATAAAGGAGCTCTTCAACCCTTGCTTCTTAATAACAGCCACATCAGTATCGTTGACTCTGTAAAATTTCTTGGTATTTTTATAGATAGCAACCTTAAATGGTCCCTTCATATCGATTTGTTAAGTAAGAAACTAGCCTCAGCCTGCTATGCAATAAGATCTGTTTCAAAGGGAGTCAATTTAGCATATTCCAAAATGATATATTTTTCTTTGTTAGCGTCTCATCTTCGATATGGTCTTCCTTTTTGGGGTTCTAGTACAGCTGCCCAATCTGATGATATTTTTAAATTACAAAAAAGAGCAGTACGGTAACTTTTTGGCCTCAGTACAACACATTGCAAAAGCTACTTCAAAAATCACGGGATTTTAACTCTTCCCCCTTTATATATTTTAGAAACTGTTGGCAATTAATTTAAATTTTGTAATGGATTGTGTATTTTATTATCTTTTATTTTGTGATATTGACGATTTGTTATTTTAATAAATTTTAAGTTGTTATTATTATTTTTCTGATATTTTGTAAGCTTTGTCCATAAAATTGTACATTTTTCAGTTGCAATAAAGCATATTTCTATTCTATAATAACTGTTTAACAGTTATATTTCCAACTTTACCATCAATATGTTATTTCGATAGAGATATCGTTATAATCCTGATTTCTGTTGATTTACTCCAAGACAAGACATTATAGACAAAGAAATGTGAGGTAAAAATATGTAAACAGAATGGACGAACACTGATCAAGTAATAGATATTACAATTACAAACCGAAAGACAGAATGATTATAGGGCGCTTCTTGAAAATATTGATTCAGAAAAGGGCAACACAGGCCTAAACCCTGACATAAAGATGACTAAGTTCTTATTTTTGTAATTAATGTTAGTGTGGAATTCAACAAATTTATTTCCCGATAATTGTTAGGATAATTCGTATCTCCTTTCTTATATAATATTAACATCATCAGTTTTCTTCATTCATTTGCTATTTGGTTAATAGTTACAGTTAATATACATGGAGTTTCCAGTAATATGGTAAAAATTGCACATTTTAAAAGTACCTCGACCGAAACAAAAGGAAAGAAACAAAAAACCGCCAGTGGCGTAGGCATCGCTCCCGCGCCGAGCAGGTAAGTGGATGTGATGCGTCTGGTGGCTGCATCTGCATCAGTATATAGGTTTTACCTTGAGAAAGATTGTTCTCACATCGGAGAATGGGTACTTTTGATACACGACATGCTTCTGGGCACAACGTTGTCTCACGCCACCTTCTTTTGACTGACGACCGAGTTCGTTGCAAAAATTGCTTCAGTTTTTATTTTTTTTGCGAGATGATATCATAGACATAACGACTGAGAAATTGTTTTAAACAGATCCGAGATTGATGCTTAAAAGGATTTGTGTAAGATAAAATGTAGTAAAGGAAATTTTGTAAAACGAGGTAAACTTAAATTTAATGTTTTAAAGTTTTATTAATTTAAATGATATTTTTAAAATTGAATAGTGATTTAAACATATATATTATATTTTTAATATTTTAAACAAATTCAATAAATTATTATGTTTGCATCTAAAGCCACCTGCTAACGTATTAAAAAAGGATACGTTGTTTAGTTCTGACAAACCTATTAAGTTAATCTTCTTCTTTAGGTACCGTCTCCTCTAAGGAGGTTGGTAATCATTACAGCTATTTTCACTTTTGAGATTGCAGCTCTGAACAAGTCGACGGAACTGCAATTATACGACTTTCCCAGATTGTTGAGCCAATAGATGCGTGTTCTTCCAATACTTCGTTTTCCCTGTATTTTTTCCTGCATTATGGTTTGTAGCAATACATATTTATCCCCTCTCACAACGTGGCCGAGATATTGTAACTTTCTTATCTTAATCGTATTCATGATTTCCATTTCCTTTCTCATCTTTCTGAGGACCTCAACATTTGTTATTCGGTCTACCCAACTTATTTTTAATATTCTTCGGTAGGTCCACATCTCGAATGCTTCGAGTCGATCGCTCACCTCTTACTTTAAGGTCCAGGCCTCCAACCCATACAGCAGCACCGAAAACACATATGAACGCCATATTCTTATTTTAAGTTGCAAACTAAGGTCTCTACTGCATAATACTTTTCTCATCTTATTAAATGTTGCTCTAGTTTGTCCAATTCTCATTTTTATTTCTTCTGTATACTCGTTATTTTCATTAATAATTGTACCAAGATATCTGTATCTTTTTAACCTTTTCTATTGGAATCCCTCTTATGTTTAAAATGTCGTGTTGTTTTGTTTTGGAAATTGTCATAAATTTTGTTTTATTAGCATTAAGCGTTAGTCCACTTTCCTCACTAGCATTTACTATATTATCTAAAAGTGTCTGTAGATCTTGTATATTCTCTTCAATTAGTATAGTATCATCGGCATATCTGATATTGTCGATGGGTCTGCCTTTGACTTTTATTTTAATTGTTATATTTTCGAGTGATTTTTTAATTATTTTTTCCGAATATAGATTGAACAATAAGGGAGAGAGTATGCAACCTTGCGTTACGCCTCTATTTATCTCTACCTACTTCCTCCGAAAGTTTTTTGCCTACTCTGACTTTTGCTGTTTGGTTAAAGTAGAAATGAGTTAATATACGACGGTTGTGTCGGACCTTATCGAACGCCTTATTGTAATCAATAAAACAAACATAGAGTGGTTGGTTTACATCCATACATCTTTGCATGAGGACGTTAAATCCAAATAATGTCTCTCGTGTACCCATGGCATTCCTAAATCCAAATTGGGTTTCAGTGATGTCTTGTTCCACTTTTCTGAAAATTCTTAAATGGATAATTTTTAAGAATATTTTTAGTGTGTGACTCATTAAACTAATTATACGGTGGTCATTACATTACTTTGCATTAGGCTTTTTTGGTAATGTAATAAATGTTGATTTGAGCCACTCTAGGAATAATACCCGTATTATATATAGTATTGAATTGCTACATATTCACAGTTCTGCTCTACGGAATGGAAGCATGGACACTAACTGTTGCATCTATGAATCGGCTCGAAGCTTTCGAAATGTGGTGTTATAGGCGCATCTTACGTATATCCTGGGTTGACAGAGTTACTAATGTGGAGGTCCTGCGTAGAATGGGGAAAGAATGTGAAATTCTCATGACCGTCAAAACTAAAAAGTTGGAATATCTAGGTCATGTAATGAGAAATCAAGAACGTTACGGCCTTCTCCAGCTGATTCTCCAAGGGAAAGTAAATGGTAAGAGAGGACCGGGAAGAAGACGCATTTCCTGGCTTCAAAATTTGCGAAATTGGTATAACACGACTACCACTGAACTGTTCCGCGCTGCAATAAGCAAAGTGAAGATAGCCGTGATGATCGCCAACGTCCGGAACGGATAGGCACTTTAAGAAGAAGATATATAGTATTATATAAGTCTACTAATACATTGATCTGATCTTCTGATATTAATTTAATTATTTCAGTTGGAATTGTGTCAGGCCCCGCAGTTTTATTAGATTTTGCCAGATTTATTGCATGTATTATTTCATCCTTAGTTATATTTGGACCTATATCATGTTCCTCGCAATCGTTCATGCTATCTTGTTGTGGCCTGTCGTCCTCAAACAATTCTTGGACGTATTCTCTCCATCTGTTTAGTTTGCCTTTGATATCAGATATTATTTTGTCATTCGTATCAACCAGGGTGTTACTATTGTTGGACCGTCTTATACCTGCTAATTCTTTAATTTTTTTGTGCAATTCAAAACTGTCATGATTTCTCTGGAGTTCTTCTATCTCTAAATATTTGTCGTTGTACCACTTCTCTTTAGCTGTCCGTATTTTTATCCTGATCTTCTTGTGTGCGGCTTTGTATTCGTTTACATTTTTGTTTTTGTATGATCTTCTTTTGTCCATTAGTTGCCGGATATCATCTGTCGTCCATTGAGTCTTAGCTTCATCGATTTTGTGACTACTCAGCGTATTTTTAGTTGGCTGAGTATCATCTGATAGTAAATTTAATTATTATATATCCTAAATAATGTTTAAAAGTGGTAATTGTATTTATATGAAATTATTTTAAAGCGAAAAGTGTCATAAAAATTTAAACATATGATTCAATGGAATTATTAATTGGGATGATATTTATGACTTTTAAATTTTGACAATCGTTACAAATTGAATCTTTTATTGACAAATATTGTTTTAATTTTTTAATTCCCACTAATGTGTTAGTTATTTTTAATGCAAAATATGCAATATGTGCATTTCGCATATTTGCCTAAGTCTATTACGTATTTATGATTCGTATAACAAGTTTAATTAGAATTATTCAGAATACTATTCAAAATGTTGATAGATCCCAAAATGATTGTAATAATTTTAAATAGGTATTCTAAAAGTTTTAGGAAAGAGGTTAACGATAGTAATACCTATATTTTATCTCTTTGAATCATGCTATAATGATTTGGCAAATATCTTATCATCCTATAAAATATATCTTCTTTTTTTTTTGGACAAAAAAGGTCATATAAAAGAAATAAAAATACCAAATTGTGAATTTGTCTTGTCTTAATGAGAAACGAAACTTAAGTGTCTATTTTATAGCATTTTTGGAATAAGAAATCTAAACTCATGAATATGGATATTCTATTTAAATTGCCTATTATCAGAATGTAGTTTTTATTAAAAACGCCATCAGATCGTTTGGTTTTTCAGCTTTTCTTGTTAGTACCAACACGACACAAATAGTTACTGAGTAACACCTTTTTAAGCCTCAACGAGGATTCAAAGTAGCTGTGTTTATGCTAATGATAGAATACCAAGTTTCTGTACAAAAAACTTGTTTGAAAAATAGATATCCGCGTTACCATTAAATATACTGTAGTTTGCGACAGTTTTAGTTTCAAAATAAATCGACTAATTAATGAGTTAGGTCAAGTTTTTTTTTGTATATGGACATTTTTATTAATCAATCCAAACCTTATTGTCTTCTGCTGTTGGCAACAATAAGTTACTGGTTATACATTTCCGCAAAAATTTTAAAATAATCTTTTTTTGAAAATTATTTCCGGAACGTCAAACGTTAGTTAGTTAAAAATATAAACGTATAATATAACTTAGAGATGCAACAAAAAAACAGTTTCAGAACCTTTTTGAACTTATTATCTTATTATCTTTGTCATCGACAAATTGCATGAAAGATAGAAAGAATGATAAAATTAAATTAAATGGGGATTTCTATTTTCTTACTGATTACTTTCTGATTTCTTACTTTCTCGACACTTTTGTAACACCCTAAGTAAGTGAAGTGACTTAATTATTGAAGCTACGCTTACATTCACTCTGTGCAGCTGAACAGGTGTCGCCCTTTATAGGTTATATCACCACTATAAGATTTACACCATTGAAAAAATTTATAAATCTGCAGTAATAAAATCAAAAATTTGTAATTAACCGTAATTATTGACTGTCTATTAATTATTTGTGGTAGCGGGTAGATACTCTTGTACGATCCCGGTATGAGATAGATCTACTTCAGATATGCAACCCTGCCCACGCAAGCCATGGCTATCATCCAACCCGTGCCGGGGGAAGTCATGTTTCCAGCCCAAGATCCCTATCAAAACAAATAAATCCTCTCACATATCCATTCTCAAGGAGTAAACCTCACACGAAAGAAAAATCATTGGAGAAGGCAACGGGAAACCACCCCAATTAACTTTCCCTAGTATAATCCCAATGTATTAAGTCAATATAGAAACGGCCCTTAGTCCCAGGCACTCCTTAAGTGGGGAGAAGTTGCTAAGAATCCCCCGGTTGCCACAAATATTTAGATTTAAGCATGATATGAAGATTCGTACATGGAATGTACGAAGTTTATTCGCCAGAAAGTGAATAATGTAATTAAAAAGTGCGAAGACTCAACATTGACATACTTGGATGCAGTGAAGTTAGATGGCCAAATTTAGGCCAGTGCGAAATAGAATACCACACAATATACTACTGTGGAGATACTACAACAAGAAACAAAAACAAAGTGGCTATAATAGTAAATAAAGAACTGAACAAATGTGTACTTAGTTTTATTGGAATATCAGATAGAGTTGCAGTACTCAAAATTAATGCTAAACCAGTTAACGTGAACAATATTCAAGCATATGCTCCAACTTCGGAAAGCTCAGAGCAGGAAATAGAAATATTCTATGAAAAATTGAAAGAATCCCTAAAGCATACCAAAAAACAAGAAGTGAATATCCTGCTAGGAGTTTTCAACGCCAAAATAGGCAAAGGAGGTGTTGGCAATACTGTGGGACACTTTGGACTAGGAACGCGAAATGATAGAGGAGACCGCCTTGTGCAGTTCTGCCAGGAAACGGATAGTGCAATAATGAACACCTTTTTCCAATTACCACCTCGAAGACTCTACACCTGGGAATCTCCAGCTGACTGTCAAAAAAAAATGATTAGAAACCAGATTGACTACATCAGCATCAACAGACGATTTCAGAATTCTATAAAATCCGCAAAAACATATCCGATAGAAGATGTTCCATTAGACTTTAATCTTTTACTAGGACGTTTCAAACTCCACATGAAAAAAGTCCATAAAAGAAAAGCACAAAAACGTCCGGACATCCAGAAGTTGAAAGATAAAACCACAGGAGAAGATGTCAAAGAGGAGATCAACAACAAAATAAAGAGCATGGTAATCTCAGATATTAATCAAGAAAACATAAGTATGGATGATATGTGGAATAAAATCAAAAATATCTGTAATTCAGTGGTGGATAATAAACTTAAACCAGAAAACAATATAAAGAAACAGTCATGGATGAGACAAGAAATATTAGAGCTAATAGAAAAACTAAGAAAACACAGAAATAAGAATGAGGAAAGGTACAAAGAAATAAACAAAATCATTAAGAAAAAGATTGAAGAAGCAAAAGAATCATGGCTATAAGATCAATGCATAGAAATAGAAACCCTAGAATAGAAGCATGACACTTTTAACCTACATGAAAAGATCAAAAACTTAACAGGAGAAAACGGATCACGAAGTCATAACTTAATACTAAACGAGCACAACAATCTGCTCTACGAAAATGAGAGAATACTTGAGAGATGGAAATACTAATTCCTCTAGAAACAAAAATAATTTATCTGTTTTATATCTTATAGAACGAATATTAATCAAAACCATGCTAAACAGTGTCATCACTATAATAATTTGAGGTTTCTAGTCCCACAGACCACTTTTGGAGAGGCAAACCAGAGAAGAGAATAGCAGTTTCATCGACTTTCCCTTGATTTTTGTAGGTGAATAATTCTTTCTGAAGTGAGAAAGGATCTAAAGACAGCAAAATCAACTTCCACCTCAGTTGGATCAATTCTATAGGCATCGTTAAATTCTAGAAGGATTTTTCGTAGATCTTCAGTTTTAGTGGGAAGTCCTTCGAAAGCCAAAAAGAGTTTAACGCTTGTGTTGGTGAATCTTTCGTAACATACTGAAGCAGGTTGGTCGTCTAGAAAAGCAAGATGTAGTTTAATGACTTTCAAGATATCCGGTTCCTTTAATATTGCTAAAAGATATCGACTTATCGATTTATCGATGGTTCCAAAGTATCCTTCTTAATGAAGTTAATATGAGAATGGAAAGCATTCTTCGATATCGATATCGTTAAATAAACGTCTTTAAAATGGACTTAGGCAACCAATGAACGAAACATATTGTCTAGTGGGGGTCAAGACATGAGGCACTATGAAGCAAAAGCCGCCAACCAACCAGATGGACTGACGATCTGTGTGTTAGTAATACTAAAGTTAACATATGAAAAGAATCCAAAGAAATTGAAATAAACTAATTATCAAAAGAAAAATTACAAACATGTGACGTTTAGAACGTTACAAAATACGAGAATAAATACCAGCAACTATATAATATATACCTACCTAGAAATATAAATGAAATTTTGGGTATTGCTTTACAAATTTATATGCATGCAACCGATCATATATTAACTCCTAAAAATGTAAATGAAATATTAAATACACGTATTACAATCTTATTAAATAAACATACTGTATATAATTAATAAGTATTGTGCGTCTCGTGTCACAATTGACCGGAACAATATATCTCACAACGAAAAAAATTACCAACATGAAAATCGGTAGCCGTAATCAATATTCATTAACTTCTTATATTCTTGTATATAATTAAGGTTTGTCTGATAAAAGAGTGAACGAACGGACTAAACGAAAATGATGCTGATGATCATTTTTGAATAGCGATGGCAAATTCGAGTCGTTGTTTGGAGTCGGTTTGATGGATCCGGGGCACTACTAAGATCCGAATCAGTGATGTGATGTATCGGATATATGCGCAACTCGATATTATTAAAACATACTACAGAATTCACTCAATTCTACGTTTACACTTGGAAATAAATTAATTTGGCAAATTCCGTTTACAGCATTTACGTTTCTCTAATGCTCAAAGATGTTGACAATGTAATCAAAGGAATTTGGGGAAGTAATCAAAGGAATTTGGGGATCTAATGAAATATTTAACCTATTCATGTCAATAATTAATGTGAAACTACAAAAAGACTGAGAAGAGAACACACTAGTATATTTTATTTTAGTGAAACACGGATTAATTATGAACAATTTATAAAAAAAAGAGAAAAAAGTATTTATTTATTTATAAAGCTTAATATGCCTTGAAGGCCTACAGCTGAAAAGGTTAATTTCCCATTACAGTTACTATTTATTTAATACATTTAATATTTCTATTTCTATTATTTCTACGGTACACAAAAACAAATATAGATGGAGATTCACAAGAAACCAACGGAAAGAAATGGCAGTGTGAAGGAATATAATAACATACCAGCAATCGAATGGAAAAGATACCTGACGGAACTTGGACGAATACTTGGACGAATCAGCTGGGATTGCTGTAAATGGCCAACTTATAAACAACATTAGATATGCAGTCGATACAGTGTTGCTGGCAGATAGTGCGCAGGGCTCCAAAGGATGATGGATAACGTTGTAGAAGCCTGTAACAAATACGTGAGAGTGGAAAAAATATTATATTTGGGCTGCAATATTAAGGATACTTGAGATCATCATCATCATCATCATCATTGGCTTTTACAACGCTTCGTGAATTTTTGCCGCGTTTACTATTGCCTTCCATTGATTCCGATCCTGTGCTATTATTTCCCATGGCCTTACTTCCATCTTCTCCAGGTCTTCCCTGACTACGTCTTTCCACCTTTTTCTAGGCCTTCCTGTCGATCTTCTACCATCTGGTCTTTCCCAAAACACATTGCTAATCAGTCTGTCGTCATCACTCCATACCACGTGGCCTGCCCATCCTAATCTATTGGCTTTTATGTATCTTACGATGTTTCCTTTCCCAAAGAGAGTCTCTATTTCATTGTTGTATCTGCTCCTCCATTCATCTGTCACGCTGTCCCTGCAAGAACCATATATAATTCGCAGGATTTTGCGTTCCCATACTAATAGCTTATTGATTTCTTTCTTTCTCAATGTCCATGTTTCACTTCCATATGTCACTGCTGGTCGTATTATGGTTTTGTACATTTGGATTTTGGCACGCCTTGAGAGAAGCTTTGACCTCATTAGATGTTGAATGGCAAAGAATGATTTATTCCCCGCCAGTATTCGTATTTCAACCTCCCGTTCTCCTGTGTTTTCACTGGTAATTGTTGCTCCTAGGTATTTGAATTCTTTGACCACCTCAAAATTATGATCGTTTATGGTAATGTTTTGTCTTATTCGCTGTCGTTCCTTTTTTGATACGACCATGTGTTTAGTTTTTTCTTCGTTTATTTTCAGGCCTACGCTTAGTGTTGCTTCTTCAAAGTTCGATACTATATCCTTAACTTCCAGTGTTGTCTGTGCTACTGCATTTACATCATCTGCAAATGCGAGAATAATCTTTGCTCCTCTGGCAGTTATGTCTGGTTTGACTCTGGTATAGATTTTTCGCATTGCATATTCCAATGCTAGGTTAAATAGTAATGGAGACAGCGGGTCTCCCTGTCTGAGTCCGGTGCTTATGCCGAAAGCCTTTGAAGTTTTGCCTCCTATTCTAATTTGTGCAAAGGAATTGTTGACACACATTCGCGCAATCATGGTCAGCTTCTTTGGTACGCCTAACTCCATCATTGCACTCCACAGTTTTAAGCGATCTATGGAATCATATGCTTGTTTGAAATCTATGAAGATCTGGTGTACTTCTTTATTATATTTCCAATACTTTTCTAGCATTTGTCTGATAGTAAATATTTGGTCGATTGTTGATCTTTCAGGCCTAAAGCCGCATTTTTAATCGCCAATAATTTCCTCTGTATATGGCAGTAATCGTTTTAGTACAACTAAAGCTAATTTCTTATATGTAGTACCGATTAGTGAGATTCCCCTGTAGTTGCCACATGTATCCTTTCTGCCTTTTTTATGTATTGGCACGATAATACAGCCACTCGATTCTTTTGGCATTATTTCTTGTTCCCAGGCTTCTTTCATTCATACTTGAGATCACAGTTACGAAATAAAAACTCGTATTGAAAAAGCCAGAAGCTCTTTCAACAGCCTTAGGAAGATTTCTGTAACTTATTTTTAAGTATCAATATACACATAAGAATTCTTAGATGTTACGTCTTTAATGTCCTCCTCTATGGAATAGAAAACTGGAGTCTTACAGAAGATGCCAAAAAACGATTGGAGGCATTTGAAATGTGGTGTTACCGACGTATGTTCTGCAAATAACATAACTATTCTCCAGAGAGTAAGAAAAGACAAAGAAATTATTACCGGCTTAAAAAACAGAAATACTGTGTCCACATCATGCGTAATGATAAATACCGACTTCTACAGTTGATTCTACAGGGCAAGATTGAGGGTAAGAGAGGCCCCGAACGTAGACGTATATCCTGGCTGGCCAATCTTAGGAAGTGGACTGGTCTAGCGTCAACTGATCTATTTGGAGCTGTTGTGAATAGAATAAGATGGGTCAATGTCGTCGCCAACGTCTCTAGAAGATAGGCACATTTAGAAGAAGTAACTTGAGCGAAGGGTACGGATGCACATCAATCGAACTATTCAGAGCAGCAACATCTAGGATCAGAATATCTATTTATCTAATATTTACGTTTTATTAAACATAAATGCTGCTTCCACTCCCTCTATAGTTTTAAAGGCATCGGTATATGATTATGGTTACTGTACGTCTTCAGTTCTTGGAATACATATTGATATAATGCTTCGAGATGGTTTTCTGCTTTTTTATGTATGGAGAGTTTGGTATTGATAGTTTTGATGGAAAAAATACAAGGAGAAACAGTTTTGACATTTGTTAAACAATAGTTATCTGGAAATTTGAATTCAAGTTCATTGAAGTATCTATTTGCCCTTTCATAAAAAGGAAGATTAAGACTAGTATGTGTAAGACTATGTATGTAAAAATATTGATAAAACGGTCTGAATTTACGTAGTGGATAAAAGGATTCATTGGATTTGCCTGTATTGCTGCTGCATATGTTAGTGAAAGTTAGGGCTAGTATAAAAGGCACCTAGTATGGCTCGAAGAGCACTATTTTGTATTCTATCGAGTTATTTTATCAAATATGGTTTGGCTGAATCGTAAATAATACAAGCGTAATCGAATTTGGACATGATCAATGGCTTGTATATCCTCCTGAGACCTGATGTCCAATTAAATGGACATTTACGTTTTATATATTTTTTTGGAAAGAACTAAATTTACAGCGCCGAGTCCCACGGTCCATCGTAGTGTATATACAAGTGACCCTGACAACAGCGCGCCGTATTACTGTGATCACATTATAACTTAGTTAACCTGTTAATCTCAAGTGACAAAAATGGCGGGCAGTTATAGAAAAACAATTGATGGTAAGTAGCTAATTTTATTAGATTATTAACCTAAATGTTGCTTAGTCTAATAACTATTATAAATGCATTCATGCGATGTAGTTGTCTTATCAAACCATTTTTAAATTGTTTTTTATCTAAAACGGGGATGTCCTTTTTTATGGACATCAGGTCCTTAGGCATATATAAAATATTATATTAGACTTTTTTGTTTCAGCTGTGTTTGGTAATAAAAAATATTTAGGACCCGAAGTTGACATTGAAAGACCTTTTGAATGCCTGGAAAATTCAGATATAGACGTTTCAGATTCTGAAAACTCTGATGACGGCTTTGATCCAAATGAAGAATCGTATCAGCCTCAGCAATCAGATTCGGCCCAACATACAGATGATGAACAAGACACAGAAATGCCACCCGAAGATGAATTAGATAACGTGCCACTCAGTGAACGAAAAAAAAGGAGAACCGAAATACATGGAAAAAAATGGGTGTTTTTGTCCCTCATCATATAGACTTTACTGGAATTGTCGATACAGTCTACGAGAGGCAAAATTGGAAAGTTGAAAACTATGTCGGTATGTATTTTAATGATTCAGATTTTGAGATTATTTGTAATTGTACAAATATTAAATTTTTGCAAGAAAAAGGAAAACCTTTGAACGTTACTCTAACGGAGGTGAAAAAATTTTTTGGAATATCTATTCTAATGTCCTGTCTGAATTATCCACAAATTAGAATGTTTTGGGCTAAGACAACAAAAGTCAACAGCATTGCACAAGCCATGACTCGTGATAGATATTTTCAAATCAGGAGCAACTTAAACGTAGTTATTGACGCTGATGTGCCTCAAGATCAAAGAAATGCTGACAAATTATTTAAGATCCGGCCTTGAGTTGACAGAATACGAAGAGGTTGCTTGACACTTCCAAGATACAATGAGGTTGCTGTGGACGAACAAATGATACCTTTTACGGGCGTGTGTAACATGAAACAATTTGTTCGAGGTAAACCTAACCCAGAAGGATTAAAAAATTTTGTCTGTGCCACTCCCAAAGGATTAATATTAGACTTCGATATTTATCAAGGGAAAAATACATTTCTGCAGAATGATGATGATGTTAAGAAGTTAGGTGTTGGTCCATCCGCAGTTATTAAGTTATCTACAACGTTATTAGAAGGAACACATGTGTTCATCGATAGATATTTCACCACCTTACCTTTACTTGAGTACATGTTAAACAAAAATATTTTTTTAACTGGTACAATAATGAGATCCAGAATACCCAAAGCAGTTCATGTAACATCGGATAAGGTGATGACTCGATTGGGTCGTGGTTCATCTGAGCAGGATGTAAGAGCTGATGGAAAAATTAACATAGTCCAATGGTATGATATGAAATCAGTTATGCTAGCGTCAACTGCATTGCAAATAGAACCTTCAGATGAATGTAAGCGGTGGTCAAAAAAGGACTCCCGATATATTGAGGTACCTAGACCAAACATTGTTAAAAAGTATAATGAATGCATGGGGGAATAGATTTAATTGACAGGATGATAAGTTATTATAGAATGGGAGCTAGAAGTAAAAAATGGACAGTCAAAACCATTTTTCACTTATTTGATCTTGCGATTGCCAATTCTTGGATTCTATACAGAGATGACCATAAGCAACTTGGTGATGCTAATAAAACCGTTATGAAGTTCCTGGAATTTAAAATAGCTGTTTCCGAGTTGCTCCTTAAAGACAACATTTCTGAAAATTCTGATTTTGGGAACACTTCAACATTAGTAACTAGAAACAGTTCCAATCCTAGACCATCACTTCAAACTTCTACTAAAAGAAAGATACAACACATTCCTGCAATGGCATCCGAGTTAAAAAATTCTGTTAGATGCAAGCTTCCAGGTTGCAAGGGTAAAACAAAAGTTTATTGTGAATCATGTGACATATTTTTATGTTTAACGGGAAATAACAATTGCTTTAAACAGTTTCATTTATAATAATTTTGTATTGATGCGATCCTGATGTCCTTTTAAATGGACATAATTTTTTTCATATTTAACAACAAAATAAAAATTTAGAAAAATTTACATGTGTTTTTATAATCAACATCATACGAATTTTACTATTTAATCAAAAAAAAAAACAAAAAGAATCAGCTCAGGTCTCAGGAGGATATAAGAGTCAGAATTTTACTATCTGCCCCCCACGTGTTTTTATAATGATAAGTGCAGATTGACAATTATTTTTTCAATTCCATGCCTAAATATTAAATTTTCTCAACATATTTTATTTCTTTATTAAATAGTTTTAATTCTGCAGTGATATAACTTCTTTTTTGTTTGGAAATAACATAACCTTTGATTTTGTTGTTGACAATTGAAGACCGGTAGAATTTGTCTATAGTGATAATTACTGTACCGAAACGTAAGATCAAGATGAAGAAAGGAAAAGAAAATTGAGTAATTTTATAAATTGAATATCTATCGTATCTATTCTAAAGTATATCTATTTTTTTTAAGCATTCTTAGTTTTTAATTTAGTGATGAGTATAAAATTGGTAAGAACCGTGACAGAACTTCATTGCAAACAATTTTGTGATTTCCAAAGACCCGACTCACCGAATCAGATCTGATCCGATCCTCCCATCGCTACTTATATGGTTATTTCGGTTCGTTATGAATTTTGTTTATCTCATTTGCATGGCAAAGATATCGAGTTATGTATTCAAAATTATTCAGACTTACTGACCGAAATATTAACTCGCCGATGAGTGATCTGTCGCTGAGCTATTTTAAATGCGATAATTGCTAAAACGAGTTGTTCAAACAATCATTATTGCATTAACGATGCTGCCGTTTTTTGTTGATCGGCTAACTGCCGGAGATCGGTGATGAAATCGTAGTGAAATAGTTCACCAAACTCCAGTTGGTTTATTTCGAAAAGATATTTTATGATCGACAATGATGATTGGATTTGCTTGATATGCACTTCGCTTGTGCCGCTGGTTAATAATCAAACTCCGTGCGAAAACAAAACTGATTTTATTTTGAATTACACAATACATGAATATATAAACGCTTATTAAGTATTATGTCCGCTCGCTCTGAGTGCTGTGTCACCGATCTCGTCTCGTATTTGAGTGTTGTCTGTCGTCTTTGGGGTGCCTTAAGGGACTCGTCTTATCTTCACATATGGCCTAATATATCTTCCTACGCTACTATGTTGTCGGGTTGTAAAAAATGTATAAATAAACTTAAATTGGATAGAGGCGTGAACAATGATCACTAAATTAAATCATTATGATCTCCAGAAAGGAAAAATGACATACACCAGATACTACTGATTATGAAAGTTATGGGTATAAAGTGGCTTCAACACTGACTAATATTGTCAGGCAGTGACTTCAATTCAAGATAGTTGTAGTCAATATTACATGGCATTTATGCTTATAAGGTTCTTGGTGCTTATTCATTATGAGGTTCAAAGCATCCTTTTAACAGATAGCTTAGAAAAATAAAAAAGTGGTGTTGCAACTATTTAAGGACCTAATCAAACTACCCAAAGAAAGTGTCTGCTAGATATAGCATACTATACAGTGTGTCCGTCAAGTATGGAATAAATTCGATATTTTCTAAATGAAAAGCCTTTTTAAAAAAATCGAAAACACGTCGATTTTTAAATTTAATGTTCTACATTTTACATTTTTAAATTTAATGTTTTACATTTTACAATAAAATTTCATTATACAAGGTGATACACACTACAGTGATGACGTCATCGGATCTTTTTTTAAATGTAACACCCTGTATTTTAGGACATTTTTAGATCGATAAAAATGAGCTGAATATAAAAAAGTATAATACTCGGGTCTAATGGATATAATTTGAACGATATACGCTTAGAAAATTAATTTTTATTGATTTATAATATTAATAAATTATAAATAAATTAGAATAAATAACTTGAAAGTAATTCAGTAATTATTACATGACTTAATATTAAATGTTCGAATTGTAGCCCTTGTTGTATTTGACAGTAACCTAAACGTTGTACAAATTCATCGAGCTCCTCGATAATACTGGGTTAGAAAGAAGACTCAAACGAAGAAAAGCTTTTGAGTTAGTGTAAACTGTAATTAGTGTAAAAGTAGAGCATAGTGCTGTGTTGTGAATTTGCATGTTAGGTATTAGTGCATAGCTGTTAGATAAAATAAGAGGACGCCATAGGGTAAGCTCTTAGAATGCATCCTTTAGTAAATTAAGACAGATAAAAATTGATAATGTGACACTGTGTGATATTGTGACACTTATTAAAAATCTGCACCAGTCCAATATAGCAACAGTACGACTAGATCAGAAGTTCTCAAACCAATTCAAGATCGAGAGAGGTGTCAGACAAGGATGCGTGCTGTCATCTGACTTATTCAACATTTATGGTGAACATGTCATGAGGATAGATTTAGATGGATGGGCCGGTAGAGTGACAGTGGCTGGTAGGAAGATCTCCAATTTAAGATTTGCTGATGACACTACACTTATAGTTGCAAATGAGCAAGAAATGTTTAATCCCCTGCGAAGAGTTGAGTATGAAAGCAATAAAGTTGGTCTGAAAATCAATAAAGCTAAGACAAAAATAATGGTGGTCGACACGTTCCACACTATTCAACTTACTAACATGTTACAGAAATACCAGATAGTGGACAGTTTTGTATATCTTGGGTCTAGTATAACTAACGATGGTAACTATGAAGCAGAGATTCGGAGACGTATTGGTATGACAAAAACTGCGATGAATCGCCTAATAAAGTTTGGAAAGACAGATCTATCTCTCAAAATATCAATACGAGACTGGTAAAGGCCCCTTGTTTTCTCAATATTTCTATACAGGGCATTGGACTCTTCGCAGATGCGAGCGCCAAAAAATTAATGCCTTTAAAAGGTGGTGCTGGAGAAGAATGCTGCGCATACCTTGGCCAGCTCATAGGACAAACGTTTCCATTCTAAATCAACTCGAGATTAAAAAAAGGCTGTCCACAATATGTCTGAAATGTATTCTGCAATTTTTCAGTTACGTGGTTCGCAGAGGTAACGATAGTTTAAAGAGATTAATTGTTTCTGGAAACGTTCCGGGAAGAAGATTAAGAGGATGATTACCAACTAGATGGTCCAACCAAATTAAGAATCCAGCTGAAAACTTATTCTGCGAAGCTCTCAGAGCAGCTGAGGATAGAGACCAATGAAGAAACATTGTTAGGAATATTGGAAGAAATCACGATTCTCAGTAATGCGGAAATGACAAGAGATAGTAGCTTAAATATTCAGTTTTATATTCCAACTCTTCATGAATAATAAATAATAATAAAAAATAAGTCTCTTACTAAATAGCTCTTTAGGAGAGAAAAAAAGATGGCAAAAAACAACGGTATTAATAATATAAATCCCACCAAATTGAAAAAAAAAATTATTAGAAATTAGAAAATTTAGAGCACACAATGCTCTTAGTGCCATATGTACATACATTCTTTTTTGTTACATGTTTTAATTTTAATACAAAATAAAAGGCCTTTACTAAATTTTTTGTTATTATTACACCCATTTATCATAGACTAATCTCATCTCTCTAGTACAATCTTATTGTCCATCTACGAAATGATAGTAAACAACGGTGAAAAACCAACAACAATACCGAAAGCATCAATTTACAATTTATACGTCAATGAGTTATAATAGGGTAGAAAATATAAATAAATGATTTTGCTCCGTAGGTGACTAAACACTCGTTTCAAGGTAATAAATAACCTTGTCTAGAACACATCCCTGGGTGCACCTTTGGTGGATACAAGAGGTAGATAAACTTTTCTTTTGGAAGTGGGAATGTGCCGCTAGCATACGAGATTAAAATCGAAACCGAATTTTTGCTACGGATTTATCGTTTTTTGTTTTACCCAAGATCTAATTTAATTTTTGGAAATAACAAATGTGAAACGCTTTTAAAAAAATGTCTTATATCAATAGATATTCTTATTCGTTTATCATGTTATATCAATTGTATGAATCACAAAATTCTTAGCGTATAAAATACTTAAAATAGTTCTAGATTAGTTTATCATTTCTAACAATCCGAGAACATTAATGATCGAGCAATTGCTTTTAATAAATTAAACGGATCCCCAACAGATTTGAACATACTTATTACAGGTTTATTTTTATTGAAAACATTGTTATTCTTCTGCTAGTGTTATAATTTTATTCAGTTAATTTGTTATCGCTTTAAGAAGTTTAATACTTTGTAAATAGGTATATTTAAAAAACCCTTAGAAGGGCTACATCACAATAACAAACGTTTCCGGAATAATAATTCCATCATCAGGTTAAAAACAGGTTAACATGCCTGAGCCTTGGTTAATCGTTGTTTTTTGTTCCCACCCCCTATAAGAGTTTTTTTTGCGTCTCCTTTGGGATATTCTCAGCAAAGTTCAGCTTGTTCGTATGATTTTTAGAGGTTTAGTGTCACTTTTCTCTCTGACGACTTGAGTATAAACATCTTTTGTAAACCAGTTTAAAGTTGCTGCATGGAACGCCAACGACCTAACAAATAATGTCCAAGAAATTATATTATTTTTAAAACCTAACAAAATATACATTAATAATTTTAGAGAGTCATTTAACTGGTAGAACAGTTGTCAAAATTCTATTTTACACAACATATTTTACCCACAAGTTTACATTTTACAAAGTTATTCCACACCTAAAATTCAGAGAACTTCAATCAGAACAGAAACGTTCTCCTGGCCATTGATTGTCGCAGCTATTTATTCACCTTCCAGACATAATATCCTAGATTAAGAATATGACAGCTTCTTCCAAACCCATGGCTCACACTTCCTTGTAGCAGGCGATTGAAATAACAAAAATACTCTATTCTCCGTTCATAAATTGTTGAGAGCACGAAATGTGCCTCAAACTCATAAAACGGTCGTAAACCATAGGCGTTCCTGAGGTGTTTATTCATTAAATAATAATATAATATTTTTTAATACTGTTATATATAATATTAATAATATTTTAATACTAATATATTTAGCAAAAAAACAATTAAAACTTTCATGGCTAATGTTATGTAATTATATTATATTATTAAAAATAAGAATTTAACCATTAACAATTTTGTAAATAAGAATACCTTATTTCTTTGGATATTTCAATACTAATCTTCGCGTTTAATCACTTTACTAGAAAACCTGGAATTCATATCCGAAGGTACTATTCGTTGCAAGATAATTAGGATGGAATTCCCCAGATTTTTAGTAATATAATGGGTATGCTTTGGCCACGTGCCTCGTTTGTTCAGTTTATATTCAAAACTTAACTTAAAAGGGTGAAGTTATTACGAACGAAAACAATTTTTTTGTTTAGTACGTTTTTGATCGCATGTAATTTACGGCTCGTCGGTGTGTCCGCGTCTACGGCAGTAATTAGGGTCTCGAATATTTCTTTTGCGAATTATATGCAGTGCGTAAGTGATTTTTTATTCCATATACCTACGAACAAATACGTACCTTTCGCTCGTGCTCGTTTTGTTGGATTGTTTGTGATGGCTTCATCATCAACATCATCAAGTTTTACACCGGTACTGTTGCGTACAGTCAGAATCCCACAAACACTGTTCGCAACATAGTCGAAAGTTGTGCCAACATGACTGGCGTAGGAGAGTCAACTATATATAGGTTCCTATCAGAAAGAAAAAAACATGGTATAGCTAACTCAAACACAAACGAACACTTAAAGAGAGGGAAAAAGCCTATTGAAATTGATGAATTTGCTAAAAATGGTATTCGACGGAAAATTCATGGATTTTTTTTTAAAAAGAAATACCAAACCTAAACAAAATTTTACAAGAAGTTAGAGACGACCCGGATTTGCCTCATATCGGACGAACTAAATTGTGGCAAGTTTTAAAGGAATTAAATTTCCGGTGGGAGAAATCAGACCGAAAATCACTTTTGATTGACCGGGAGGAGATAATATGTTGGAGAAGAAATTATCTAAGATCCATACGAAAATTCCGGGCTGAAGGAAGGCCCATCTTCTACCAGGATGAAACGTGGGTAAACTCAGGTCATACTCTAAAAAAAATTTGGTCAGATAAAAATATATTAAGCTCCAGGCAAGCCTTTATGGAAGGTTGGTCTACTGGTATCTCCCCACCTTCTGGTAAAGGCAGTAGATTAATAATTTCTCATATTGGCAGTGAAAAAGGATTTGTTAAGCATGGTTTGTTGGAATTTCAGTCCAAAAGCACAAAAGACTATCACGAGAAGATGACAGCTGATGTTTTCGAAGAGTATTTTGAGCAGATGATTGAACACATACCACCAAATTCAATTATAGTATTAGATAATGCACCTTATCATTCACGACTAGTAAAAAGACTTCCAACGACTGCGTGGAAGAAACAGGATATTCTTGACTGGCTGCGGAATAAGTATCTGCCTTACGAAGATGGAATGGTAAAAGCAGAACTTCTAAAAATTGCCCGGCAACACAAATCTAAGTTCAAGGAATACGTAGTTGACAAAATGGCGGAAAGGAAAAACATTACAGTCCTTAGACTTCCACCCTACCACTGCGAAATAAATCCAATTGAACTCATTTGGGCACAAATGAAAAGTTATGTGGCTAGAAAAAATACGTTATATAAAATACAAACTGTACGTGAATTGTTATACGAGTCTTTACAACATATTACAGAACAAAACTGGAAAGACGCAGTAAGGCATGTAATAGAAGAAGAACAAAAAATGTGGGATCTTGATAACATAATTGATGCGACCGTAGAGACACAACCGCTAATTATTAACCCTCAAGATGACTCGGATTCCGAAGTTGATCCTATTTATTTTGAATTTGAATAGTTTTCTAATCATAATTATATAAGGTAAGTAATAATAGTTGTAATCGTAAGGTATTAAAGGCGAAAGGTGCAAAATGTCGCCTGTCAAAATGTTCAATGTGTTTTAAATGTATCCTTTTTTTTTCAAATCCTGAGAAAATTAAACAGCATTTTTGAAAAATTTAAAGGCAGAATGAAATATTTTTTAGAATAAATAAAAAGTTTCTTTTGCATGCAATATTTTCAATTAAAAATTATACTATATTTTTTCTTTTATTTTCACCCCTGTTACATAGCATATTAAAATAAACATTGTAGAAGTTTTCAGGGACTTTCTGCCCTGAGTAATAATGTAATCTTTCATTCTGCGTTTAAATTTTTCAAAAATATTTATTAGTTTTCTCCGGATTCGAAAATAATGGATACATTTAAAACACATTGGAAATTTTGCCAGGCGACATTTCGCGCCTTTTTCCTTAATTAAATAAATGTATCTTTTACAAATGGCAAGAAACTTTTTATTTTTGAATAAAATAAATAAGTTTTATTAAGAAATACAATTTACATAAGTACACTTTAAAAAAATATATTTCTTTAGTTCAAATAAATGTTTCATATACCCTATCATATACTCTATGACACTGGTCGTTCATTTCTAACCATTAAAAATACCTCCGTAATAGTATTATAAGGTATTGTATTCCTTCAGATATAAGGTGGGTTAGTCGAAAACGTCTTAAACCGTCAGTTTTAGGTTGGTTTTTACTATTATATCGTATTACCTATCCTCTCTGTATTTCAGTTTTCTAATTAGGGTTAAACTTGTAGTGAGCTATCAACAAATTGTGAACGGACGTTATGTAGATCAGGACTACTTACAACGAAAAATAGAAATCTACATTGATTACTTCAGAAAAACACTTCATTCTTCTTATTCACAGGACAACCAACATACTGGCCAACAGATAACAACAAAATTCCGGATCTTCTAGATTTTGCAATATTTAAAGGTTTACCAAACACGCATTCAAAAATAGAGCCTAGTTTTGACCTAAGTTCCAACCACAGCGTCATAACTATAACATTAGGCACAACTATAATATACAATCAATAGCCATTAAGACTATCTAATAAAAAAACAAACTGTGCTTAGAAGAAAAACAAAGAAATATCTTGGGTTGCATTTGGACCGAACGCTTACCTGGAAGCAACACATTATCGCCAAAAAACTCAATATAAAATTAAAACAAATGAATTGGTTACTTGGCAGAAAGTTACAACTGTCATTGGAGAACAAAATACTTCTCCACAAAGTCATATTAAAACCAACATGGACTTATGGCGGCGTAGAACTCTGGTGCTGTAGCAAGCTTTCAAACACAACAATTTTGCAGACCTTCCAATCAAAAACACTGCGTATGATAGCTAACGCCCGTTGGTATGTGAGCAATGCAACCATCCACAATGACCTAGAAGCATCAACCGTCATATCACTTCACGCCAACAAGGCCAAAATTCTTAATTCAAAGCACCACAGCCAAAATATCAGTGAATTATATCAGCCACCAGCAATGGAGAAACGAAGACTAAAGAGGATTTGGCCGGAAGACCTGGTTACATAGGTGAAAATGGAGAACTGTCGCTGGACGATAACAAATCAAGTCAATATTGTCATCACATTTACTGATTACTCAATGTACTGTTCATGAGTAGATTGTAAATATGCATTTAAATATAAAAAAAAGTTTATAATTATTGGATTGTCTTTGTTGCTGTATTGCAAGAAAATTAATTCTATTATCCTTTTTTATTTCGTGAGAAAATTTGATTAGTATAAAAGGTATTACAAAATTCAGTATTTTTTTTAGATATTTTACTTACTGATAGATTATTTATAATGCAAAATGCAAGTCTGAAGAAACTTTGATAAACACACCAATAACAAAATATTTAATAACATGCAATAAAAACTGATTCACAAGAGAATCACAAGAAAATAATTTAGTACAGTTGTCTTGAGCATTCCTCCTGTAGTTTGAACCATTTAATAATCATTTATTATGATAGGTTTCTGTTTCCTATTAAGTAGATTCTCCTTATTTTTACATAACTACCTGATACCTTAAAAAATATTTCGTCCCTGTGGAATTTACATCGATTCTGCTAACAAACCTATAAAATGAAGTTCCCCGTTGAAGTGATTTATTGAACAATACCTGTCAAAAATCTCGACCGGTAACGCCCTTGGGTCTATCCAACTTTGAAATGATTAATAGTTATTAAAACGAAGAGAAGACCAGCGAAGAAAGAAACAAGTCGTCATGTAAGATGAGCATTTGTTGAACGGTCGGAGTGTATGTTTTTGATAATTTGACCAATTTTGCGGCTTTCACTCGTTTCGTATCACTTACTTAGCTCTGGGAAGGGTACTTTACCTTTTCATTCATTACTAGATAAGGCAAATTATTTTTCAGTGATATCCAAAAACAATAGTATTATAGAATGGATATTTATTTTCATTTGTCTCTAATTAATTTGTGCTTTATCTCATCTTGACTTTATTTGTAATAAAACCTTTTATCACAGAGATATTTACTTTGTATTCTGTTTGATCTGTTGTATACGAAAACATTGCAGATAATTCTGAGAACGATAATGATACTCCTATACAACGACGCTACAGTTCATGACGGCCAAAGCCTGAACTTACGCAAGTAATCGTCAATCAAACTGAGACGAGGTCTTCTTCCATTTTTTTGCTACTGGGTTCATCTTTTTTCTAAATATCTTTCATTAGTTGATCTTTGACAGGAGCCTATGACACAGTAAGGCACAAAACATTGTTCCGAAAATTATACGACACTCTCAATCACCACCATCTGGGTAAGGTCGTATATTCCTTACTACAAAAAGATGTTTTTTCGTTATGCTGGAGGGTAAAGTAAGTAGGTAGAGAGAAAAAGGTCTCCCACAGGAAGTGTTTTAGCACCAATGCTCTTCAATATATACACAAACGACCAACCTACGCCGACTGAAACCAAGCATTTCCTCTATGCTGACGATCTTGCAATATGTGCTCAAGGAAATAGTTTTGAAGAAGTGCAAGAGAAACTCGAAACTGCCTTAAAAACAATGACAGCGTACTACCTGCAGAATTTCCTGAGACCCAATCCCTCTAAAACCCAAGTTTGCGCTTTCCACCTTCGCGCAAAGGAAGCCAAGCGAAAACTCCAAATTACGTGGAATGGTAATATATTAGAACATACAAACCAACTTATATATCTTGGAGTAACTCTGGACCGGTCTTTCACCTACAGACAACATTGCATAAAAATGAGAGAGAAAGTAACAACTAGGAACAGCATACTCAGAAAGCTCACGGGAAGTAAATGGAGTGCACGTCCTGGCGTTTTAAGAACAACGGCACAGTCATTGTGTTTCTCAACTGCTAATTATACGTGCCCCGTTTGGGGCAGATCTGTCCATACCAAACAAGTTGATACTGCGCTGAATGAGACATGCAGGATAGTAACGGGGTGCATTGAACCAACGCCACGCTAAAAACTATATAAAGCAGCGGGTTTTGGAGAACCCTCAACACGCAGAGGCGTTGCAGAGCACATCGAGAAAATTAAACAGATCGCGGACGAGCGGCATGCTCTATACAAAGATCGAACACCACGAAAGCGACTAAAATCCAGAAAAAGCTTTCTTGGAACAGTGCAGGATGAACCGCCTGAGTATTTTCCTCTTCCCCAGGTTCAATGGACCGGCCAGTCCCTAGACTATAAAACGTGGAAAACTATGAATAGGATAAGAACGGAGGTTGCTCCAGTAAAATCAAACATGGCAAAATGGGGAAAAATATACCAAGATGATGTGAACTGTGACTGTGGAGAAACACAGAATATGGAATATCTTCATACATGCAGAAACTGTCCTCATCGATGTACCCCCGAAGATTTGTGGCTCGCCAATAAAGATGGAATCGACGTCCATACACGATGAAGTAAAGTAAGTTGATCTTTATTTATCTTTATAATAATCACAATACCATAGGTATTGTGGAATTTTAATGCCATTATTGTAACCCTTTTGGTGAACCTTATTTTCTTTTGCTACAATTGCTACCAAATTCTTCCATCAATCATTTATATATATCTTTGTAGTTTTTATTTCCGCTATTGATTTAAGCGTCTTTGGGAAAGTGTTCTCCTGACTTAATTATCCTTAATTATTTCGGTCTTTGGCTGGAAATACTACCTTACTGTTTTAATTCACGTTACTCTTGCCTGTATTTTTCGTTACGTTTCGTTACTATATTTGGTTCATATATTTATCATTTGCAGTCTGGATTTATTTCTTTCGTTTAAAAATAGTTCACATTCAGATAGGTTATGTATATTTTAGTACTAACACTTCTACTTGACAAATTGACTGATGTTCATGATGATTTGCTAGCTACAGCTTTGAACATAATAAAACGTAGTAAGCTTGATGTTGAGCAATATTTCCTAGCATCGGAAATAGCGGCGAAACAGGTCAGTCCAGTCATCAACGAAGACAAAACCAAGTAGATGTTGGTTACTTAGAATCGTGTAGCAAATGAGGAAAGAAAAACAGCCTGTGGAAGTTATATATTTGAACGTGCTTTCCATATCTTGGCTCACTGATGACTACTAGAGAAGTAGGTCCTAATATAAGCCGTGTGGTTAATATGCGCCCTCATCAAAAATTGGACATGACAGATAGCGATATCTTTTAAAAATAGTTAAGAATGCGAAGTGTTCGTTAATTTGCCAACCTCCCGCATTTATTTGTATGTCTGAATGAGGTTAGGACATTCGACAGATTTCTGATATTTATTCACGGTAAGTTTTAATTGTCGAGTTTGTATCGATTCAGTTGTATTTTTGGAAAATGTTTGTTCAAGTGTAATGTGTTAGGTTTGTATTTTAGCATACTATATACATCTCGGTATCTTTTTTTTTTTCAGATCAGCCATGACTCGAAGCAAACCTAAATATCAGAGAAAAAACATAAGAAAAAAATGGAGGTTGTTAGCAATAAAATAATGAGTTTGAAAAATGCCAGTAAAAATTTCAACATACCAACATCTTCTTTGCAAAATTTCTGAAAATTCAGAAGACTAGAGGCTTAAATATAGAGCAAATAATTTCAACTTCACTTGGGAGAAAACAGTATTAGGAAAAGAGATCGAAGTACAAATGGTTCAGTACTTTTCAGAAATGCAAGCTGTATATTTTGGTCTAACACGAAAAGGATTTCGCAGAATGGCATACAAATTAGCTACAAAAATGGATTAACTCATCAGTTAAAAAATAACCTTGCGGAAAGAAGCTGCCTGGACGCTTTCTTAAGGCGTCACAACAGTTCCCTGTCACTTCGAAGACCTACTTGAACTTTTTTTTCTAGAGCTCTGGGATTCAACAAAACAAAAGTAGAGTTTTTTAAAAAATTGAAAACCAAGTACAAGAAACATAACTATTCTCCGCATAGAGTTTTCAATGTAGATAAAACTCTATTGTCAATTTTTCAGAGCAAAGTTGTATAAGTAGTATGAAGGAAAGGAAAACGACAAATTGCGTCAATAACATCTGCTCAAAGTGGTTCTCCTGTAACTTTAATTGTAGCAATGTGTACTGCTGCTAGTTAATTTGCTCCACCTTTGTTGATTTTTCCCGAAAAAATCGAAATGACCAGTTACTGCGTGGTGTTTCATCTGGGTCAATATATATGGTTCACCCAAGTGTTTGAGTAAAAGAGGACTTGTTTACAGAGTGGACGAAACATTTTATAAATTTTGTGAAACCAACAAAAGGGTCTCCTGTTCTTCTAGTACTTGATGGCTATTATAGCCACACGTGCAATTTAGAAGTGTTTGATTTGGCTAGGGAAAACTTTGTTTTCTCTTGCTAAAACTCCAAAAGACTTAATAACGTAAAAAAATGCACTTGGAAATTCAGTAAGTGAGGGTTCAACATTGCCAAAAAATAAGAAAAATTCAGAAGAAATCAAAAACATCCGACAACAGGACTGAAGGCAGTTTAGCAGCAACCGAACAACTTTTTCCATGATGTTGACGTTGAGAAAGTTGGTCAAGACACAATAGACCACCAAGATGCAGAAAGCATATTTTGTAAGACAATTTCAAGCAGACAGTAATAGACAGCTTTGGATCCAATGCCTTATGTGTAACTTGTGGGCACATGAACTATGTTCAGGAGAAAGACACTTACGTTTGCGGTTTTTGTAAATATGCTATTTATTTCTGTTTTAATAATTAAGTTACTAAACTATGTTCTTTTGGTTAAATAATACATCTTCGATTGATTTTTCTTAGGCACCAAATTTCCAGCACACCGAGCAATTTTAAAATTTTCACCAAATTTATATTATATTTAAAATATGTTTTTCTGTAAGCTTTTTTTAAATAAATAACTTTTTAGTATTTTTAATCGATGTTGAATCTGAAGATATCTACAATTTCAAATAACTATCATAAAAGAGAAAAAAAAAATATTTGAAAAAAAAAATTGGGCCCATATTTGGACCTTCTCTTCTACTTTAAAACAAACTAAGAAATTAAAAGATCAAAAAAACCTATTACTAAAAAGTACTATTCCAAAGAACTAAAATTATTATATACAATTCACTGTTCTAGGCACATATGGGAGAGAAACATGGATTCTAACGCATAAGGATGAAAGAGTTTTGGGAATATTCAAACGTAAAATACTCTGCAAAATTATGTTGGGCTATAAACGATGAAGGACATTGGTGCAAAGGATAAAACTTTGAATTATACCAACTCTTTAACGAACCAGACGTGCGCCGGGCCGTAACGGAAATAACAAATTAATTTTGTCAAGTCTTTAATGAACTATTCACCTGCTTAAATCCCAAACATTGTATTTACTCAAATGATTTGTCAGCTCACTTGAAGTTAGATGTCTATTTCATAGATGTAAAGAAATCAATATTCGATCTTCACCATTATCATAATTGACATAATTGTTTGGTCCTTGATCTGGGTTGTTCAGTTATTCCTCTCCATTAATTTCTATTTCTAGCTTTCGCTCTACAGTTTTTTGTCTCGAATTTTCTCAGATCCTCCTGCACCTGAATCATGAGTTGCATTTTTGACCAGCCGTTGCATCATTTTTCTACCATGTGTTATTGCGCTACGATTTTTGTTGGTTCAGAGTTTTCTATGCAATCTAAACGGCCCATCAATTTTTACCATATTAGGTTTTCTCTGCAATTTAACATTGTATCATTTCAAATGCCATTTTTGCAAATACCGTATAAATATCAAAGGACTTTCCTGTCAATTATAGCAAGTTGCCATATTTGACAGAATGGATTTATCGGATTTTGTCAGTATCCAGGTTGCTGAACCATCACTGAGCATTGATCTCAATAGGATTTATAGAAGCGTGATTTGGTTTCCCTGGTAAATATGTCTAATATCAGATGTCGTAAAAGTCCATTTTATGGTGGATTTGCTGCATAGATTCTGCGTTTAATTTCCTGCGTGTCTTTGTGTTGTCTCTATCTATTAGGGATCCCTGGTGTGCAGATTCTAAGAATATTACGGTTTCTGAGGCGTCTGCGGTTTGATTCTGGCCTACTGATGTAACACCTGTTCAATTTAACCATTTACACCTAAAGTTTGTAGTGCTGCTACTTCTAAACATTTTAGTTACTAAAAAGAAAAGAGGTTAGTCTTTGTATGTGGGTATATTTTATTTTATAAAAACCCTTAAAAGGGCAACATTACAAGCACGAACGTTTTCGGAACAACTGTTCCATCATCAGGTTAAAATGCAGGTTAACATGCCTGAGCCACCAAAATATTTGGGTAAAAACCCTTTAAATTGAAAAATGTTACCGAAGAATGTACATGATGTTTATAATACTATATGATGTTTAATATTTTAATTAGATTTTACTTCAGGTAACATACACCCATGCTTAAGTGAGTTGAGCACTCACATATCATATCAGTATATGAGCTACTCACTTAAGCATGGGTGTATGTTACCTGAAGTAAAATCTAATTAAAATATTAAACATCATATAGTATTATAAACATCATGTACATTCTTCGGTAACATTTTTCAATTTAAAGGGTTTTTACCCAAATATTTTGGTGGCTCAGGCATGTTAACCTGCATTTTAACCTGATGATGGAACAGTTGTTCCGAAAACGTTCGTGCTTGTAATGTTGCCCTTTTAAGGGTTTTTATAAAATAAAATATACCCACATACAAAGACTAACCTCTTTTGTTATACGTGGTATACAGCCAGCTACAGGAATTATTTTCCTTGTGGATTTTATTTTAGTTACTGTTAATTTATTTTCCTATTAAATATTATTTTGTTTTTTAATTAGACAAATAAATAAATAGTATGTAATCATATAAAAGATTTCATTTATAACGTAACAGCAATCTAAAAATTAATATAGAGGAACCAAACCTTTATATCCTACTCGATTAAATTTTTAATAGTTTCGAATCGTTTTGATATGAGAGAAATGACCGTCGTTTAATTTCTCGTTTTCTCAATTCCCAATTCCACTTGTCTATAAGTTATTTTTACGATGCCGATGTCACTACACATTAAATTGGAAACTTGTTTTGGAAATTTCTCGATTATCAATTAAATGCCCGATTCGGTGTATGAGTCCCATTGCCAGTTACGTAACCCTTAAAATCAAATAGGTAATTGAAATTCTTGATCTTAATTAAATTAATATACAGGGTGGAGAAATATCGAAATGGGTATAAGTGGCCAAGAGAAAACATTTGGAGAAATTATACAAGAAAAAATTTTATTATCCAGCAATTGTACCATTCCGATAACAATTAAAGTGAGTCCGAAGATTTTATGATGCCGTCACTAGATTTGAAAAAGTACAGGTGCACTTTATTGTAGAATCACTGATTCGATCAAGTAGTGATAAAACAGAAAATTATGGTGTTAAATATGGTTTCAGCAGTGGATAGTAGTTACTGGATAAATAAGTTTAAATACTAATCCTGTCGCATCATCAGGTCAAAAGTTTGGAACATGAAAAAAACAGAGCAACATAATTTATTCTAAACATTTTGCTATTTCGTGCCTAAGGTACTTTCAGATCTTTTTCTATAGTGGAGCATTTACTATAGACCAGGGATCCTCACTAGAATTTCTTTGAGAGCCTAATAGTTTGAATGAAATTTTCCTCAGGGCCGCAAGTACAAGTGGTGGTATGAAATAACATTAAAACTATGTGACTATAACATAAGTTTATTACAAGTTACGTAAAAACAATATAATTATAAATTATATGGACTGCTTTGCATGTAAAAAGTAGGAAAATGTCTTTTACTTGACTCCAGGAATGTCAAGTCCTGAATTTGTTAATTCTTTGAAGTCGACGGGTTAAATCTTTCACAGCTCTCTAGAATGGCATCTATGTTAACAGGTTGGGAAGAAACTGAAATTCTCGAAATGTTTTCAAAGTTCTCACTAGGTAGCCTAGATCTGTACTTGTTTCTTATGAACTTCAGCTTACTGAATGTAGATTCACAGACATAATATGTAGATGCAAAAATACACCAAATTTTCTGAGCACAGTCAATTAAGTTAGGAAATTTGTCATTTTCAACTGCTTCTTAAAACTTATAGTGAGCTTTTTCCTTGTTTTTTTCTTCAAAAATACTTTTGAGCTCTGTATCATTCTGAAGATCAATTAACTAATTTTTCAAATCCCTAGCTTCGTATTCAAAAATAGAAAGATGAGCTACATTTGCTGTTATTGCCCATGGATTTTCCACCAAACGAAATGGTTCTTGGAACTTCCTGAAGTCACTAAACCTCACAGACATTTCATCCTTTAGGTCTGCTAACAGCTTCAATAGGACAGAAATCTCTTGACTTTCATGTGGATTTTCATCAAACAGTATTTTAAGGGAACGAAAGCTGGAATAATCTTCAGTTGACAATTCTTCAATATACATATTCAGCTTCTGCTCCAGTTAAAACATAATACTCATCATTTTCGTTACAATGTTATTGTAGTCTCCTTGCAATTTGGTCAATGTTTCATTCATAATGCTTATTATATCAGTGATAAACGCTACTTTAAGCCACCAACTAAAATTAGTAATATCAGGAAACTCTTTACTCTTTGTAGCAAAAAAAAAATAATCTCATGTCGAATGCTGAAGAAACGTTCCAAAACTTTACGCTTACTGAGCCATCTCACTTCTGTGTTTTAAAGAATGTCCCCATATTGCGACATAAGTTTTTTCAAAAATTCTTGAAACTCTGTGTTGTTTAGTTCATTTGATCTTATGACATTCACAATCTTTACAAGTGTTTTCATAACACAGCTGAAATTTTCACCAAATTTAGCAGCCAAGCTTTCTTGATGAATGATACAATGAAAACTCAATAAATTATCATTTCCCAAGTGTTTTTTCAACAGCTAAACAAACCCTATATTTCGCTCCAACATTGATGGGCAACCATCAGTACACACAATAAAAACCTTCCACAAAGTTTTGAAATATCTTTCAAAACCGTCCGGCCAGTGCCACTGTGGAGGGGGTAAAGATGACTAATGCGAAATGCGGTACAATGCATGGCGCCGCTCTACACTACTATATACAATCTAATTAAATACCATAGTGTCACCTCGGGGGAACAAATAAGGATCTAACCACCTTCTGAAATCCCCAGGTGCTCTGTAGAGGGCTTCGGAGTTAACGTCGAGAGCTCCTATACTTTAAGTCCATTTTCGGGTTATGGACTTGTAAATATTTCGGTGTCTTGCCTTGAAAAAGGCAAGATATTTCTTACATGACAATTTCTTCGTCGAAATAAAACATCAAGTTAAGTTGAAACAATTCTCAGCCACAGAGTATGGAAAATAAATGCAGGAAGCAGAGCCCCGAGAGCACTAAGCTCTCGGAGAGCCCGTGAGGGACTGACTTGGCTGACCTGAAAATCGCCAATATTTATATGCGCTGTTCGAGCGATAAATAGGGATTTCCAGGTCAAGAGCCAATGGGAAAATTCGAGGCGGGGCGATGCGCATCGAAATGCGTACTAGTCCACAGACTATCGCATTCGATGACAATAGAAACATAATTATATTATAACTAGCAAATTTTGTTTTACTGCCTAGCAGAATGAGGGCCGCAAATAATCGCTCTGAGGACCGCATGCGGCCCACGGGCCGCGTAGTGAGTATGGCTGCTATAGACCTTAACACTTTGTTTTGGAAGCGTTAAAGAATTGCAAGATTAGAATTGCTAGCGGTGTCCCATAGCTGAATACCATATGTCTATATGGGTTTGAGAATCGCCTTGAAAAGCAGTTTGTTATCCAATGTTAATTTAGAGTTTCGACAAATCAAACAGTACATATGCTTAAATTTAATGCCCAGTTATTTTCTTCTGGTAAAAATCATGCTGCCAGGTTAGTAGTTTGTCAAGATGGATGGATGTCAAGTATTTTGTGTCGTTTGCATTACTTAATTGCTTGCTGTTGACTGTCACTGGAGGGCATTCACCTCGTTTCATTGTGAAGATTACATAATTCGCCATTTTTTAGTCATTTTTCTATTTTATTTAGATTTTCTTGTAAATTTTCTGATGCTTTTATTCAGACTTTTGAGCTATAGTTATACAGAAGGATCCTGAAGATACCATGGGCAGACAAAGTCACCAATGAAGAAGTACTACAAAGGATGAACACAACCGCAGATTTGGTCAACATCGTGAAGATCCGTAAGCTGCAGTACTTAAGAGATATACTGAGAAATCAAGGCAGATATGAGCTACTCCAATGCATTTTGCAAGTTAAAATTGAAGGAAAAAGGGCCCCAGGACGAAGAAGAATATCCTGGCTTGCTAACATGAGAGCATGTTATAGAAAGATCTCAACACAGATATTTCGTATAGCAACCAACAAAGTCATCATAGCCAGAATAATCGCCAACTTTCGGAACGGACAGGCACCCTAAGAAGAAGATTGCGGTGTCGTCTGCAAAAGTAGCAACTTCTGTGTTACTGCTAGATGAAAGGTCTACAGTGAACATTAAGAATAAAATAGGTTCTAGTACGCTTCCTTGAAGAACACCTGCTTTGATAGGGTGGAGCTGGATTCATCGTGTGCTGCTTTTCTAGAAAGTATCTATCTAATAGGATAGGATAGGGTAGGATTTTAGGAGAAGGAGGAAAGGATAAGGCAATTGTTTCTTTATCTTATAAAGTAGGCTTTCATGCCAAACCTTATCGAAGGCTTGATAGTTAAACTAGTCATGCCAAACCTACTTGAAGGTTTGTTCATAAGTAACGATATTAGTTTTTCATGTCTTACTCTATCGGAAGCTTTTACGTAGTCAACAAAGCACAAGTGTAAGTCAACGTTTACATACCGACATCGCTGAATCACTATGTTGATGGCAAATAGTCATTCTCGAGACCTTTTTCCACTTTGGAACCTGAACTGCGCCTCACTAATTTTCTCCTCTAACTTTTGAAGGGTGTTTAACTTCTTCTATTTCTTCTTGTAGCGCCTATTTGTTTCGGATATTGACGACCATCATGGCAATCTGTATTTTGAAAACTGCGGCTCTGAAAAGGTTTATAGTTGTTGTGTTGAACCTCATACGCAGATTTTTCAGCCAGGAAATTCTTTGCCTTCCTGGACTCTGTCTTTCTTCTACTTTTCCTTGAAGAATTAATTACAGCAACCCATACCTTTCGCTGTTCCTCATGATGTGACTGAGGTATTCAATTTTGACTGTTTTGTGGTTAACAACTCTTTTCCTTTTTGCATTCTTAATCAAAAGTCCTGGTTAGTAACGTGTTCAGTATAGGTTTAACTTAGAAACTATTAATTGAATTTGCCGCCTTCACTTGGTAGTCGTCGATATTTTTTCTTTAATTGCTTCCTTATAGAGTTAACGATGTATTTAACAGTTTCTTGTTTCATATTGATCTTGCTCGTATATAGAAAATAAAAATAAGTGTACTTAAAGGAGTTCGACAAGGATACATACCTTTATCACTCTTATTCAATGTATAGATTAAACTCATATTGCAGGAGATTCTAGCGGAAGAAGTTATGGGGAACTGAAATAACATTAATAACAGTATAATATATCTGCTAATAAACTTCGGCCTTTATTAATATTTTATTCTGACATTAATACCTTCTATTTTTATACCGAGCCATAACTTACTTTGTCGGCACAGTTGTAAAGATCGATACTAAACATATATGTTCTGAATATACTAGAGCCACCCGGTATAGTGTGTGGAAATGGAACTACGGGTAATAAAACGCTGGGAAGCAGAAACAAAAGTTATTTAGTGGGTAATACTTTTATGTACCTATAAGGAAACGTGTTTGGGCATTTCGTCCACGTGAAATATATATTGCTTTCTCACGTTTGTTTTATATAGGTTTTATTAAATAAGTTTTATATATATAATTCAACAATTCAACAATTATAACAAATCTCCAGGCGAAGATTGTGTAGTTACTGATGCAATCAAAATTGGAGGCACTTGTCTACATAAGAAAATAAAAACCTTTTTAACATGTGCCTTTTGGACAGTAATATACCCAATAAATGGTACAATGCTGCACAACTACAGACCTATTAGTCTTCTTAGTCACCTATACAAACTCCTTACAAGAATAGTAATGAATCGTCTTGAGAAAAAACTTGATTTCTACCAGCCAATAGAGCAAGCAGGATTTCGTACCGGATTTGGAACAAATGATCACCTACAGAGCATTAAAACGGTAATAAAAAAGACTATCGAATACAATCAACCTCTCGTTCTGGCTTTTGTAGATTTCCATAAAGCCTTTCACATGGTAGAATTTGACAAAATCCCGAAAGCACTTACCGCAGTACTAGATTATGCTTCTAAAAAACTTAGCTGGGAAGAGAAAGGCCTGAACATTAACGGTAGAGGATTAACAAATTTGAAATTCGCAAACGACATAATTTTGTTCTCGTACAACCTCAAGGAGATATGTACAATACTACATGAACTTCACTTAGTGTGTGCCAGTGTGGGTCTTAAAATAAACATCTCCAAAACAAAATTCATGACAAACCTAGTACCCAGCGGAAATATCAATATTGGTGACAACGAAGTAGAGCTGGTGGAAAAATATATACACCTTGGACACGAAATAAAGATCACAAGAGACAACATGCGAACTATGAAGAAGAATAAAGCTAGCATCGGCAGTCTATGAAAAACTCAAAGACTAAATACTACTACTACTAAGAATTTTCACAGTTTTCACTGTCTTCCTTCACTCAACCGTTTTCTCCAATTTTCCCTGTCATTCCAGTCTCCATCTCGCAGGGTTCTTTTCTCCATAGCCTCGTCGATTTCATCTCTGAATGACCTTCGGGGTCTTCCTCTCTTTCTTCTTCCAATCGGGCTCCATTCTGTGATTTTGTTTATCCAGCGTCCTCTGTCCGCTCTTCTGACGTGGCCGTACCAGGATAGTCTCTTCTCCTCTATATAGTCGATTATGTCTGATTGCACTCCCATTCTCCGCTTAATCTCTGCGTTTTCAATTCTATCTCTCTTTGTAAGTCTACAGCTTCTCCTCAGGAACTCCATTTCTACTGCTCTTATTCTACCTCTATTTCTCTTGTTTATTGTCCAGTTTTCGGACCCATATGTCAGGATACTTCTTGTCAGGGTATTATATATTCTCTTTTTTGTCTTTATCGTAATGTTCTTATCCCACAACACTGAGTTTAGTTGTCTTATACAGTTTCTTGTTTGTCTCAGTCTGTTGTTTATATCTTCTTCTGTTGTTCCCTGGTTCGATATTACGGTTCCTAAATACTTGAATTTATCTGTTCCATTTATTTGTCTTCCCTCGTCTATCTCTAGGTTTCTCATATCCTTGTTTTCTGTTGTTAGGTATTCGGTTTTCTCTAAGTTTATTTCCATTCCGTTGTTTTTATATTCTCCTTCTAGTTTTCTGAGCATAAAGCTGAGATCTTCTTCATCTTGTGCGATGACTACTTGATCGTCGGCAAAACTTAAGGTGTATAGGTATTCGTCTCTTACTGGTATGCCCATTCCTTCGCACTTGCTCCTCCATGGTTTGAGTGTCTTTTCTAAGAATATTTTAAACAGAGTAGGGGACGTAGCACAGCCTTGTAGAAGTCCTTTTGTCGTCTTAAATGGATTGTAGGCTATATTTCCACATTTAATAGCTACTTTGTTTTCTTTGTATAGTGCTTTAACTGCTTTTATTAGTGTTTGTCGGATTCCGAGATCATTCATTGCTTCCCATAATTTGACTCTAGGTATTGAGTCATATGCTTTCTTTAGATCAACAAAGGCCAGATAGACCGGTCTACCTTTTGCCATTTTCTTCTCTATCAGTTGTTCTAATGTGTACGAATGATCTAGGCATGATTTTCCTACTGTGAACCCTGCTTGGTCTTCTCCAATTTTTCCTATTATTTCAGTTTCTAGTTTTTCCTTAATAATTTTCCCGTAAAATCTACCTACCGACGACATTATACTAATTCCTCTATAGTTTTCACATTTTTTCCTGTTTCCTTTCTTATGTATGGATGTGATGTATGCTTGTGTCCATTCCGCAGGTATATCTTCTCCATTTAGTCCTCTTTCGAACATTCTATGTAGCATGCGGAATAACTTTTCCGTTCCGTTTTTAATTAGTTCGTTTTGTATTCCTCCGGGTCCTTTGGCTTTTTTGTTCTTCAATGTCTTGATTGCTCTCTTAACTTCTGCCAGGCTTATTTCTATCTGGTCGTATGCCCCATTTCCTGCATGTTCTATATTCTCTTCCTGAAATTGGGGACGGTTTTCTGTAAGTAGTTCTACGTAGTATTCTTGCCACTCGTTTTCACTAATTTTGCCGATCTGGGTTTTCTCTGTCTTATTTCGTTGAAGTGCTTTTAATATTCGCCATGATTCTGAATTTCTCGTTCCTCCGATATGTCGTTCTATCTCTGTGCATGCTTGTTCCCATCGTTCGTTCTTTTCATTTGTTACTCTTTTCTTTACCTCTCTGTTTTTCGCTCTATATAGGTCTAAGTCTTCCTGTTTTTTGGTGTTTAGGTATTTTATGTGTAGTTTTTTCTTTTCTTTTACGCATTTCAATGTGTCTTTCCTTAATTTGATATTCTGATGGGTGTTCCTTTGGTCGTCTTCTCCAAGAGCTTCTAAGGCCGCTGAAATCAGGCAGGTTTTTATGTGTTCATGCATTTCATCTAACGTGTCATATCTGAATTCTTCTAGTTTTTGGTCTAGTCTTCTTTTGTATAAATCTTTTATTGATTCTTCCTGCAATAGATCTAATCTAAGCAAAGACTCAATCTAATCGTTAAAAGCTATATACCAATTTGACTGACGATCTCAAGAAAATGTCAAGAAATTGGATGAAAATTGCTCAAGATAGAGCACAATGGACAAAAATGAGAAAGACCTATATCCAGCTATGGACGCAAGGGGCTGGGTGATAATGATGATGAAAATTGATAAATATAAGCTATTATAGTACGTAAAAAAATTAACGTTGTCATCAGGGAAAACAGTAGCATCAAAATAAACGATACTGGAATAAAGAAAGGAGAACCATCTTACCCTCACCATAGGCTTATGGCAAAAAAGATAAAGAACTAAAATATGCCTTTATTACAAGACAAATTTATAAGTGACCTGTATTAGTGGAGACTAGTACTACCCAGACGAAGTCCAGTTTACCCTAATAAACGCATCATCCTGAATCGGTACTAAAGAGTATTGGGAAAATGAAGATGCATGCAGTGAAACTAGAGCGAAATTGATGACATGTAATAAAGTGAGTGATGCATTCTCATTAACAGAATGATTACGAGATTGAAAGAAAAATTCTATAAAACTGCCAAATATCGACTAAATGTTGGTCAGTTAAAAACAAAGAAGAACAACGAATGCATGTGGCGGAAATGAGAAGAATTTTTGCACAATAAAATCACAAACGATATATTATACACACAAAATACTATCGTATGCAATTTTCGTAGATTTTGTAGAACCTTGCGACACAATAAAAAGAATGTACTTTGGTTATAAAATTGTGCATTTTTTTATTGTATAAATTCTTGAAAACTTTAAACCACAACTCTGCAAGAACTGTTGCGGTTAATTTAAAGTTAAATTAATGTCTGTCTCCGTTTATTGTAGCAAATCATTTAAATAATTTGTGTACATATGAGCATTTTATAGTAATATACTCGTATGAGTTTAAGGCTATTTACTTTAAATATCTTTCATGTTTAAGCCTCGTTTCGATTGGCTACTAAAATATATCTCGTCGTCATCGATCACCTCGACTACCTATTGTCGTTCATGATCTTCTAAGAACGTGATTTCGAAATTAAACGGTGCAGCTACTGCTATAAGCCCCACAATACACAAAAAGCAGCGATCAGATTGTATCAGCGGTCGCCTTAAAATCTTTTAAAAAATTCCTATCTGTAGGTATGTTATGAACAAAAAAAGTCAAGAGAGAAGAAGAGGACGAAGAGGAGAGCGCTTCCAGGCAAAATTCGGACGTCGAGCCGAGATTTAAAAGTATACAAGGATGAGCGGCAGGTGCGTGGATGGCGTGTTTTGTGAGAGCCACCCGCAGGGTGAATGACGGACCAACTACGCCCCGTAAAGAGGGTACGACGAGACACCTCTCGGTCTTCACGAGACTCAGCGTTCAAGAGAACCCGATGGGTCGTAGGCCAGTTATCTAAACTAACGATTCATTTTAACCAAATACCAAATTAGTTGGTTTTATGAATGTTGTTTTCGAAATATAAAAGAAAGTAATTATTTATAAAACAAAGACTGGCATAAAGATCCTTTTATCCGTGTTTTGGCTTCCAATTTAGAGCTGTTGCAGAATTTATCATCAGGATTAATTCTATCTGAATTTATTTTTCTAAGTTATCTTTTATACAACTAATAAATATAGGGATATACCACATACTTATTTGCATTATGCTACTCTTGTTTTTAATTTTCTCTCTCCTCCTAGTAGTCCGTTATCCTACGCAAGGATTTACTGACCTCTTGATGTTTGGTTGATTCTGATTGACCATATCTATCCATCTATTTTGAGCTTTGTGAGATGCTTCTAGAAGGAAGAGTGATTTTTAATTTGATCAGATTGAAGGAGATCTGCCTATTGATCTTCTGCCTTCGACTCTATCTTCGAAGACAATTCTTTCCATAGCTTCTTTCCTTCTAGAGATATGAATAACCTATCAAGAATATTTCTGTTTATTGTTGCAATAAGGCTGGTATTAATATTTAGTTCTTAAAAGATTAACTCATTTGTTAGATGTGATGTTCATTTAATTCATAAGATCCTTCTGTATAACCATATCTCAAAGGGTTTAATTCGATTTGCGTCAACTTTCTTAATAGTCCATGTTTCCCAGGTATATGTTGCAATAGAAAATATCAGTGCACATGCAAGGCGAAGTTTCTTGGTGTTAGTTATGACGGTACCTTTTTAGATTTTCGTCAGTTTTACTGTTGCTAACCTAGCCATTGTTACTCGTCGTCTTATTTGTTCACTATTATTTTTTATTATCGATTCTAGGTAATTGAACTTTCCCACTACTTCTTATTCCGCCATGCTTGTGACTTCGAATTGATTATTGCTAACTTAATCAATTATCATAACTTTTGTTTTTACTAACAACTATTAACTTACATTGTTGAGAGAAAAGGAAAAATGACAAAAATTGTTATTTCTACATGTAAAAAAATTAACGAAATGGAATTATATTCATATAAAGTTTTATTTGTATTTGAAGTAAAACGGACCAATTTTAGACGTATGGTGAATTGTGAAATTTAAAATATTTGGTAGAATTAAATGTTGTATAAATAGAGAGTGTTTCATTTCGAAATTGAACCTAACTTAACCCTAACCGCAGCTGCACAGATCAGATCCTATCCCTAACAACACATATTGAAGCAGGTTTTCAAAGAAAGCAAAAAACATCCGTTGCTTTCATTGACCTATCAGCTGCATACGACACCGTCTGGAGACAAGGACTAATCTGCAAACTAATCCGTGCCATCCCGTGTCAAAAGATAACTAGACTCATTGATAGCATGCTCACCGACAGACCTTTCCAAGTCACAATGGGCAACTCAAAAAGTGTCCAAATGAAGCTCAGCAATGGACTGCCACAGGGATCTGTTTTGGCACCCTTACTGTTTAATTTATACATCGCGGACCTACCTAGGACAAATTCCCAGAAATTTGGCTACGCTGACGACTGGGCCATTGCAGCAAGACATAATAACATGGCAGTTACAGAAACAATACTAACGGATGACCTTGCCATTATGGGAGAATACTTTCGCAAATGGAGGCTACGGCCTAATGCGACGAAAACCGAAGTGTGCTGTTTCCATCTAAATAATGCCCAAGCCAACAAAAAACTGTCCGTTCACTTTGAAGACAGACTACTAACTCATAACTCAACACCAAAATATCTTGGAGTGACTCTTGACAGAACTTTAAGTTTTAAAGAACACCTACAAAGAACGGCAGCAAAACTGAAAACGCGAAATAATATAATCCAAAAGCTATGTGGTACCACATGGGGGTCCTCAGCCTCCGTACTCAAATCATCTGCTATCGGACTTGTATACTCGACAGCTGAATATGCTTCCCCAGTATGGCTTAATAGCAAACAAACGAAGATTATTGACACCCAATTAAACCAGACAATGCGAATGATTTCAGGTACAATTAGACCAACACCCAACTATTGGCTTCCCATCCTGAGTCACATTCCACCGCCTAAACTACGAAGAAGTCACTCCCTTCTCAGAGAATATCGAAAAATCCAGTCTAACCATCAACTACCCATCCACCATAATAGGCGTGATATCGAAATGAACAGACTGCGCTCCAGATATCCTGTCATGTTAAGGGCCACCTCCTTACATCAGGAACATTTCGACCTCACCAACGCTTGGAGAAGACAATGGGAGCGCGACTCACCACAGGAAGCACAGCAAATGGCCTGTATCGATCAGAAACCATCAGGCTTTGAACTGACCCGGAGTACATGGACAACGCTAAACAGAATAAGAACAAGAAGCGGTAGATGTGCTGACAGCTTACATAAATAGGGAAAAGCCCTTACTCCGGAGTGTGACTGTGGTGCGCAACGACAGACCGTCCGTCACATTGTTGAAGAATGCCCCCGAAGGCGGTTCCCTGGAGTTTTTGACGAGTTCCTGAATGCGACCGAAAATGTTTTAGACTATATTAATGCATTAGATGTTCGTTTGTAATACTCCATGTAATGTTTTATATTGCTTTTTAAATATGTGTTCTTATTGTATGCCATACGATAAATAAAAATTTCAAAATTAACCGAAAAATCGTTGGAGATTGTTTTAAACGATGGGGATTATAAAACAGCAATTAACGGTTTTAATCTATTGTCTTGTCAAATCGGGGAAGTTTGAGAAAGTAATTTATGCAGATTCTATTGTTGGGTGTGTATCGAAAACAAGAAAAATATAAATTTGATGGATTTGGTAGGAACTGGGAATTTTGTGTGTTTGTTTGAAATACTAAAATATGACTGGTTAGAAAGAGAGAATGGTAGGAGCAGTTAAAGTTGGATGGAATTTTATAAGGAAAAAAGGCAGTCAGTTCCTGTTCGTAAAAAGAGT
Organism: Diabrotica undecimpunctata; assembly: GCF_040954645.1. Classification (NCBI taxonomy): domain Eukaryota; kingdom Metazoa; phylum Arthropoda; class Insecta; order Coleoptera; family Chrysomelidae; genus Diabrotica; species Diabrotica undecimpunctata. The sequence continues at coordinate 204,304,638 of NC_092803.1, read as the reverse complement.
AACATCTGAAGCTAAAAAGAGATTGAAAGTAATCTTATTTTCGAAAGTGTTTGAAATTAGTGGTAGAAGGGGTGATTCCAGGTATGCTGAATGATAGCAATGCAGAAGTTTAAGTTAACAACATTTATAAGTACCAATAAAGTGTCATTCCATTGGGAAAAGCTTAGGCTAAAAATTTAGTGTCCAAAGGAAGATAGGAATTTTGGCTAGGACGTGAGATCGAGATTCATTTTGGGAGCAGATCCAAGCAAGAAATTAGAGCTAATGCGTACTATTGCGACTCTGGCCATAGACAGGATTGCAGCTGGTCGGATCCGGCCAAATTTACATAGTTTGTAATAAGTTAAAAGTTGGAGAATAAAACAAAGGATATCCGCTATTTCATTCTTTTATTTAAGACGTTTGGTGTATTAATTCATAGACATCATCAGTTTATCTACAAATAAGTTAAACGAGCAAACGTAAATAGAGAAATAAAACTCACGTGGTTTACCTTACAAAAGATATGCTACTTATAAAGATAGGAGTAACGAAATAGCTTAACTTATGAACCATACAGATTACAAAACAAAAACGTTCAGTTTTTTGTAAAAAAAAACAATACTAAGTGAGTTTTTTATTTATATAAAATGTTGCAAAGAACATAATTATAACAAAATGTAGTGTAACAAGCAGAGCAACTTTCCAACATAGGGGACAAACAGAATTCCAAAATAGCACTGATATTATTTATTTAGCAAAGTTAATGCAAAGTAGTAAATGAAAATTTGATTTAGTATCACCAGCGAGACGCCATGCGAACACTTCAACGGTTTAATTCATAAGGGGTAAATTATTTGATTTAACTTTTCTCAAAAGTCAAGTATCTAGAGAGAGAATTCTAGACACAGATCATCAAAGATAATAGTGGAAATACCATAACAAACCCGGACGGTATCGCAGAGGTGTGAGAACAATATTGCGGAATACTATTCTCTAACAACGACTGAGACAATAGTACAGAAAGAAGAAGTTATGAAAAACAACCTTAAATATTGAAATCAGAAATTGAGACGCTAATTAAAAAGTTAAAATTCAGAAAAGCAGAAGGAGAAGATGGAATAACAGCTGAAACACTCAAAGAAATGAGAGAATTAGGGGCGGAAATAATGCTTAGAATTTGCAATGAGATCTGGAATACAGGAAAGTGGTCAAATACTCATGGACAATGGACTCTGAAATAGAAAAAAGAATAGATGCCCGTAAGATGTATATATACAGACGAATGTTGAGGATTCCATGGGTACAAAGAGTTACTAATGTTAAGGTACTTCGTCGCATGTGTAAACAAAAAGAATTACTAAGAATAATCAAAGAGAGGAAAATGCAATACTTGGGTCATGTGCTGAGAGGCAAAAGATATGAATTACTTCAAGTTATACTGGAAGGAAAAGTACAGGGCAAAAGATCAGTAGGAAGACGCCAGAACTCGTGGCTGAAAGACCTGAGGAGATGGTTCGACCGCTCATCCGCAGAGATCTTTCGCGCAGCAGTTTCCAAAACTACAATTGCCATTTGGATCGCCAACCTTCGAAAGGAGACGGCGCAATGAGAAGAAGAAGAAGGTCAAATACTGGGGTAAACTCTCGTGCAGTATTGTACACATTGCAGTATATTGTATCGTGCATTGTATCGTACAGATTGCAGTAATTACCGTACAGTAGCATTGATATCCTACGCGAGCAAAATACTTCTAACCATCATCAATGAAAGACTAAAATTAATTCTCTTACCACAAATTCCACAAGAACAATGCGTGTTTGCCCCAGGCAATCTCGAGAGTTTAATATAGAATCATATTTATGCTTTGTTGACTATTCCAAGGCCTTCGATACCGTAAAATCGGATAAAATGTGGCATATATACTTAGAGAAATGGGTACGCCAAAACATCTAATCTATTTTTTACAAAAACTATATGTAAATAATACTACTAATGTAAGAGCGGCTTCATCAGAGGAACTGGAACAAATTATGAATGGGATTGGCACATTGAGTACGAAATATGGTTTAAAAATAAATATGCAGAAAACCAAAGTGATGATCATCGATAGAATCAGAAACAACCAAGCAGTGATAAGAAACATGACAGGTTTCGAATGGTCAGGCAATTTAATAACTGTTATTACTAACTGGAGGATGCGAAGACGAGATCCGTCGACGCATTACAGTGGCCAGATCGGCAACAACCAAACTCACAAAAATTTGGAAAAACACTGACATCACAAAAAACACAAAATTACGCCTTGTTCGAGCATTGATATTTCCTAACGCCACCTATGCTTCAAAAACTTGGACAATAAAAAAAGGTGATTATGAAGCTTATAATGGCATTTGAAATGTGGGTCTACCGTAGAATGTTGAGCATACCATGGACCGCCCATCGCTTAAATAACTGAATTCTAGCAGAACTTAACATAAAAACTAGACTTATCACAACTATCAACCAAAATATAGTGAGATATTTTGGACATATAACTAGAAGAAGAAAAGTCATGGAGCGAATGATGGTAGAAGGTAACGTAGCTGGTAAAAGATCCAGAGGAAGATCTCCAGTACGATGGTGGGACCAAAAAAAAGGACATGACTGGTTACTCATTCTCCGAACCAAAACAACACGGACAGGAGAGAGATAATTGAACAGAAATAGTCAAATTACATGACACCACTAAATCCTTATGAAGGAAAAAAATAGAGGAGGAAAGTATTTGAAAATGTGTATTAGCTAATTACGAATGCACCCGAATCAAGAATGACATTTGATAGAGCAACCACCTAACAGAGCGGTAATTTCAAAACGTTTGAAATTACATCCAACTTCAACTCTCTAACTAACATACCGGGGTGATTCTAAAGTTAGTGTAAGTTGACATCAATGAAGTAAGCAAAGGCTATCATTAATGTGGATCTGTACTTTGCATTAACATGTGAGGACACAATTAGTGATTAATGATTTAAAAGAATAAATCATATTGGCTAATCTGTGGTTCAGTATACCAATCAAATTAGGGACTGTGTAAATAAATTGAAAATGTAGATATTATTTATTATATTCATTCATTTATTTCTTTATTTAAGAATTTATATGGTAACATATTAAAAAAAAATAATAACAGGTTAGTTGATCAAATCTGTAAAATTAAGATTAAATCTATTTTGACTTGTAAACAATAAAATTTATTTTGTTCTACTCTATTTTAGCAAGGTATGGATAACACAGTTAATAAGGACACACATAAACAACTGTTTCATCGTTTAAAAATCTATTCGATTCCATTTTACAACGTTTTAACAAAAATAATACATACATCAAAATAATTTTTAGTAATGATATGATAATTTATTGGTAACTCTTTTTAACACGGTCATTTGACTGGCCTATTTATTTGAGGCTTAGCCCGGGAGAGTCCGGTGGAGTTCTACAGTGCATTCCAACTTTCAACTCTTCGAATACCGTAAAGCCATAAAAATCGTGATGTTCTCAAACCTATCATTGGATACTGTGATTCATAGTTTCGAAAAAAAGAAAAAACTTTTAATATTTACGACTACATAACCGCTAAATAATACGATATTAGGTTCTGACCTGCTTTGATTCTATTAGCCAGGTAAATTATTTAATTTAAAAATTTGATATGGGATAGTCGTAAAAAGGGCATAAATATCGCGTTCTTTGGTGTGCTCTTTTTTCTACGTCGTTTTCGGTGATATTAGTATCACTAAAAGATAATTGTTAAGACACAGTCAGTGGTAGAAGCATTAAGTGGTCCACATAATGAACAGTTCATTTCTTTCGATGTTTCTCTGTCTTTTATAACATAGAGTTTATAGTTTTATTATTATGTCAAGTTTTCTGAAAGCATAATGATCAATAAATAGCTTATTCTTCAATAAATAGTATCGTGATTATTTTGATTTTTGAAGTAGTTGCTCCAAAGCTTTAGTTTAGGAAAAATTAAAATTTAAGTTATTTCACAATTAAGTTTGCTTTTTTTATTGGTTATGTACATTTAAATTTTGTTAATTTTTCTCATTTCTTGCTTGCTTGCAGTATTTCCTCTATAATTTTATCTCATTGGTCTTTTTTTTTCTTTTTTTTATCCATTTTTGTCTGGGGTCTTTCATTCTTTGTGGATGTCTACACCAACTTTCTTTTGATGTCTTTTTTCTCTCAATTTAAGAATTGAATCTGTTTGTAGCTCGTCCCTTGTCCCTATGTTTCTTATGTTATCCATTCCTGTGGCACCTAGAACTCTTCAAACATAATTTATTTCGATTGAATTTTATTTTTTTTTAGTTAGGGACCTATCCATTTTTCTCTTCGCCACTTATATCTTATTGATTACTTTTTTGATAAGACTCATTGTTTCTGCCCCATACGTTAGAACTGGGAGTATACATTGATCAAAGACTTTCCCTTTCAAGCACATGGGAATATCTGATCTAAAAACTTTCCTCAGTTTTCCGTAAGCTACCCATGTTAGTCCTATTCTCCTGTTTAACTCTGTTGTTTGATTGTCTCTTCCGAATTTAATTTCGTGGCCCAGATACTTATAGGTATACACTTGTTCAATTTTGGTTGGTTCAATATACAGTACAAGGTCTGAATGTGATGTTGGGCTAGGGCTGAACTATTATCGGAAATGGACATCTTCGCATAGATCTACGCTGGACTGAGTCAAATGCTTTCTCAAAGTCTACAAATAATAATATCAATGGCCTGTTGTATTCTATAACTTTCTCCTTTAAGGATTTTATTACTTGTAGCTGGTCATTCTGATAGTAATTATTCTCATAAAGAGTTTATATAACTGAGATAAAAAGTTAATGGGTCTATAGTTTACAATATCTGTTTCATCTTTTTTAATGAAATATTTTCATAATCTCACTATTCCATTTTTTAGTGTAATTTTCTACAGTTTCTTATGTCTTTCCTAATGGCTTTTGAAATGGTTTTGTTTTCATGCCTTAGCTCTGCAATGTTCGTTGTCTGCATATCTTTTATTTCCCCTTCTTTTTTGCATTAGGTTTCTTGTACCTTCTGACTTTTCCATTTTTCCTTGTTTGCTTTGCATTTCTTTTGTGCCTCCTTTAGGTCCAATGTTTCGTTAAGCTGCTCAATATTGTTTTCATTTGGTACGTCTTTCTGTTGGGTACTCTCTATTTCTTCCTGGTATGCCCTTGTGTTAGTAATCGCAGTATATGTGACATTCCTAGTCCTTGTTACCATATGTCTTATTTTCTTCTTTACATTCAAGACAATCTTTGCTTTAACCATTTTATAATCACTTCCGATTGAAAATTGATTTAAGAAAGTTACGTCTTGAACAGTGTCTTTTGTCGGTAAATATAAAAATATAAAGTCAATTTTGGTCTTGTTTAAGCCATTTGTTGATTGCCAAGTCCACTTTCTTTGTAATTTTTTCTTAAATGAGTGTTCATGACATCCATCCTGCGTTGCAGAAGAAATTTTATAAGAGTTTGATGTGACGTCCAAGTACAAACTCTGAATCATCCTGCTTGTGGCCTTTTTTTTTTGGCGTTTAGGTCCCCCATCAGTATAGTATAGTTGGTTACCTCTTGTATCGCAGTCTTAAGATCATCGTAGAACCATTCGAGTTCTTCGTCTGTGTGGGCACTGGTAGGTGCATATACCTCGATGAACTTTAACCGAATGTTTTCGTTTTTCGACGCCACCATTCGAAGATACTCCTCTATAATGCAATAGGTTTCTCGACGAAAGCACCATTTGTTCTTTACCTTTTCTCCGTACTTTGGATAATCAAAATATATATTATTTTACATGCTTCAGCTAAACTACATAGTAGATGCTTAAAATTATGAATAAAAACGACATATTTTCCTTGAGTACAGAATTAACTTTCCGAGAACGCTATGTCTCGAAACTACACCAACATCTGGGTTTCTCTGCAAACACCAGAAAGCAGCCAAAAGAGCTGGCTGGTTGATACAGTAAAAGTTGGTTATACATTGATGGAATGGAATATGAACCTATTAGACTACACAGTTTTTTCATTAAGTTATTCGTGCGGCATGCCTAAATATTTAGCAATATTACCATGGCGAATTACATAGTGACTAATATACATCTATGTTCAACAAAATAACCAATAAATAATTTATTCTATGATGTTTTTGGCGATCTCGGATAACTGTCAAAACAGTTAAGGAAGATCACAACAACAAGAATTAAGTATCTACAGAATAGACCACAGCTAAATCTAAAAGACATCAAACAACTATTCTCAATTCGAAAATGTCACTTTAAACAGTTGTAAAAATTAAAGATGAGTCGGTATATAAAAAATAGTTTGTTATCAAATTTATATATAATTGATGGGAAAGTTAGACAAGATTTATAGTTATTAAAAAATAAGTTTGCTCGACAATCGATATAAATTTAAAAAATTTGCATATTTTTATATTTCGGTTAAATAAAATAAATAATAAATGTCGAATAATTTTTGGAATTTATGGCTTTTCATTACTAATATGAAAGTGTGAAAATACGTAATTTATTAAGGATTTCATGTATTATATAAAATGTAATTTATACATAACTTTGTATATATTACACATATCCATATACCTGGAATGTAACAAGTATGTATGAGCCTAGAAAACTACATAACTGTCAAACAGAAAGAGAGGCTAAATATAGATATACTTGGTGCTGGTGATGTAGAATAGTCAGGAAATGAAAATATCAATAAATATCCCTAATATGTATTACACTAGATGTAACAGTGAACGATAGAATCCTCTTGTTACAAATAAATAAGTCACCGATGAACACTAACATTATACAAGTCTATCCACCCACAACAGGCCACAGTGATGAGGAAATATCAGAATTTTACAAACAAATAAGCAACCTTATAAGAGATATACCGCGACATGATCTCCTTATAGTCATGGGAGATTTAAATGCTAAAATAGGTATCGGAAAAGAAGGGCCACATATTGGTCCTTATGGGATAGGAGAGAGAAATCTACGAGGAGAAACAATGAGTATCTTTGCAGCTGAACATGACTTAATCGTGCTAAATACATTTTACAAACTACCACCTAGGCGTTTGTATACGTGGAAATCACCTAGAGACAACGGAGAAGACGTTATTATAAGAAACCAAATATACTATATACTTGTTAACAAAAGATATCGAAGTAGTTTTAACAGTGTTAAAATCTACCCAGGGGCTGATATTCAATATGACTACAATTCTTTAGTGGGCTTGTATAGAACCAAGTTAAAGAAAACACGGAAAAACTGTAAAAAATATGACATGAGAAAACTGAAATGTAGTGAAGTAGAAGAAATAGTCAGTAAAACAATAAATAGAAAATTCAAAGAAATCGATAATACAACGAAAAGCATAAAAGAGAAGATAGAATCCCTTAATAAAACGATAGACGACATTAAAGACAAGTTTATGAAGAACAAAGAAGGTAAGAATAAGACATGGATGATGACAGAGATTCTGCTGCTAATGGAAAAAAGAAGGAAAAATAAGAACAATAACTCTATGTATAAAACAATACAACGAGGTATACAGAGAAACATCAGATAAGCCAAACAGAAAGAACTGGAGAAAAAATGCCAAGAAATCGAGATTCTACAAAGTATAAATGCATAAAAAGGTAAAAGAAATACAGGAAAATGTAAAAACAGAAGAGTAAGTAAACTTCTTAATAACAACGGAGAGGTGATCGTGGACAAAGAAAGTATTGATAATACCTGGAAAAATAACATAAGAAATTTATTTTTTGATGATAGGGAAAACCAGTCCCCAATACCTACGAAAACAGGACCACCTATAAATAGTAGCAGAAATAAGAGCAGCCATAATATCACTAAAAGAAGGGAGAGCTCCATGAGACCACCAGACGGAGTACAGTCTGAATTTTTGAAACTTCTTGATGATGAATCTTTAAGAATACTAAGTAAAATCTTCAATAATATCTATGACACAGGCAATATTCTAAAAGATTAGCTAGTTTCAGAATTGATTACGTAACCAAAGAACCAGGGAGCGAAAAAGTGCGGAGAATATAGACTAATAAGTCTAATGAGCCATACGCTAAAACTTTTTCTTAAAATTATATATCGCAGAATATACAAGCTATGCAAAGAGAGAATACAAGACACACAGTTTGGATTTATAAAAGATCCGAGAGATTCACTGTTTAGTCTACAGGTATTATTCCAAAGATGCAGAGATATAACTTGCGATATCTACACCTGCTTTGTGGACTACCAAAAAGCATTTGACATAGTTTAATACCAAAAAATGATGGATGTTCTAACAAAAGTCCAAATAGATGATAAAGACCGGCGTATAATACAAAATTTATACTGGACCCAATCAGCCATAATAAGAACAAATCTTGGAGATGAACCGACGGAAGCGATCCAGATTCTGCGAGGCGGTATAGATTATTCAACCTATATTCAGAGAAAATATTTAGTAAAGACTTGGAAAATTACGAACATGGAATCATTTTAAAGGGAGAACGCCTAAACAACATCCGCTATCCAGATGACACCGTTATTTTTGCAGACACTTTAAACAGTTTACAGCAATTACTAAACAAAGTACATGAAGTAAGTAAAAGATTTGGAATACAAGTAAACATATCGAAAACTAAATTTATGGTCATCAACAAAAAATAAAATTAGAGACATCCAACTGCTTATCACACAGAGCTGGAACCTGGGAGTTAGGAAAGCGATTAGCGCTCGAAATCTGGACGAAGACCTAACTCAAGACAGAATACAGTGGCGTTTGGGAGTCGGACAACGTCGTAAGACGTTATAAAAAACCGAATATATATATACTGCTTATCAAGAATACACCAGTGGACTAAGTAAAATAGTTTACCTATCTTGAAACAACACTAAACGAACAATGGGATCACAAAAAGTAAAATGTAGAATAGAGAAGGCTAGGAATGCATTCAATAACATGGCCAAACTCTTTAAAAGCCACAACCTTAATCTGGGGATAAAAGTAAGGCTCTTACGATGTTATATCTTCTCGATATTATACTACGGAGATGAATCCTGGACACTTACTGAAGCGATGGAGAAAAAACTTGAAGCCTTCGAGATGTAGCTATACAGAAGTATCCTAAGGATATCATAGACGGACAAGATAACCAAGGAGACTGTACTACGAAGAATAAGGAAAGAAAGAGAATTGATGTATACGATTAAAAGGAGAAAGTTAGAATATCTCGGACACATAATGAGAAATGGCCTAAATACAGATTACTGAAAACAGTCCTTCAAGGCAAAGTATTGGGAAAGCGAGGAATTAGAAGAAGAAAAATATCATGGTTAAAAAACCTGAGGAAATGGTTCTCCACAATAACAACTAATCTATTTAAAGCATCAGTTAATAAAATAAGGAGAGTCAGAATGATCGCCAATATTTGAAACGAATAGGTACCAAAAGAAGAAGAATGTATTACACTGGAGGAGAAAACTGATCATTGATAAGGAGTAGCGTGTATCTTAACCAACACACATAGAAATTTAGTGCTAGGGGTGGTTCAAATTTTAGAAATAATAATAATGATAAAAATTCATGCACGGAACTGCGATATTAATATGCTAAAAGTCTATGCCCCCACAACTGATATCTGTTTTATTCAGAATTGCACAATACAGTGAAGATAATAAAATCTAGATACATTACTAACGTTTTAAGAGACTTTATTGCAAACATTGGTGCAGATATAGTTAAAAATATAGTAGGACAGTTTGGATTAGGAACTAGAAACAAGAGAGGAGAAAGGCTCATGGAATTCCCCCGCAAAAAAAATAATGTGGTAATTGCTAATACTTGGTTTTAGCTTCTTAATATAGAGAGGAAGACTATATACATGGACCTCTCTTTCATATAAAGAAAATTACATTGTCACAAATCAGATAGATTTTATACACGTAAATGAACAGGTGTTAAGGTTAAGGTGAAAATAAAATGAAAAAGCTGAGATTGGGACATTAAAAAATGCAATTTAGAAAAAATCGTGGCTTTTAAACTCTAGTTATACCGCAGCTTGTTAAAAATATCATGGACGGATATAATTACAGTTACAAAAGAGGGATTCAATAATTTAAATCGGTCTACAAGCTTATTTTAAAAAAAGCTTTATACAAACTTTAACACAATAACTAATCACCCTATATAAACGATAAAAAGTACCTGTACACCACATACACACTCCAAACCACAACAATATTAATTAACATAAAAAAAATCCAAACATATTATTGACAGATCGGTTCATCCTTTCTTGCTAATAGAATAAATATGTCGGTCAGTAAGTCTGCATAATTTTAAATACATAATAAATCTCTAAATTCTTCATGCAAATGAGATAAACAAATTTGAATAGGTACCTTACCATTACCATCATTTGTCCGTATTAGTAACAGCAAGTGTTATAATTATTCTGCACACAAAAAATTGATGAATATTAAATGCAGCTGTTTAAGATGGCATTGCTATTATATAACTAACTTACGGGATTATAATTTGGTTTGAATTTTATTAAATTATTTCGTTTTTATTACACGGAAAATGACAATATTTTTGTGGATTTGAAAAGACCTTTAAAATGATGATTTCATCAAATTAGGAAAAGGAGTGAATATTTTTAAGAATTGTGATAAGTGATATTATAAGTGATATTATATCATGAATTTTTATTGTACTTTATAATTTCTGGAGCGTCAATATAATCTTCTATTGATCTTCGGTATCTTCTAGTTGTTTTCGATCTTCTGTAGTTTAAATGTTTAAATTACTGTTAAATATAAATTTTATTTCTATATAGTCGAAGTGAAGTTATTTGTTTTTTTGTTTTTGTCGATGCTATTTTTTAGTCTTAATTTAATATCTGCCACAAACGATCTAATATCATCCTCCTGAAAGTGCATTAACCTTCAATAATGCGTAGCATTACTGAAATATTTATTCACAAGTATGTAATCTATATGGGGTTTTGGAGAGTAGTGATGCGTCTCAAACAGCCTCTTCTACTCAAATGTCAACCTCACCTTCACGTTGGTGAACCCTGTTATCACAAACGAGGCTCTGGCGACCGAGTATCAGCGGTATAACTGTAACACCCGGAATTAAGGAAATGTAATTACATTAAGAATGAGTGGTGCCGACCCATCTTTTCCGAGGGGTGTTGGCTGAACTGAGTAGGCCGCCAACCTCGGTTACAATGATGGACACGACACATTCTTATACCTCTCTAACCCGTCTAGCCAGCGTGGTGCGTTATGGCCAAAACCTCCAAAACCAAACATGTCGATTGCAACAGAAACCCGGAAGGTACCCCAGGTGGGTAGGAATTCTATTCCACAGTCCCACACCGTAACAACGGTCTGCCCCGAGAATTCTGGAGTCAAGGAGGAGTCGAGGAGTCGACATTGAAAAAGAAGAAGAACAAACAACTCCACATAGCAACATACAACATCCGCTCCATGCCAAAAGATAAAAAACTCTACGAACTAAAAGAGGAATTGGGGAACTTAAATTGGGACATAATGGAACTGTCAGAAGTTAAAAGAAGAGGTGAAGGATATGTGGACTTACATTCAGACAACAGACTCTATTATAAAGGCAGGGAAGACTACACATACGGTGGAGTAGGTTTCTTAATCAACAAGAAGAGAAAATCTCAAATTCAAATAATTGACAGCATATCAGACAGGGTTACATATATGGTCTTAAAACTAAGTCCAAAAACTAAAATAAAGATCGGTCAAGTTTATGCTCCAATAAAAAAGCAACCGATGAGGAAATAAATTCTTTTTACGAAGACCTTAAAAAGCTATAGACAACAACAAAGAATCCAAAATAATAATAATGGGAGACTTTAACGCCAAAATTAGAAGTAAGATTGAAGACTCTGAAAGCAAGATTGGAAATTTTGGATTCGGCACAAGAAACACAAGAGGAGAAAAACTCATGGAATTCCTGGAACAAGAAAACATGTATGTTATGAATACCTTATACAAAAAGAAACCTAACAGAAAGTGGGCATGGGTCGCACCTACCGGAACTACCAAAAATGAAATAGACTATTTTCTCTCAAACAACAAAAGAATATTTGAAGACGTCACAACAATAAACAACGTAACAACGGGTAGTGACCATCGTATAGTTAGAGCAAAAATAAATATTAACATGAAAGAAGAGAGAAAATGATTTTAAAAAAAAACGAGTATAGATGCCTTTAAACTAAGAACAAATAAAGAGCAATTCTGAGAGGTCTTAGCGGATAAGTTCGAATCTGATCCTTTAAATAATCAAGATCAAATTGACGAGATTAATAAAAACATAAATAAAAACCTTCTCGCAGCTGGACTACAGGTCGCAAAGAAAACAAGGACTAAACAAGACAAAATAAGCAATGAAACTAAACAGCTAATGACGGAAAGAAGACAACTACTAGTGCAAAACAAACGCCATACTCAAGAATACAGAAAACTTAATAAAACAATTAGAAAATAACTAAAACGCGACATACAAAAATGGAACGAGAACTTAATAGAGCGAGTCATTGAAAACAACCGAGGCTTAAAATGTCTAAGACCCGCACTGGGAATTCAAAAAATCATCAAAATTAAAGACGCCAACAATAAGGAAGAAAAGAACAAATATGAAATAACAAATATTGTCGAAAACTTCTATACATCCTTGTACAGCTCGCAAGGCCAGCCTAATAAAACAACAAAGGAGAACGATAGCAACAAAAACTGCCAAACTTAAATGGAGCCTCGCGGGCGACATTGATAGACAAAAAGACCAACGTTGGAATAGTACAGTACAACATTGGAGACCTTACGAAAGTAAACGACCAAGAGGAAGACCACAGATGAGATGGGTTGATGATATTAAAAGAATAGCCGGAACAAATTGGAAATATGTTGCTCAGGATAGAGACCGATGGAAGGAGTGGGGAAAGGCCTATGTCCAAACATGGACGACAGAAGGCTAAGAAGAAGAAGAAGAAGAAGAAGAAGAGTATTCTATATGATTTCTTGAAAGTTTCGAATTATTACCAAATGGGGCATTCCAAGTGTATAGACATAGTTTGAGCAGTTTATACTCGTTGTTTCTAGTGATTATCTCATTTTATTTACTGAATATAAACAGTTTCTGTCCATTTTCGCTATAGTTTTAAAGTGAAGCACACATTTCGCTTCCAAGGTTAAAAAACTTTTTTAATTATTATATACTACTTAGCTCCGAAGACCGTATACTAGTTTGCTCCCATGGTTAAGCGGATTATGCATTCATCTACTAAGTTCTAGGAAAATTAATATCGGCAAAATTAGTCCTGTAATTTTTATATTTTATTTAGAAATTATATAAAATATTGGTTTTTAAATATTTATATACCAGACAGTGGAATTTACAAGAAATGCGAAGAAAATGTCGGTGAAATGCAATTTGGATTCCCCCAAATCCGTGGGTACACGTGAAGCACTTTTCACCTTACAAGTCCTTCTTCAGAGATGCCGCGATGTCAGTTGTGATATCTATATTTGTTTTACTGACTACGTCAAGGCATTTGACGGTTATCAGCATCAGGTTGCCGCCCTACAAAGAGTAAGATTGGATGAGAAAGGATATTCGGATCATCATGAATTTATACTGAAACCAGCGTGCTCAAGTCAAGGTCGAAGACGAGCTGACCGACAAAGTGAAGATCATGCGAGGAGTAAGTCAAGGATGTGTGCTCTCGTCGACTCTTTTCAATGTACTCTGACGAAATTTTTACTTAAGCCCTCACAAACCTAGAGATGGGAGTCCGAGTAAACGGTGAATACATCATTAATATCCGCTACGCCCATGACACTGTGTTACTAGCAACCAGCCTAAATGATCTACAAGCCTTACTAGACCGAGTGAGAACTGTAAGTATAACATACGGACTAAACCTTAATATTAGGAAAACTAAATTCATGGTTGTCAGCCGTGTAAATTTAGATCCCGGGGCACTAATGGCAGGTAGCGAAGAGATCCAGAGTGTCGACAGATTCACTTACCTCGGAACTACCTTCAACTCACAGTGGGACTACGCTCAAGAGATTAGATGAAGAATTGGAATGACACGGTCTACATTTATCAAGTTGAGATCCTTGCTGTGCTGCAGTGATCTCAGTTTGGGAACCAAGATACGGATAGTGAGGTGCTACATTCTTCCTGTGTTACAATATGAAGTTGAAGCCTGAACAATAACGCAAGCCACAGAAAAGCGGATTGAAGCCTTCGAGATGTGGATCTACTAGGGGGATACTAAAAATATCGTGTGCTATAAAAAGTTCTTACTTTAGTGAAACAACGTAAGCTTGAGCACCTCGGCCACGTGATGCGGAACGAAGAAAAATATCGAAATAATATCGTTCGTGGATTATTCCGAACCTACGTCCCAGCTTGATCCGCAGAAGGCAACACACCATTACTTCAACATGGGTTGAAATCAAGAGAATAGTGGGGAGAGCCTCGGAGTGATCTCTGATCTCTTCATCTCCGATTGCAGAGATGAAGACGAACCCGCTGGGAGGAAGTCCATACCCTGGAAATAGATTTCGGTAGAGGAGCTTTCGACAGTATATTCCCTTGTAGGGAAGAAGATGTAAAATTTTTAATATTATGGTCTAAAACGTCTTTTACTAGAACAAAAGTTTATGTTGGAGGAATACTAGGAACATGGTTTTTCACGTCAAATGAAATTAATTTTTTTTATTCGTTTTTTAAATAATAAATTATAAAGTTACATTTAGGAATCAAGGCCACATTATTTTTAAACTTTTTTAAAATCCTTGGAATTGTTGTATAACCTGGAATTGGTCTATTAGAATATCTTCCACTAAGTAAAGATCTGGTAGGGCTCGTAGTATTGCCCGAATAAAACATTATTACTCATTTTTTCTCAACTGAGTATGATTTATAAATTAATTTTTTTCTAATTAACTTTTTTCAGATATAGAAGAGATTTAAAGAAGAGAAACCCTTCTATATGTAAGTAACAGTATTTTTTACACTTACCCGCCTGATTTGTTAACAATATTACGTTGCCTTATATACTTAATCCTTATTAAGTATATAATATTAATATATACTTTTTGTAATTTTGAGCTTCTTCTTCTTCATGTACCATGTCCTTTCAGAAAGTTGGTTACCAACATAGCTATCTTAATTTTATTCACTGCCATCCTAAATAGGATTTGTAGCAACCTATATTTGGGATCTCTCATTACATGTCCGAAATACTCCAGTTTTCTCTGCTTGATGCTTTTTATGATATCAGGAGTCTTGCTATTTGTAATTTCCTTAATGCTTCCTTTACCTCTTCCTCCTCAATATTTATTTCTTCGTTTGTCGTCACCTCTGGTGTTGGTGGTTCATCATCGTCACCTTTAGCAAACAGGGATCGAAAGTGAAGATGATTTACAACGTATGCTGCACCAATTTAATATAACCGCCAGAAAATTTAACATGTTAATTTCCCCAACAAAGACAAAATGCATGGTTATAACAGCAAATTCACTAAGATGTAAATTGGAGCTGGAAGGTCAGATAACAGAACAAGTGATGGAGTTTAATTATCTAGGCATCAAATTATCTAGCTACGGAAAGCTCGAAATCGAAATGGAAGATCAAGTGAATAGAGCAAACAGAGCCGCAGGCTGCCTAAACAAAACAATATGAAGAAATAAAAATATCGGGAAAGAAACGAAAGGCAGAATTTACAAAACAGTCATCAGACCAATAATGACATACGCGGCAGAAACAAGACCTGACACAGACAGAACAGGACACTATGGGACAGAGCTAGAAGTACAGATATACGACATAGATGCAAGGTGAAGAACATCAAAAACTGGGTAAGAAATAGAAGAGTAGAATGGAACGATCATATAAGCCGAATGACAATAAATAGAGTAGTAAAGACGGCAAGAGACGGTTCCCCAATAGGAAGACGATCAGTAGGAAGACCACGCAAACGATGGAATGACAACTTACTGGAGGCACATTGAAAAACAGACAGAGTCATATCTATATAAAAAGAAGAAGAAGAAAGAGAAGTAGTCTTGCTGAGACGTTCTAGTATTATGGAGTTTCGAATCTTCTCCACCCAGGAAACTTTTAAAATTCTTCTATAGCACCACATTTCGAAAGCCTCAATGCGATTTAGATCGATTTTATTCACAGTCCAGGACTCGACACCATAAAGTAAGACCGAGAACACGTAGCAGCGAAGTAGGTGGATCCTCAATGCCAATTTTAGGTCTCTGTTACATAACACCTTGGGGACATCCTTCTAAAACTAACTTTAGTCTGCTCTTGCTCTATCCTAGATCTAATTTCGCCGTGACTTTCTGCGTTACAATTTAATTGCTGGCCAAAATAAACGATTTTATCAACTTGCTCAAGTTTGATATTATTTACATATTTAGACGGTTTGGTATTATAAAGACCATTTACAGAGAAAACCAAAATCCAAACTTAGTATTTTCATCTCATATCTAAATAATGTTTAGCTAGCTAGTTGCTTCCTTTCTCGCTTCTTTGTTTGGTATAATAAAATCGGTAATCACTATAAAGACTAAAAGCAATAAAACTGTCGAGCAATATAAACATTTAATTAAATATGCAGACAGATAATTTCCAAAAAAGGACAGCTTTCAAATGAAAACTTTATCTAGTACCGCATAAATTTAAGCGTTATAGCTGTTGCCAAATACCGAATAACCTTCTACGGTAATACTAATATAACTGTTTCAAAATTTTTAGAAAATCTAGGCGAGTTTTGTTCAAATGGGACAATTTTGCCTAGAACTAAAACTAAAATAAAAGGCGTATTTTATGTGGTAGTTTATATGCTATTATATTTTATGTAGGTACAATATCTCAATCTTCGCCGAACTCAACATCACTAACCAAGCAAAGTTATTTAGAACTAACAATTTGTTAATAATCATAAAAAGCGAGAAAAATATTTTTTGCCTATAAAACGTTTTTATACATTTTAGAGAAAAATGGTTCAAATAAAAATTTTGTATCTTAAAAAGTTCTTTCAAAATTAAACTACATATACAATTGACCGAGATAATTGTAAAAACTCTTATTTTTGCGGCTAGATCGATAAATAGTTTGTACCTAAGTTATTCAATTTGTTTATCATGGAGTGCTATTATTTAAACAGCTGTAATTGCTCAAACAGTGACTCTAAAGATATTTAACATATCGCAATTAATTATTTTGAGGCTTTGATTTTAATGTACATTAAACAAATTTAACATTTTATCAAAATTGTTATTGAAAAAAAAGTGTTTGAAAACGGGCTGACCTTTTAGTTTATAAATATTTATAATAACTGTGATGTGTTTTATGTCATGCGCTTTTAAGTAGGCTCACTGAAAATATGGGGAAAAACATATTCTTTTATATAAAATGAATCGTCTCTGACCAATTGGAACCAAGATAGCATTTTTTCTTAAAATCATATTTCCATTGTTGATAAACGTAAAGAGCTGAAAATTGGCATCTGGAGAGAAGTTGTAAAAAGTTATAACCCGTTAAAATGATCGTACTCGTAAAATACCGTCACGTTAAAATGAAGGGGAGAACTTTTCGAGCTACGTTTTTTTAAAATGGTACTTCAAATTGAAGCACGCTGATAAAATTTGCAATATCTCGCCTTATATGGCACGCAAAATATTCATCTTTTTAAACTGGGGTAACTCGAGATAATAATATTAACTGGTATATTTTCACCTCTCGGAAAAATCGGAAAATCCTAGAAAAATAAATTAATAAATTTTTTCCATAAAGAAGTTATTGAATTTTACTTTTATTTCGTAAGAAATATATATATTAATACTCAAAATGTGTTTATTTATTTTAAAATATGCAATGACTAATTTTTTTTACACTCTCTTAATAATTGGTTTTAAAACAAATTGTGTGAAACGGATTTTTTTGTACTTTACAAGAATTATTAATTATTATTATACAGTAAAACCTCCGTTAACCGAAATAATTGGGGGGGAGGCCGTTTCGGATAACAAGAATTTCGGTTAAAAATAACATTGTTTTTTATAATATTCTTGATCAAAGTATTGGTATTAAAAAATACTATGAGTTGATTTCGTAATGTTTTCTAATAAGTAAATGCAAAATCAAGTAATAAAATTAAGGAAAATGAACAAGTTTAACATGCTTTTTTAAAGAAATCTGCTATTTTTTTGCGTTTTCGTTTGACAACGATGTTTCTCTCTCCCTCCATCGTTAATTTGCAGAACGTTATGAGTTTGCCTCATTCGATTGTTCGACGAAACGTAAAGCAATCTGAAAAGGACAAAACTTTATGTAATGACAACAAAAATTAAGAATCCAGTCGTGTCCCTAACTAATTAGGCCTACTGTATAAAATTCTTTCCTCTAAAGCATTGAAAATCTCGTCGACGGTCTTGTGCTGCCTGTTGCCTCTTGGGTCGTCATCTTCGTCATCTGATATGCTCAGGTTGTCTTGATAAAGAACCATATCAATGATGTCCTGGTCGATGAATTCACGTTCTGAGTCATCAGCTGCTAACCAGTCACGTATCTCTTCTTAGTTAATTTCTTCATGTCCCGGCAAATTTTTAATGAAAGGTTTAATTTCTTCTGTCGTTTTCTTACCATTTTCTTCTTCAGGATCGTCAATCAAAATCTTATCAAAAAGTTTGTTCCAGCATTTTTCCAAAGTTGAAGATTTGATCTTGGCTCACGACTCAGCTCACCAATAAAAATGTTTTATTGTTAAAGATTTGAGAATTTCGGGAACACTTTTGGATTAATTCGTCTCCTGTAATAACAGATGTCTTAAGAATGCTTCTCTATAATGTCTCTTGAATGTCTCTATGACTCCCTGGTCTAACGGCTGGATTAAGCTTGTGATATTCGGTGGCAAAAATCTGACAATTGTCACAATTTTGTAGATTTTGAGGGTGAGGGCGTCTCATCACAGCATTGTCAACAAGCAACAATGCTGTGATGAGAAGGTTTTTTGATTTTAAAAAGGATTTTACAATTGAGACGAATTCATTTTCAAACCATTCTAAAAATAAAGTGGTCGACATCCATGAACTTTTTTGGCTTCTATACCTTAAAATGCCTTTTCGGAAATATCTTTTAGAGCTCTTGGTTTTTGTGATTTCCCAACACACATAGACATCAATTGGTGAGTGAAATTAACGGAATTGTTTACGGTTTGCGACAAACATTTACTTTTTATTGACGAAATTATTGAAACTGTCAGCCGTTTCGGTTAAAAGATGTTTCGGTTAAAAAGGTTTCGGTTAAGGGAGGTTTTACTGTATATTTATATAAATAATATACATTCATCAATAAAATTTAAATATTTCCCACGAAATAATAGTAAGATTCAACTTATTTACAGAAAAAATTAACTAAACAATTAATTTTTCCGGGATTTTCTTTGGGATCTTTTGCCGGAGGTGAAAATACCACAGTTCTTATAGTACAAGTACAAGATCCCACTGCGGAATCACTACGTTCATAATGTTGTTCAGCAAACTAATATTTTTACTTATATTTAAAATTAGGGGAATACATTGATAATAGGTTGCCAGTCAAAAAGTGTTTTTGACAAATATTTTATTTCGTTCATTTATTTTTTAAATAAAATCTGCTACTCATGACGTACATGCTTGTTTTTTTTATATCAAATTAAAGCTTATTTCTTTCTTTATATATTGATATAAAGTTGTCTGAGAAAAAATGTTCAACAATTAGGGTGGCCATCTGTTAAAAATGCGAGGTAAAAAAAAAATACTCTGGGGCTGTGCCAATTCAAGTAATATTCAGATCATCCAAAGATTCCAGAATAAAGTATTAAGAAACATCATTGATGCTCCTTAGTAAATAAGAAATGTCGTCCTTCACAAGGACCTTAAGATGGAAGATTTAGATAAAGTTATCAAAAGATAGCAGGTAGTCATTTTTTGAAATAAAGATCTTGCTTTCTCTATCCTACATTTGATTTTAATATAATTCTATATATTTTATATATTTATATCCAATTGTTTTACTCCAATTTTGCAAATATCATAAAAACAATTATAATTAGCAGATTTAAATGTATGGAGTATGTCTTAAGAATGAAAGATGGAGATCTGATTTGAAAATCGATGTTTCAAAAACTTATGAAACAACGACGAAGACTAAGATTTATAGACGATGTGGAATCAAATTTGCGGTTTTGGGAATAAAAACATGGAAAAACTGGCTATAAATGAAGAGTGCTAGAAGAATCTTTAAGGAAAGCCAAAATCAATCAAAGGCTCTAGAGCTGTAAAGAATAAGAAAATTGCACAAGATCCTAAAACTTAGGAATGCAGTCCTGCAATTAGAAGAATAGAAGAAAGAGAGATGAACCTAAAAGATTTTGCAAAAAGGAGATAGCCGAAACTATGTTAAAACGGTGTATGAGAAAAAAGAAATGTAACAACATAGATACAAAAGGTTGAGTGATATAATATAAACTATCAACAATGAAATACTGTATCATAATGAAATATCTTAAATATTTTGTAGATTTATTGTACTCGTTTAAAAGCACTGACAGGTTTTTTATTTTTAGGGATGCGAGTTGCCTTAGCATTTTTTTAAACAATTTTTTTTGTTGGAGGTGTATATCCTAGTACTAATGAACAACGGTATATATTTTTTAAATATATATGAGTAAACTTTCTAACGTGAATACCTAAACAACTTACGTCTCTGCTGAAGATATAGAAACAACAAAAGAGATGGTACATGAACTCACTGAGACAATTAAAAATGTTGGTTTAAATAATTATAAACTTTTATAATACATTTACGTCAACGGAGTAATACAGAGAAAAATGGAACGATCCATGCTAAGAAAAAATTAAAAATCAAGATATACGAAAAAGAGCTAGTATAACTGACATTATTGAACGTATGACCAGATTAATAAATCTAATATGGAGATGGGCAGAATACGTAGCGAGAATGAAAGACTGTCGATGGACAAAGAGGTGATTACAATGAAGACCATGTCAGGACAAGCAATATCCAGAGACTTCCAGCGTGAAAGACTTATAATTTTTCTAATTTGACTTTTGATTTCTTATTAAAAAATCGTCATTAAAATAAAGTAAACATTAGAATAATTTGTATTTTGATAACGATTGCTAAATTTGAAATTTAAAACGTGACAATAAACGTGTTTTTAATTAAAATTAATGTTAATTTTCATTAAATTTGGTTTTTAACTTTCAATAAAAAGATTCTAGATAAATCTTTATTCATATCGGATAATACTAGGTGAAGGTCATATAATTATAAAATTTTTCCCTAATAAATCTCCAAGAATGTCGTTCAGGTATTTTCAAACGAATTGCACAACGTATTTTTGTTTGTGGTACTAATCGCATTCTAGTAGCTATCACTAGGTAGCAAATGTGGTAATTCTAATAAATGATGTCGAAAATATATAGCAGTCAGAACCTAATAATTTTAACATCCGCAGCATACATATTTATATCACGTAATGGCGAGGATTTTAAAGTGGAACCTCAAGATATTTACTTCTGAGGCTTTTCAATTGTTAACGAAGAGAATTTTAATTTTTCGCGTTAGTCGACAAAAGACCTACCTTACAGTTACTTCAAACTGCTTAAATCATACCTTACAGAAAGAAGATATCTAGTGAGGTATAGTGAAGCCTATACAAAACTCTACCCCATCATATCTAGTGTACCTCAGGGTAGTGTGCTCGGACCGCTCTTGTACCTGATATATACAGGTAACTTACCAACAAGCAATAACCTTACTACATCGAAACTAATGAATGATTTAATCTTTGGAGAATTAAAGTATATTCCTCATATTACATTTACTACACATTCAAGTCTACACATATTACATTTACTCTAGGAAAAGGTATATGTCCACAAGTTAACCTCGATGGACTTCCTTTACTCCAAAAAGGTGACGTAAAATACATAGGCATTCATCTAGACAAACAATTAACATGGACCAAACATATATGAACGAAAAGACTACAACTAAGAATTTCATACAGAAAACTTCACTGGATGCTGAAAAAAAAATCGGTTGCTTGTAAAGTCGGTTTTACAGGCGAAAATTTTACGTGACAACGTCTTTTTCTCGGTAGAATATTTATTGATATGAATATTATTAAATTGCACAATAGGAACAAGGAATTGAATGAAAATAAGAATTGCACAAATTTTAACTATAGAAATATATTTTGTTTACTAAAACATTGTACATGTAAACTTAAACTTAACTAATTTTTATTTGAGTGACTTTGTTGAGGATAGGACGATGATAGGAGAAATATGAAATGAAAGGAAGTGTTTCTGCTGTAATGTGTCTTGAACGCCAAGAACGCTCGAGAAACCGAGAATGACAGAGACACAAGCACGGAAGCACGCACCGATTCAACGCGCCTAATTCTCTAGTGCTTTGCGCGCAGCGGACCGATCATGTTTGAGTGGGAGAGAGACGCAAGGCATTCGCCGGTCCGGCGGGCCTCTCTCTCGTTCGGTGACTCACTGTAACAGACGTGAGCGGGCGTTACACTTTTTCATGAATGACTCCGAGCCACAACCTAATTTAAGACGTTGTCACGTCAAAACTCACACATATCGACCGACAACAAGCTGCTTATATACAAACTTATAATAAAACCCGTTTGATCATATGGTTTGCAGCTCTGGGGATCAGCTAGCAAATCTAATGTTATGAAAATACAAACATTTCAATCTAAAACAATAAGAACAATCGCTGATGCTCCTTGGTATATCCAGAATGAGGCCTTACATAGAGATATGTAGGTACTAACAGTCTCTGATGAGTGCAAAAGAATTTCTGCACAATATCAAAACAGGTTGTGAGTGCATCCTAACACCCTGGCATACAATCTTCTCCACAACCAACAAACGAAGTGGTTGAAGCGATAATATGATCCCTTGGATCCGTTCAAACCGTTCATAATAGTGCCTACAGTAGTGGAAGCTATGCCTTCGACAGCGTCCAGCCATTGTGATCTGTGCCGCTTTTAGTACTCGTGTTCGCGTATCTGTGTATGTGCGCATTATCTTAGATGTAAAAAAAAGAAAATTTTAGTTTTCTCTATTAAAGTTTGCCACAATTTGACAAAAAAAAAAAAATATTAAACAAATTTTTATGTCTGAAAAAAATCGAAAAAAAAGTTCAATTTTTGAACAATTTTTTCAAATGTCCGCCATTTTGTTTTTTTTAAGAATTTTTAATTTTTCTAGTAAACTATAACTTTAAGCGCAAACCTTCTCGAATTTTATGTTTCAGAATTTACACTGTATACATATACACTGTATACACTGAATAAATTTAGTAACTTTCAACTTCTCCATTTCCTTTAATTTGACACAAATAAATAAATAAATAAATAAATAAAATAGCACAAACACACATATTTATAATATTTTTTTTTGTAATAAATAAAGTAAAACTACTTTTTGGACATATATTGTATTACTACTTCGAACAAAACGTTGAAAATGGCCTATATAAGAAAAATAGATTTTGAATTATGGGGTCAGGACTTATCTATAGCACTTTACTAAATAATTCATAATATAGTAAAATATACGGACTGTTCACGCGAGCCTTGTAACCTGGCCAAGAAGGAATAAAAGAAATAGAAATATTCTACATATTTGGTCCAATCTACTTTTCACGATATGAGTAATGGCTGTTTCTTCTTGGAATGTTTTACTAAATACTTTTTGCTGCGTTTGTAAAGATATTTTATTACTTGCTCTCTCTTACGTTGCAATGCGTTAACAGGTCGTATTTTATTTAAATAAATTATTATTTCACGTTTGTATTAGAAACATTTTTTTATAACAAAAACTTTTATAATAGAAAAAAAATTAACCGTTTATATTTTTTTGTGTCAAATTGGAATTATCGGACCCATCAATCACCGTAACAAACGCTTCAATATATGCACCAAAGAATATATTTTCCTTTATTTCACATTATATATTGACATTAGGTTCTTGTTGACTTTTCTTAACTTTTTGGTGTTAAGTGTGTGTCCAAATAATCTAGGACATTCGTCGTTGTGTCCACATTTCTAGTGCTTCAAGTTTGTTCATTGTTGGTATTTTTGGCGTTCATGTTTCTACTCCATACAAATGTAATGTTCAAATATGGCATTCATCATTCTTGCCTTAGTTCTAATTTAAGATGGTTAATACAAAAAAATGTTCTCATTGTTAAAAAATTGTTTTTAGTCATTGCAATTCTAAAGGCTTTTAATGCTGTTTGATAAAATTACTATATCATCTGCGTATCTACTTACATTAAGTTATTCCGCATTTATTTTATTCCGTGTCGGGGTGCATTTAGCTGATGTGCGTATAAACTGAATAATGTTAAGGATAAAAAATTCTCAGTGCAAATAGTGCTTACCTGGTCCGGAACCAACCATCTCCACATTTATGTCTAATTTTAACAAAATTTGAAATCATCAACGCATGTCCAATGCTAGCTAATGTTTTCGTAGAATGTTGGTCATTTCCCCCAACTATTTTGCAACGAATTATAAAAGATCTCTAAATCTCACACAATCTCCTGAACGTATTTTTCTTACCTATTTATGTCACATAGACTTGTCAACGAAACTAAGAAGGGTATTCACCCTAACGAAACTATCGAAAGTCGTAAGCAGCAACCGGTGGTGATGAACTGAACCGGCTGAGTAGCTGCAGGGCCGGGGCGCTGTCAAAGGACGACAGTCAAATAAAAATAATAAAAAAACGAGAAAGAAAACAACAAAAAGAATAGGAGACTAAGATCTTTGACTATTAGAAGCATCACCAGCTTTATAAAATATGGCCAGCCTAGCGCACCGTT
The DNA here is from genome assembly GCF_040954645.1 of Diabrotica undecimpunctata. Lineage (NCBI taxonomy): Eukaryota > Metazoa > Arthropoda > Insecta > Coleoptera > Chrysomelidae > Diabrotica > Diabrotica undecimpunctata. The sequence continues at coordinate 204,279,581 of NC_092803.1, read as the reverse complement.
CGAAATTCCTACGGTTAAAATAACAGAGGCGTGCGGCAAAAAAATAAAGGGAAATATATTAATACATTTAAAACTATTTTTAAATAATATTATTATTAAAGTGTTTATGAATGTTATGATATAATATTACGCAAAACAAAAGTTAAAACCAATGAAAATAAGAAAGATTTTTTGATGGACCGTAGTTTTGAGGGACCCGGAGAGAGTATCTAATATATCATTCTGAGCATTATGTAACTATATTATATTAATAGCTCATTCAGCTAGCGGTAGTTAATACAAAAACTTTATCCATCCTTCTACAATACTACTATACTAGGAACACACAGTGAGGTACACGGACTATTTGTTGGTTTGACGGTTCTTATTTGTCTAAATTCGAGTAAAACTTATTTGATTCAAATTTATTAAAATGAAAGATATAAAAAGCATTTCTCTTGAGAAATGATTAAAACAATCTTGATTTAATTGCAGCCGATTCAGTTTCTCTTTGTTATCTGACTTTATGATTCTTCTACTAACATCTATTTTAATCTAATATAGTACCCCCAAAATTTTACAAATTGCCATCTTGTATGTACAAAAAACCTATAGTGAAATATTCCCACTACATGGGAATACATGTCCGTTCGAAAAGTTCACTTTTTATTACTCGTCTAGTGAGCTAGCAGTATAGTGTCTATTTAGAACTCCACGTGGCAAAAAAAGCACATAAACATACCAAAAAAATATAAAAAAAATCGGTTGCCTGTAAAGTCGGTTTTACGGGCGAAGATTTTACGTGACAACGTCTTTTTCTCGGTAGAATATTTATTGATATGAATATTATTAAATTGCACAATAGGAACAAGGAATTGAATGAAAATAAGAATTGCACAAATTTTAACTATAGAAATATATTTTGTTTACTAAAACATTGTACATGTAAACTTAAACTTAACTAATTTCTATTTGAGTGATTTTGTTGAGGATAGGACGATGATAGGAGAAATATGAAATGAAAGGAAGTGTTTCTGCTGTAATGTGTCTTGCGAAAGTCAAGTCGATGGTTGTTCCTTTTAACGTAGTTGACTTAGAAACGTTTGATACGCAATCAAGATTATACGTACATTTCATGAAATTTAGAAACGAGTTTACGATTTTTAATTTTTTTTTAAATTTCAAGTGTTTCTAATAAAATGCATGGGAGGAAATCAGCTTTTTTTAGATTGTCACCTTGAAATATCCTTAAATTGACTGTATTTTTGTATCAAAGTGGGCTACTCCAATTAACTCAATTAATATACACAAAATAATATAAACAAAGCTTAAAAGGTTCTTTATGCTTTGAAAGTGGTTTATAAACAACTGAATTGTAATGTATATTTTACCGCCTTTAATAAATATGAAGTATAGACTAAATTTTGTGTAAAGAACAAACATTCAACAGACCTAATAGTAAAAACATATTGATTTAAGTGTGAATTTGAGATAATGTGCTGACAAAATGTTAAATCCTAAGAAAACAAAATTATGTTTTTATGTATATTCATTATACTTAATACTCTTGGGTAAAATACCTCATATCATATATGTCTTTAGACACAGTTAATAATTTTCATTGAAGTTTAAACTATAAAGAATGTTTACAATCATTGCTCAATATTAAATGGATAAATCCATAGCAATATTATAAAAGAATATAGGTCCCTAGGTAATTTCCTAAAATTATATCTGATACTGGTGGTTCCCCCTAAAATAGGACCTTCTCTATTTTAGTAACAATCTGTTTTGGGGGAACCACAACATTTTTTATATATAAGGTGAATACGCAATTATTAAACGCACAAACGCAGTTCTTTCGACTGTAGCGAAATCTCACGATTTCTCACGATTTATTTTTCCCGATCTAACGATTTCTCTTTGACTTCATGTGGCACCACTGTAAGCACTCCACATTTTCACTACAGACACAGCTGACGATACTTTCAACGATTTTCAACTTGAGCGATTCAACGCGCCTAATTCTCTAGTGCCGCGCGCAGCGGACCGATCATGTTTGAGTGGGAGAGAGACGCAAGGCATTCGCCGGTCCGGCGGGCCTCTCTCTCGTTCGGTGACTCACTGTAACAGACGTGAGCGGGCGTTACACTTTTTCTTAAATGACTCCGAGCCACAACCTAATTTAAGACGTTGTCACGTCAAAAAGGGAACTAAATAGAACTGGTTTGAGTTTAAATTTTGTTTTGACAAGATACATTTTAGTCCTGTTGCAATGCGCTCAAAGAGTAAGAAAATGGATGAGTTAATTTATAATTATACATCATCTTCTTCTTCTTCTTTGTCAACCATTTTCCATCCACTCCTGAATGTAGGTCTCTCCCAATTGCTTCCATCTTTCTCTATCTTGCGCCAATCTAATCCACTGTTTGCCTGCCACTGCTCTTATGTCATCTACCCATCTTTTTTGAGGTCTTCCCATGCTTCTTGTTGTCCTCCTTGCTCTCCATTCTAGAATTCTCCGTGTCCACCTGTTGTCATTATATCGGGCTACGTGACCTGCCCAGCGCCATTTCATTTTTGCAATTTCTTCCACAATACCCCTAATCTTCGTTCTACGTCTTATCTCGGTGTTTCTAATCTTGTCTCTCAGTGATATTCCAAACATGATTAAGCTTATGCATCATAACTACTGGAAACCTACTAGCTCTTAAGAAAAGTAAAGAAATTTAAAAAGTTGGAAGCTATCGTCTTTTAGCTGCTGCCGTAAATTGCAGAAACAACTTTATGTAGGGCCACAAATTCTTCAAAATATCTTATCCGAATAAGCAGATTTTAGACCTAATTGAACCTTCTGAATTGATTGAATTACTTTGAAAATGCAAAATAACTACACAGGAGATAATTACTAAAAATACCCTTATCTAGAAGCTCTGTGGAATTAGCTGGAGAACACCACCGAATACGGCAGAGTACTATGCATCCATCTAGCTAAATGTGAAGATAGTAGATACGTAGCTCAATATGGCATTGATATTGATTAGCGGCTGCATCAAGACTACTCCAATATTTTGACTCCTCACTTCCAGCTACCCATCTTCGCCTGTTCTAGGAAGACCATAAGAATTAATGAAAGAGTGTTCAAAAATAAATTGTATTTTATAACTCCCAAATTTAGCAGCAAACCGACTTAAATCCAGTAAACCTCCAATAGTAGCGACCCAACAGCTTGTAGCTGATAACTTTAATGTTACCTACAGACGACGTACGTTGTGGGCTCAAACAGCTTCACATGTAGTATCTTAACCTTATTGATACCAATATACTGCTTCTTTACTCGTTGTGTTAGCTTACTTGTTCCTGTCTCTCCTAATGGTTTCCACACTTTTTTTGGTGATAATTGCTGTTATTGTATCCTTAAAGTCAATTGGTTTAACTATCTATTTGGATTCTAGCACACTTAGAAATCAAGAGCAATGAGGAAGTTTTATGTATTTATCAATACATATAATTCAGTTATAACAAACAACATGATATGCATCCGAATCCGAATTCATCTAAATTATCATTTATATAAAAATAAACTACGCAGTAACAACGCATGAAAAGTTGTTACACAGTGAACTTACACATATTGGTTAGGTAAATTTATAGTAAAACATCTAGTCTCAGTATCAACAGACAAGAAAAAATTGTGAAATTTGCGATACCATCGAAAGTGTGCTTTACTAATAATTGTACTACTAATTGTACTACTAATTTACTGAATCTACTACATTTCCTATAAGAGAAAAGCATATTAGTTAATAAATTGTACTGTTATTACAAATTTCTAAATCTGTAGCTTATTTTTTTTGTATATCCTTCTACTACTATCTCTTAAAGGATTTCGTTTATTTAATATTGTTCGGAAGTTATTTTCGTGCGGCCTTTTAATGTTATTTAATATCTTTACACAACATTACTGCGGATATAACCAAAATATTGGAGGTCGTCGAATCCTTTTATCGCGAAATGCAAGGCAAGATCAGCCCTTGCTCAAAATCACAAACCAGGGATCATAATTAATGCCAGAAATAACTCCATACGAAATCAAAACGGACGTTTATAAAAAAAAATAACAAATTTCCTGGCAATGACGGAGTAGTAATCGAGGCGATCAAACTAGATGAAAATAAAATTATCCAGGCTTTGGCCAAGCTTCTCGTCGAATGCATCTACCAAGGAAAAACTCACGCTTCCTTGGAGGTCGGACTAAAGATTAATATGCTTTATTGAAATATTGTTGTTGATGGGAAGGACTACATCGCATTGCAGACTACATCGAATAAGTAGTTAGGACATAAAATTCAACTGGACAGAGACATCTAATCAGACATGTAAGCTCCCACGTCGCATAATATTAGCCTGAGCAGCGTGTGGTAAATTTAACTATGTATTTAAATCAGACCTACCCATATCCTTCAAAAGGAAAATCTTTGACCAATGTATGTTACCTGTACTCATTTATGGAGCACAAACATTAACACTTACAAAAAAGGTGGTGAACAAGATTCGCGTAACTCAGAGAGCTATAGAGCGCCAAATGTTGGGTGTCTCTCTGAGAGACCGAATCCCAAACGAAGAAATACGTTGTAGAACAAAAACAACAGACGCCATCAAAAAAACCGCGTCGCTAAAATGGAATTGGGCAGGACACGTCAGATTACCAGAAAACAACAATAATGAAACTTCTTGTAAAGTGAAGGATAAGACAAGAAGCATTACGGAGCAGATGACGCCTACCAACCAGATGGACTGACGACTTAAAACGTGTTAGCGGTAACTGGATGCAAGTTGCACAGGACAGAGACATATAGAAAGAGCTGAAGGAGACCTATGTCCAGCAGTGAACGCATAAAGATTGATGATGATGATGATGAATATATTTAATGGGAATAACTCAACAAGTAACATCACAAAATAAAAAAAGAGATATTTACCATTTTCTTCATTCTAATGAATTCTTTTGTAGACTTCAAAAATACTTGCACTACAAATAAAACGACTCATCATGTAAAATTGGATCCTCACCCCCGCCTATGAATGCCCCGCATAAAAAAAAACGGAGAACCGAGGTAGACACCACTATTGAATTATAGTTTTGGCTGAATTTTAACAATAAAGGCCGATCTCGTGTGGTTTTGGGCTAAATAGTAAAAAAAGAATAAAAGACGTAAACAAAGAGCAACCTTATAAAAAATTAACGAGGAATGACTATTGACTTTAGTGTATGTGTGCAGACTTGCATGTCAAAATATTAAAGTGTATTAAGAATGTGCCTATTACTTCAAGTTACTTTCATAAAAAGACTGAAAATTATTAAGTTTTAGCATCGGCATAATCATCACTTGAGATTATTTTCTCATTAACCACGTCAAAAAAGGATCGACAAATTACGGGTGAACTGTATCTTATTAGTAAATCGTCCATTCTCAAATATGCGTTTCAACGTCTTTAATAGAAAATATTTTTAAATGTTATAACGAAATATATGTTTATAGAAATAAAAACCACAAAACTTGTTATACCAACTGTTTCGGTAGATTGAAAACTGAACTGAGAAAAGTTCACACTAATGTTCAAGCAGTTTTTCAAGTTACTTAATATACCAGAATTCCAAAATTTAACAATTCCACAAAATCGAATAATCCGCTTTACATTCGCTTTACAAATATACCATTTTTCAAAGTAAAAACGTTGCACGTCACAATTTACATACAGTGACGTCACTTATATTTAAAATTTCCAGAACGTCAACCTTAGACAAATTTTCCTAACACAGCTAATATTCTTCTTCTTCAAGTGACCTCTCCGCTACGGAGTTTGGTAATCATCATTGCTATTCGTATCTTTGAAGCTGTTGCTCTAAATAATTGATTAGATGTGCACTGGAACCAGTCTCTTAAATTGCGCAGCCAAGATATATGTCGTCTCCCCACTCTTCGTTTGCCCTGAATCTTTCCTTGGATAATTAACTGGAGCAATCGGTACTTTTTCCCTTTCATCACATTACCAAGATATTCCAACTTTCTTCTCTTGATGGCGATCAACAGCTCCCGTTCTTTGTTCATTCTTTGAAGAACTTCACTATTTGTTATTTTGTCTGTCCAAGGTATTTTCAAAATTCTTCTGTATATCCACATTTCAAAGGCCTCTAGTTTATCAATATTGCTCTTGTTTAAAGTCCAAGTCTCTACTCCTTACAGCAGTATCGAGAAGATGTAGCATCTAACCAATCTCATTTTCAGGTTTAAGTTAATTTCATGACTTCCCAGAATACAGCTAATAATACGAAACCCATACGGAACTGCTCGATCTTTCATAGGTGTCAACATGGTATAATAATCAGAAAAACGTAATCATCATTACATTGGGAATTTTAGAATTATATTGATTAAATAACCAAAAACATTTATTATTAATAATATAAACGTTATTATTAATAATATAAATTTTATGAAATAACTCTTTAAGTTTAATATTCTACAAAATAATAATTTTAATTAAAAAGATTAGACAATTGTACGCAAGTGATACGGGAATACTTCAAATTTTTGACAGTTCAGCGTGTCGCAAAATTGTTTAAAGTGTTGCCGCTTTTAAAAGAGTAAGAATTTTGTTTATGTTTTGATTTCTTACACAATTTAATCATAATATATTATATATTAATAAATTGTATTTATAAATACATTAAATTTAAATTAATAGCTTTAAAAACTAATTATTGTTGTGTATTCTGATTATTCTATGCCAAAACAACTAAATAGTCTGTAGAAACCTGCTTTCTTATAAGATAGATTATTTTGAACAAGAAATAATGGCGGGACGTTTTTACTATTAATGCTCTAAAAGAGGTAAGTTTAAAATTTAGAGTATATAATTTTGTATTAAAATGTTTTCTTATGTATTTTAGTGTGTTGAAGTAGTCTTAAAACTAATTGTATTTACTGTTAATATAATAGTTTGACAAATAGTTGACATTTTAAAAATTCCTCACTAACTATTCTGATGTATTGGCAACGCTGTGTGGTTCTGATGTCGTGAATCTTTAATGTCGTGCAATCATTTTTATATGAAAATTCTGTAAGAATAAACATTATACTCCGTTAAGTAAAGATATGTTTTTATTCTCCCTTAATAACATTGACTCTCTTAACCTTTTCATATGGTCACTTTCATCTGACGTTTGTTGTTTTATACAACGGTTAGGGTTACAATATCGTCCCAGTGTTGTTAAGTGGATGGTAATTTTTTCTGTTCTTTTCATTTTTTTTATCATTTTATAAACAAAAATTTTACTCTCATGAATTTTTTTTTTTTTTTTTTTTGGGGGAGAATTTACAAAATTATCTGAGCTACCATCTCTGGAAGATTTACTATTTGTTGGCAATCCTCTACATAAAAGTACCGAAGAAGCTGAAGCTGCAAAAAGATTACCAAGTCTGAAAAAGTTAGATGGTGAACCGATACTCCGAGATGAAGAATAGTTGCTAATAATATTATTGTTTTATTGTTTTTAATCATAAACTCTTATAGAAACAAAAAAAAATTAAAATTGGACTAATAAAATAATAAATACAATTTATACAGAAGGCAATAGTATCTAGTTCATGTGATGAGAGAAGCTAAGATGATTTGTTATTTCAGATGATAATACAAGGCAACATACAAGGAGAGAGTAGAATTGGAAAAAAACATATTTCCTATTAAAGTAATCTAAGAAAGTAAAAGAATTAAACATATCCCATGATTATTGATGTGTTTGCCTGGAAATCGTTTTGTTCTACATTTGTTTTCTTACCTATTTGTTTCATATACTGACTTAAATCTTCTTTGGTAAAGATATGTTGCACATTCTTCTTATAGCAAATACACATATTCTTCTATAAAATATATCAAAAAGTGACTAAAGTAGACTTAATCAAACATGCATATAAAATACTTCGAAAATGTACCAAAAACCATATAAATGTTAAAAAAAACGCTAATTGTTGATTGAAAAATGAACACCGCAATTTAACCAACAAATTTAACTGAGAAGAAAAATATTGCAGTTCATTATTAATTCAATGTATTGAATTTTGAAGATCGTATCGTTTTATTTGGTTTTTGCTTTAAACCTATCTTTACCTCTGAACGAAAAACTTTTTATATATTAAATCTTTGTGATAATACATTTTTTCACATTACAGTTTTTTATCAAAAGACTATAAATTACAATGCTATATAACGGTGTTTTAAATTGTTATACGTGTATGGGGTCCCTGATTTGGTCCATTGACAAGCAGGTTCTGAGTACTACTACTCTAACCGGTCATAATAAACCAGATTTTCGCGCCTAATATTTCTCAAACAAATAGAATATACATGTAATTAGTAATTATATATATATATATATATATATATATATATATATATATATATATATATATATATTATATTTTATATTTATTTCTTTTCTTTTCTCTCTTTATTTCTTTGATTCATTCCATCGGACTGGTTGAAATCTACATTTGTGCCCCTTCCCAAGAAATCGAATTCTAAGACGTGTAGTGAATATCGCCTTATAAGTTTAATGAGTCACACCCTTAAAGTATTCTTGCGTATTATTCATTCCAGAATACGAGCAAAATTAGAACACAGCATAAGTAAAACACAGTTCGGTTTTAGATGCGGTTTTGGAACTCGAGAGCCGCTCTTTGCAGTACAAGTCTTGATTCAAAAATGTCTGGATCAACAGAAAGATATTTACGCCTATTTTATTGACTATGAGAAAGCATTCGATACTATCAAACATGACAAACTCATAGAACTATTACATCTTACAGGACTTGACACTAAAGACATCCAGATTATAAAAATCTATATTGGAATCAAACAGCCCACATGAAGAATGGACATATGGTGAGTGAAAACGTAACCATTTCGAGAGGGGTTAGACAGGGCTGTATTCTTTCGCCACTGCTTTTCAACCTGTACACGGAACAAATATTTCTAGAGGCACTGAAAGAGTACAACGAAGGCATCAAGATTAATGGCGTACCAATAAGTAATTTTCGATATGCAGATGATACTGTTATACTGGCCGATAATATCGAAGATTTACAGATGATGCTAAATAGAGTAAATACAATTGGCAACCAATTTGGACTGAAGATCAATAGAAAGAAAACTAAATTTATGGTGATCAGTAAAAAGAACATTCAACATATCGACCTGAATATTGAACCCGAATGTATTGAAAGAGTACACCGATTTAAATATCTGGGATATACAGTAAATGATAAGTGGGACCCAGATGTAGAGATTAAGATCCGAATTGAAATAGCAAGATCCAAATTCATCAAAATGAGTAAGCTCTTAAGCAACCGCCACCTAAGCGTTAACTTCCGATGGCGCGCCACGAAATGCTACGTACTCTCTACGCTACTTTACGGAGTTGAAGGGTGGACGTTAACAGCAGCAAATATAAAGAAGTTAGCGGCTCTAGAAATGTGGCTGTATCGACGCATACTGAGAATACCTTGGACAGACAGAGTGACCAACACAGAGGTATAAAGACGAATGGGTAAAGAGATGGAATTGTTAACAACTGTTAAAAGGAGGAAAGCGTCATACCTTGGCCATGTGTTCCGTAATGATAAGTACAGTCTGCTACAGCTTATCGTGGAAGGCAAGATTGAAGGTAGAAGAGGTTTGGGTAGAAAGAAGAAATCCTGGCAGAGAAATTTGAGAGAATGGTTTCAAATACCAGAAGCCGCGAACATAATACATGCGGCACAAAACAGAGAAACCTATCGTTTGATGGTCGCCAACCTTCGGTAGAAGACGGCACATACAGAAGAAGATTTCTTTGATCCTCTTAGTACTACTACTACTACTAAGGATTTCCACAGTTTTCACTGTCTTCCTTCACTCAACCGTTTTCTCCAATTTTCCCTGTCATTCCAGTCTCCATCTCGCAGGGTTCTTTTCTCCATAGCCTCGTTGATTTCATCTCTGAATGACCTTCGGGGTCTTCCTCTCTTTCTTCTTCCAATCGGGCTCCATTCTGTGATTTTGTTTATCCAGCGTCCTCTGTCCGCTCTTCTGACGTGGCCGTACCAGGATAGTCTCTTCTCCTCTATATAGTCGATTATGTCTGATTGCACTCCCATTCTCCGCTTAATCTCTGCGTTTTCAATTCTGTCTCTTTTTGTAAGTCTACAGCTTCTCCTCAGGAACTTCATTTTTACTGCTCTTATTCTACCTCTATTTCTCTTGTTTATTGTCCAGTTTTCGGACCCATATGTCAGGATACTTTTTGTCAGGGTATTATATATTCTCTTTTTTGTCTTTATCGTAATGTTCTTATCCCACAACACTGAGTTTAGTTGTCTTATACAGTTTCTTGTTTGTCTCAGTCTGTTGTTTATATCTTCTTCTGTTGTTCCCTGGTTCGATATTATGGTTCCTAAATACTTGAATTTATCTGTTCCATTTATTTGTCTTCCCTCGTCTATCTCTCTGATCCTCTTAGTTAAATTGTTTAGTTTCTCCTTAGTAGATACCCCTGTTTCAATGATTTTCTCTTACTTTTTTTTATGGTATAAAATATATAATATGAGACTGTTTTAGATTATCGGTAAATACTCGACAGCTAATAATCCACTCTACTATACAGCATAAGGAGTACGATAATAAACTGCTCTATTTAGTAATGAAAATATGAAACAAATTGCAAATTAATGGTATCCTATTAAGTTTGTCATAGTAGTACTTATGATTGGAAAGGCTTCTTACAATAAGTCAACAACAAGAATTTATCAAGAGCAGCGGAGTAATAGGAGGTCTAAAAAACATCATCTACAATCTTACACACTACACATGTGCAACACACACCACACAATTTTACTCAACCATCACTAGGATACAATATTTTTACATACACATATAACATAGAATACACAAATAACAGTCAAAATTGGATATTCCAACGGTAAAAACACCACCCTCAAAGTTTATTGCAGCAACTTTGTACTGTCTGCCTATAACATCTAGGTCAAGCATGTCAATTTTAAGATGACATAACCAATAACAAAAACTTTGACTATACATTTTTCATAAGTTATAAAAAAACCTTATTTGAGAACGATTTCCGGATTTATAATCGATACTTCAAATATTAGTTATTTAAAAACATGATTATTATCACAATCACAACCAATAATTGTAGCTTAATCCCATAAAACACATACTATTTAACTTAGACATTCCACAAAAAAGTAGTTTCACAAAAAATAAATAAATGGTAAGGAAAATGAACAATTGACTTCAACTTTACTGAAAATTCATGCAACAAGAAAAAAATTTAACAAAGCTGTAATACGCTAAATTTACCGTTAATATCAGGTTAAGCTATTAACTTTTTATACACTTAAATATTAATTACAGTCCCATCTTTAAGTGCAAGCCGTAATATTAAAAGGAGTTTTGTCATAAACCACAGATTATACCTACGTGCTTCTGGAATTTATTAGATATAATGAATTGCTCCAATTAATTTAATCTCTTAAGATTACTAATTTACAGTGGAAGACTATTAATTCACCTTGATGAACTCGATTCATATAATCGCCCAATCTTTAAATTGATTCCTCCGGGAATAATTGGAATTCTTCGTCACGGTAATCTTCGAGAGTTATGTTTGTAATAAACGTAGTGTTGACAGTGCAGAGTTTTTTTATATTCTGCGAATAAAATACTTTTTCTTTTTTATTGTGGCATAAAAATTTTTGTTTTAGCCAATTTCAATATCTTCCCTAATCAAACAAATATACAGCGCTATCTCTAATTAAATACTGAATTTAAATACCTTTAATATTAGTTAAAGAAAGAAAATATACACAGCAATAACAGGAATATTGTTTCTTGTCTAGCTTCTTATTTTTTCTTAGTTTCTTGTCTACCTCTGTCTTCAGTATGTTCAATATGATCTCGTTATTATTATTGTTATTGCTCGTCAATTCTCGCATTTACTTAAAGCGCCCTTTTTGGTATCTTAATGATTATAATTATCCTTGGGTCATTTCTTTGCTAGCGTCTCGTCGGCCCATATCTTGTTACATAATATTTTTAAGATTTCTGCTGATTCGTTTGCATCGGCTTTTATTAACTATCGGTAGGTTGTCCCTTCCATGAGTGCGAAATGGCCACAAATAGAAAGAACGCAGCATATCAAAAAACCATTGACACAGGTTGGACACAGAGAAAAAAAGAAGAGTATAGACGTCTTAGAAGAGAGGAAAAACGTATCCATCGACGCAAGAAGAGGGAATACGAACAGAACACTCTCAGTGAGATACAAAGTTTACTACAAATACTACAAATCCGTAAATACTAGCCGTCGAGAATTTAAACCACGATTAAAAATTTGTAAAGACACTAACGGTGAAATTCTACATGAGGTTACAACATAGAAAATTAACAAAATCTACAACATCAACTACATAGTGAAGACCCAACAAGAGAAGAAGTGTCAAATGCGATCCTAAAACTCAAAGACAATAAAGCCCCAGGAATCGATGAAATCTGTTCGGAAATATATAAAAAAAGGTGGTGATCAACTTTTTGCAGCAATCCATAAACTAATAGTACGTATATGGCAGAATGAATTGGTACCAGAAGAGTGACTAAAGGGAATAATATGTCCGTTGCATAAAAAGGGTGATCAACTGGAGTGTAAGAACTAGGGAGGCAGTACTCTGTTAGCATCTGCGTATAAAATCTTCGGCAATGTATTATTTGAAGGACTTAAACATTTTACAAACGATATTGTTGGCCAATATCAATGCGGATTTACTGCTGGAAAGTCAACTACACATCAAATTCAAGCACATAGGCAGATTCTAGAAAAGTCACTAGAATATAACATAGATACACACCATCTCTTCATTGACATCAAAGCATCCTATGATAGTGTGAAAAGAACTGAATTATGTAATGCAATGATAGACTTTGGGATCCCACCTAAATTAGTTAAGTTGACCCAACTAACAATGCAAAACGTAAGCTCATGCGCTAGAATTGAAGGAGAAAACTCTGACATTAATAATGATCTAAGACAGGGGGACGCGTTGGCGTGTCTCCTATTTAATATTGCCTTGGAAAAGGCAATCAGACAATTAAATATTAGAAAGAATAGAACTATTTTTAATAGATAGACGCAAATTCTCGCATTCGCTGACATGTATGAGAGACATGATGCAGTGTTTTACAAGGCTTGCGGACGCAGAAAGTCAATTAGGACTTGTGGTAAACGAGGAAAAAACCAAATATATGTTGGTTTCTAACAACCCTCGAAATATCCAACAGAGAATTCAAATTAACAACCATACCTTTAAGAGGTCAAGTCAAAGAATTTACATATCTTGGATCGCTAGTAAACACAACAAACACGACAAGCGACGAAATAAAAAGACGCATACCAATAGCAAACAGGTTCACGGTTTTCAAAAATATTTAAAAAATAAAAATATAAAACCTGCAGTAAAGCTTAATATATACAAGACCTTAATAAGACCGGTTTTGATATATGGGGCTGAAACGTGGACCTCACCTCAAAATGATGAAAGACTTCTTGGTATTTTTGAGAGAAAAATTCTTAGAAAGATTTTTGGGGCCGTAAATGAAAATGGGCTATGGCGTCGAAGATACAATTTTGAACTATATCAGCTTTATACCGATCTAGATATTGTGAAATTCGTTAAAGTGCAGAGACTTAAATGGACTGAACATATTGCTAGGATGTCAGATCACGAATACACGAAGAGATTAACATTTTCAAAACCAGAGGGCACAAAAAGCAGAGGACGACCACGAATGAGATGGATTGATGATGTAGAAGAAGACCTACAGATTCTAAGGGTAGAAGATGGAGGCAAGTTGCCAGGAATCGACAGGAGTGGCGATTTCTTTGTGAGCAGGCCAAGATCCACAACGGATTGTCGAGCCACTTATGATGATGAGGTTGTCACTTTCAGCAGCTTTGTAATTTTTTTGTTGTTTCAATGTGTTTTGTATTTCTTTTTTAGTAATTTCTGTACGAAGAAATCCGTAGAAAAGGTGGTGTAGAAGACATTATAAAACACATAGCCAAAATTAAATGGAGGTGGACAGGACACGTCGCTAGAATGAATGATAATAGGTGGACCAAAAAAATCTTGGATTGGAGACCGAGAGCGGATAGACGAAACCCGGGAAGACCACAAGATGGACTGACGACATAAAGAGGATTTGTACCAACTGGATTGCAGCAGCGCAAGATAGATCTGAATGGAGGTTTTTTGAGGAGGCCTATGTTCAGCAGTGGACGACTATGGGCTGATGATGATGGTGATGAATTTCATCTGTGCTAACGTTTAACTCCTATATTTCATTTTCTTCGTCTATATCTGGTGTTGCTTCGTGTTTGGAGTACATTTCTTTAGAGTATTCTTTCCATCTTTGTATTATTTCATGTTTTGCTTTTATTATATTTCTTTGTTTATTGCTTTGTAGTATTTTTCCTACCACATTTCGTATGATGCTCTATTGTGTTCTCAGGTCATTCACGTAATTCCTTTTATCTTTATTGGTTTTTTTAAGGTTTCTTCTTTAATTTTCTTTACTTCTTCTATTAGTTGTAATATATATACATAATGATGATAACGATTTCCTAGTTTGTCAGGGTCTTTGAAGGGACGACCCAGTCAATACTTTTTGATTTTTTAGCCCATTTTATAAGGCACCAAAAAGGATACGTTTACCTTTAAGTTACATATGATGCTTTTTGGTAATAAGTGGAGTTTTATTACTCCATTTAAATTGTAGTGCTCTCAAAAATTGAGAAGCTAAAATTCCCCATTTAATTTCGGCGCCACTATACAGCAATTATAAAAAAGTGTTTTTTTCTTTTATTTTGATCAGTTTTATTTGTAATTACTACTTAAATGCGAATAAGCCACAATTAAAGGTTAAAGTACGTTTATTGACGTTTCAATTTCCACTTCAGAAATCGTTCTCAAAATACAAACAATTTGTATTTTGAGAACGATTTCCGAAGTGGAAATTGAAACGTCAATAAACGTACTTTAACCTTTAATTGTGGCTTATTCCCATTTAAATAGTAATTACTTTAAAATGCCACAAGAAAATAGCTTCAGAACAGTTTTATTTGTGTTAAATTACAGTTATTAATATTTTATGGATTAAGTAAATAAAACTTTACATAAGTGTACATGACTACAACTTTTTTGATGTATTAAACTTGATATTTTCATACAATTATTACATTAGACAATCTTTTCAGTGCCGCTTCTTTATGAGGTCATTAAGTCTGTTACCGATCACTTCTTGTCCCCAGAGGTAGCAGAATTATGCAAAATATCCAAACATAAATATTAATGTAATGTTAAGCAGTGCTAAAGAAGCCTTTCGACAAATAGGGAACACGCTTCATCGCCTAAAAGGCCGAGAGACGACACATGTATGCCGAAATTATCGAAGTGTATCGATATTATGAATTCTTATGACGAAAAATGACAAAAACAGATTGACTACCTTTTGTAATTAACAATGGGTCGTGCTTTTTTGGTTTGGATATTGTAACTGTAAAGCCATACTTTACTTGTTGTTTTAACTGTTGTGGTCCTCTATATATGTGATAAGAACAATAATATTTAATATGTTTCTTCTTTTGTTGCTTTAATAAAAGATATTCTTCTTAAGTTAAAAAATCTTATGTTTTAGTTTGCTATTTCGTTTTTTGAAAAGGTAACAATAAATGCAAAGTTTACAGCAAGACAAAAAAACTGATTTCCTTCAAAAATGATGTAGTTACAAAATTCTTTCAAATATATGAGTTGATAGTGGATGTGTTGTTTGCACAATGCCATGGTTGTCAATTGCTTAAAATACACTATACCAATAGAATATTTGTTTAAATATTTTGCATATGTTACCTTTTCGAAACAAATGTGTGCGAGTCCAAAAAAAAATGGAGCAATCATTATTTTATTTTAGTTTAATTCAAATACCTAATATAAAAAAAAAATTATTTTGAAAATACAACTAATAAACTATACACTAATTAGAAATCCTCTTCTGCTGGTTCAGCTTGCTCTGTTGTAGGCCATGTGACAATCTGGGAGCAATATTCCTTTTTTCTACTGGAATATACAGCAACAGTTTCTTTAAGTCTTCAATTTTTTTATGATTAATAGGCAATTTGCCGGAATATGCAGGATATGAAACGCAGTCAGGAAGATTAACTATGCTTTCTTGTATTTTAGCTAATCCAAAAGACCCCTGGATTATTCCATCAATAAATGGAAGTGCAGTTACTTTGTCAGGAGTTTCCTTAGAATATCGAAACTCATAGAAATTGCTGACTTGAAAGGAAACTTTTTTATCAGTGGCAATGTTCTTGACATGGCTTGGTATTGACAAAACTTGCTTCTTATAGTGTTGTGGCCACCTTTTTTTTTAAGTCGATTACTTTCGTACCAACTACTTTGTGAACACTAATTAATTATCCAGTAAATAAATCATATTTTGGTGCTTACTTCAAATTTCTGTTGTCTTTTATTTCATCAGCTATCTCCTTTAGTAATGTTATTCTGATTCTCTCTTCTGCCCGAATAGGCTCTAACGATATTTGATCATTAATTTGGTTTTCATCAGTTTTAATGTATTTAATGTTTGTTTATTCCTTCTAGCCCAACTATCGTCCTCCAGTTTAATGAGTGAAGAATGGGTTACTGGTCTTTTTAGTCTACCTGTTGTTTTCTATAGAGAGTACTTAGTGCTGATATCATCCGTCAACTCTCTTTGGTAAGAACTAATTGACTTAATTTTTTTTTCTTTTAAATCTCTCAAATTTGTTTTATCTTGAGGAGGATACACATTTCTTCTGGCTGCTTTAATTCTGTATTTCTTACCGAGTACCTAGTCTTTCTTAAGTTCACAGATACCTTGATTTTCGCTTTTTTTTTATTTCTAATATGTAAATGGGGTTTCTGGATGATGTACTTGCCCTAAGTCTACCTGCTCTTCACCGATTTTGCATGTAGTTTGTGTGATTTGTATTTTAGTTCAGTTGGGTCTCCGGGCATGGTTACTTTCTAATTCCTAATCTATTTTATAATCATGTTTCAACGATATGTAAGGTTAGGTCATTACAATTTGATCTTCTTTTAAAGTAAACCAATAAGAAATTTTATACTAACCTAAGATTAAGAAAACAATGTTATCTAACTATTATTTTTATAAAATTATTTCAATCAAAACTTAGATTCACAATTTTTAAGTTTTCCCAAGATAAAATATGTGTGAATGGATTTGTTATTCATAGATAGATAGAATTGATTTAATGGCTGGCTATAGTTAGATTTTCTTTAATCTTTTTATTTTTCTTTTTCAAATTTTGACTATAATAATCTAGTTTATCCATATGAAAATTAATTTGTTGTTATTTCGTTTTTAATTTTGATATTCTTATAATTAAATTTCTAATATTTTTTCTTTGGAGTACTTTCCTGGACGGCTTACTGAACATTTCTTATACATATTTGAGCTCCTTTAGCTTCTTCGTCATTGTGCAACAGAATAGAGATTATTTTTTTTCTAGATTTAATTTAAAGCCATTCCAATTTCTTTTGCTATATATATATATATATATATATATATATATATATATATATATATATACAGGGTGAGTCATGAGGAGTTTTACATACTTCTACCATATGTAGAGTCCCTCAGGGAGCATATCATGTGGCCACTAAAAAATGTCAACTCCTCTTCTTTATTAATTAACAGGGTGATTTGTGTAATTGACCATTTATTTCATTTTACTGTAGTGTTTATACGGCTCATTTGATTTTTTTAATTTTTGCATGATACAGTACACTACTATCAAGCATTCGACTGGTATTAGCTAAACTACAAAATTTCAGGACTGGCTTTGGAAAAATTAATTTAGGGATTCGTATTAAATATTACACCCTGTATATATTTTTTTTTAAATGCAATAAGTGATTTTCAAACTACATAAATAGCCAATGAAAACGACATATGCGACAATATTGTCGCACTTTTATTAAATTTTTAGTGAACGATCAAATCTTACCAAAAATAGAACAACCATAATGAAGTATCAAATTATAAGGTAATTAATTTAAACAAATGTTATAAATTTCAAACATTTTAATTAAAATGAGTTCCTACAACATAATCTAATACGTAGAAAATTAACATCTTTACTGTCACTTTGTATTATCTCTACGATAGAATCAATTGTTTTTCAATTTTAAATTTTTACTCATAGATCGTATTGGGGCATTATTTTCGATAAATAATAAATTAAATTGATTAAAAAGTCAAACCTCTTGTATGTGTTAGTTTTTGTTGATTGCAAATGATTAAAATTTTATGTCAAATAATAATACATTGCATCAACTGTACTAAATAAAAAATAAAAATAAATCTAAAAAAGTTTAAAATGAAGGTTGGCGTTGACCGTTTGACGTTTCTTGATATTTTATACTCATTGTCATTATTGTCATTATCAATTGTTATTTATGTGTACAAGAATACATATTTCTTCTGTCATATCTACGTTAAGTACATTGTGTTAGTTTTGGTAGAGCTTTTGTTACTTTCGTTCAAAATGCCACATCAGTTTTCGACCACAGAATATGCAGACATAATATTTGTTTATGGATTCTGTAATGGGAATGGTAGGGCTGCTAGTAGAGAATATCGCAGGAGATTTCTTAATCGTCGAACTCCCAGTCATCCAACATTTGGGTCAGTTTTTAATTATTTGCGAGAAAATGGCACTTTTCCTAGTGGAACAACAGAGCGACATGTAGATGAAGCGCAGGAAGATGACATTATGGACACCGTTACTATGAACCCTACAATAAGCACTAGACAAGTAAGTCGAGAACTCAATGTTACTCAATCAAAAGTAAGTAGAGTCTTACAAAAAAAATAATCTATACCCATATCACATTCAAATGGTTCAGCGACTACATGCTGGAGATGAGATCGATAGGTTGGAATTTTGTAGATGGATTAACAATAATCGACCAACGCTATACAGGACACTATTTACAGATGAAGCCCAATTTACCAGAGACGGGATAAATAATTCACGAAATTCACATGTGTGGGCAAAAGAAAATCCCCATGCTATTCGAGAACGTCGTTCTCAGTTAAGGTTTTCAGTTAACGTGTGGATTGGTGTCATAAATAACCAATTAGTAGGTCCTCACTTTTTTGATGGTCCTTTAACAGGGCAGGTCTATTTGAACTTTCTACAAAATATTTTGCCGAATTTGCTTGCCAACGCGAACGTTGCTATCCGAGGGATGTATTTTCAGCATGATGGGGCACCCCCACACTTTTTACTGGCAGTGAGACAACATCTCAATAATGTTTATGGCAACAGGTGGATAGGACGTGCAGGTCCTATTTCGTGGCCTTCAAGATCCCCTGATTTCAATCCCGTTGATTACCATATTTGGGGACGATTGAAGCAACTAGTTTACGCAGTGAATATTAATAACCGACAACAATTAATTGATAGAATTATACATTGTTGTAATACTATTAGAAACGATCCCCAGAGTATCCGTAATTCAATACGTCAATTAACAATTCGGCAACAAAAATGTATACAGGCTGCAGGGTTCCATTTCGAAAATCTATTTTGAATTATTTTTATTTTGTTACCATTATTGTACCTTTTCCAGTTCTAATTTATGGGTTTATCATAACTATGTACATATTTTTAGTTTTTTTTTTTAAATTGTTCTTCGTTATTGTTAGTAGTTACTGTTTTTTGTTGTGCAGTGACTCAGTTTATCATTTCAATTAAAATGTTTGAAATTTATAACATTTGTTTAAATTAATTACCTTATAATTTGATACTTCATTATGGTTGTTCTATTTTTGGTAAGATTTGATCGTTCACTAAAAATTTAATAAAAGTGCGACAACATTGTCGCATATGTCGTTTTCATTGGCTATTTATGTAGTTTGAAAATCACTTATTGCATTTTAAAAAAAATATATACAGGGTGTAATATTTAATACGAATCCCTAAATTAATTTTTCCAAAGCCAGTCCTGGAATTTTTTAGTTTAGCTAATACCAGTCGAATGCTTGATAGTAGTGTACTGTATCATGCAAAAATTTCACTACAGTAAAATTAATTAAATGGTCAATTACACAAATCACCCTGTTAATTAATAAAGAAGAGGAGTTGACATTTTTTAGTGGCCACATGATATGCTCCCTGAGGGACTCTACATATGGTAGAAGTATGTAAAGTTCCTCATGACTCACCCTGTATAATTCTTGTTTCTGGGCATTAGTACATCGTCTTTTGGGTTATTCCTTTCTGTGAATCGTGGATTATGTTCGTGACGGACCTTTTTATGCTAAGCCTTTCATAAATTGTTTTTAATATTTCCTCAGTGTTTCTTTTTGAATATTTTCTTAGTCTTCTTAATGTTTCGATTTCGATTCCACTGTCTTTTTTACTGATTTTTTTTATTTCCTTCAAAACTTTTTCAACCTTTTAATGTAGTAGGTATTTTTATTAGTATAATATTATTAGTATTTCATTAGTACATAGTTTATAATACTTTAACCTGAAGTGAAAATTGGAAAAAAGAATTCGACTCGCATAATCGTGAAACAATTTTTAGGCTTAAAATAGACAAAAGAAAAAGAATATCCAGATAATCTCTAAAATTTTCGTTGTATGTGGGATTCCATTTTAGTTTCCTGGTAATTCAGATTTCGTTCTAATTAAACGAAGCCTTTTTTTTTGGTTTTTTTATCGTACGCATATACCTGAATCAAAACTCTATTTATATCATAAATGCAGGAAAAATTGTGGTAATTCTGACAAAATAAACTTAAATACATGACTTCAGTTGTAAAAAACGAATGACCGTTATATCCACATCCGAAATTATGACACATACTGGAAACGGGTGATATATTTATGGACATTGATTATCTTGAGGTGGGTGTTGTAAAATTTGGTTTTGGCATTTTTTACTTTAGTTAATAATACTATTTTTAAACTCGAACCACAGTACACGCTTGGACTTGGATTAAAAATATCAAATTAGCAGAAATTCTAGTGACGCAAATAAACAATGGGACCTATAAATATCTTTAAACTTTAATTCATAACAAGCCTGTCAATAAAAACTGACTGAACATTATAAAAGTTAAAGCAACCTAAAATAGGCAGAACAGTTATAAACAACAGTTGATAGACTCAAAAAATACTAATGAATGCCGAAGATAGTTCAAGAATAAAACTCCTGCAAACTATCGTGACAAGAATCAATTATTAATTCGGATAAAAATCAAATATATATTGTTCGGAATATATTTGCTTGTACCATTTTAATAATATTTACAATTTTTGATGAAAATCAACTACAATTTAGTCAAAATTACTTTTATTTTGACGATTAGATCTCTACTTAGAAAATGGAAAAAAAATTGAAAAAACTGGTTTTTTGAGAATGATTTCAAAAGTGGAAACCGAAAGGTTAAAATCAAAGTATCTTCAACTGAAGATACTTTGTAACGTTGATACGTTAATTTTTATTAAAGCTAGTACATGCAAATCAAACAGTCTTAGGGATCATCAAAGAAATCAATCATTATCATCATCGGCTCTATAACTCGAGGTGGATAGTGTCGGCCTTTACTATTTTCCTCCACTCTTGCTGGCCTTGTGCATTTAAATTCAATTGTTTACTCCCATTTTGCGTAGATCGGTATTCTTGGACGACCAACTGACTTTATACTATTGGGCCTTTCCCAAAATGTTGTGTTTCGTCATTTCTCAGAGGAGTGTTTGGTCAGAAGAAAAAAAAATGAATGAGAACCCTTCTGAAGAACCAATTATTGCAGATTTTTTAGGAACATTTTAGTACGATCCTTAGGGGCACAAATAGACGTGAATAGAAAGATTCTATATAATCCGAGGAAAACAAACTACCAACCATGAAGAAATAAATAAGGCAATATAATATTCATTTTTGAGAAATTTTCCATCCTAAGCCTCTCGTAATAATTGTGTGAAACAAGTCGGTCACAAAAAGAAGAACTTGACAACCGAAAAACAACACATTTTAGTGTTGTTTTTTTAAACATCTTTCTCTCTCTTAAGTCTTAGTCTCACTTATGGAATGGAATTTATCTTTATGGATCTTTGTCCCTGGGGATTTCTGTGATTTGGTCAAACCATCTTGTTGGGGATCCTTATTGTAGCTTTTGGTGTTTTACCTTTCCTTTTACTGATTTAGGTTGTCTTATTTGGATTCAAAAAATTTTTTTAATATATAGTCTGTTCACAGAAGTCATAACATTTTTTCCCAACAAAAAGTAGCAGTGACTTCTATATGTCTCTGGTCCTATTGTCTCAGTGTTCAGAATTCGCAAATATATGTTAGTATTGAGAATATTAACCACTTTACCAATCTCATGTTTACGTTAAGATTGTCGTTGCATCGAGTATTTAATCAGGTAAAATAAAACCAAACAAAACAAAGAGACTATGGAGAAAATTGGAACAAGCTATGAATGCGATGATATGGTGTACATCAGCAGTAAGGGGAATAAAGGGAAAGTCCTTAGCGAAGAGGAAAACAGAAAGGAAAAGGTTATGATCTTCGGAAAAAGAGGATTTGTTGGAAGATCTCCGGTCAGGGGTAGGGATACTTAAAGAGAAAGGCTTGAAGAGGAGAAGAAGAGCTTTGACATAACGTCCATGGTAAGGGAGATGGAGACATTTACCATCGTGATAGAAGCAAATAATTTATTGAAACCAATGTCCAACCATACACACGAAGGTTGTGATTAAAAATGAAATAAAAAACTTAAAAGAATCACCGAAGACATGGAGGGCATGTTTTCACACAGGTGGACTTTGAAGAGTTCTCTCCCGAAAAACTTGGGGAAAGAGAGATAGAAATCATCGCAAAGGTCTTGAACTCGGGGAAAAGAGGCTTTGAAAAATAAAGAAAAGCATAAAAATCGAATGGGAAGAAGATCACTATACGGTTACCAAACCGGGAAGGGAAAATAAAGCAGCAATCGACTTGGTAGTGGTTATGGAACCAGGACTTTTCGGTGGGGGGAAAAGTTTCCACATTTTGGTCCCCTTTGCTATAGAGATCTTTGCTAGATCACATCCATGTATCATCTCCTCTTGCAGTATCTTTGTATTTGTAATCAATAATCCCAGATTTAAGTATAAATTAACTTCAAACCGTTTAATCTTGGTTATGTGTGGATGTTTGTGGGCAATCAACTGTCACGACTTTTGTCTTAGATATAAATATTTAGACTAAATAGTTTAATTTTATTTTCAACTAGTCATATGAGGGCAATTAACTCTTTTTGACTGACCGTAAGACCGACTGTGTTGTTCAAAAAACGCAGATTGTTTATTTTTTGGTTCTTTATTGAGATGTCCCTTTTCCTATCCTTTAAGCGCTCTTCATATAACACATTCTCTATATATATCAAATAGTTGTGGATATAGCACACATTCTTGCCTGATAGCCTGTTCTGGGTAAAATTATTTTAAAAAGTATCTAAATCCTCATCACCTAAATCCCATATTCTTACTCCTTACAAGGCGAGATTGTTTTTTGCGGTTTTCCAACCTCACTACTAGTTTCTCATAACCCTATACTTAAACAAATCAATATTAACATCAGATTTAGTAATTAATTACAGTAGCTGTAAAAGCAACGTTTATTACAAATTACACACTGCTAAACAGTCAGCTACTTTCTCCTCCGAGTCAGAAAATCATCTCAAGCAGCCTTTCATTTGTTCTATACTCAGACAACTCGCACCACCCCAGTAAAAGCTTTGAACGTAACACAATAACAAACAATCACAAGACCTGAAGAAGATAACTTAAAATTTTGAACAGAGACTATATCACGGCATGTCCTAACTCTATTGTTAATAAAGATCTTACTTATTAAATCCTTGAAAGAACATGGGATAGAAGTTTACTGATCCAGTGGTGTATTTGTATGCTCAGTTATAAGGGAAATCAAGTGTTGGGGCCTACTTCTTCTAGTATGCACTATAAGTGATGGCATCTGACTTTGCTTTATAATATATAGAGTAGACATAACGGGATATTGAATTCTTTTAACGTTTCGTTCATTTGCAAGCAATAGAATTTCACCCAGCCCGTGAAACACCCTTAAGTATGACATTCAGGTGCTACCATTCATCGGGACGAGGAGGATTAATTCATGTAATCAAAAACTACTCCACCCCGCTTCAATGCTCCAAACCATCCTTCAGCAAAATTCTTGTCATTTCTTGCTTTGTAAGTAACATGATTTATAAAAGATAAAAAATGAATTATTTGTTTTGCGTGATTCAGCAAGGTTTTCGTACATAAAGTTATATCTACAACTAACCAAATTCTAAGGTTGTAACAATCTAACCACAATTTTTAGAATATTCATTACCTTTTTGTGTTTTTACGCCAACATTCAAACCCTGTTACATCAGTCATGCTACTATCTCTGATCTCACCTTTCGGTCTTCCGATACACTACAACGAAACTTAGGGTTTTCCGAATTAACGTAAGAAAATATGCATTTATATCGAATGTTCGGATGTGGATAAGAATGAATTACGAATATGGGTGATAATAGTGGGCTGAATATTCAATTATACCGCAAATATTACACCCGCGTGTAAGGTACGAAGAATACCACAAAAATTTGTGCAGATCATTTTCTTGAAAAACCTGCTACTTCATCGCAAGGATTACAAATTGTTAAAAGTGTGGCAGCCAGTGGCAGTCCGTGAAATTTTAACAAAGGAAATAAAAAGTTTGACCAACAAGAACTAATTTGAATTTGTTACTATTGGCTATACTATTTTTTGTTTTTATGTGTAGATGTGTGCCATTTTTGCTACAACGTTTTGTCTTCTTATTCTTTCCTGGTTCTGCAACTCTAAATAAGTCTTGGCCTCTTTAACAATTTTCTTCCACTTTTACCGGTCTTGTACAACAATCTTCCATTGTTACATCCCATCTTACGTATATCGTTGGTTACTGCATCCTTTTGGATTCTTATTGGGCTACCAACTGACCTTCTGCCATCGGACCTTTCCCAGAAGATTTTCTTTAGTAGTCTTTCATCATTCAGTCTCAGTAAACGTTCTCCCAATCTTATGTGATTTGCCTTGATGTATTGTATTATGATTTTGTATGCATAAAGTACTTGCATTTCCTGGTTATGTCTTCGGCTCCACTACCATGTACTTGTTCTTAGCTTTCGAGGTTGCTGCTCAAAGCTACAAGGGAAACAGATTACTTGAAATAAATATTAATTCATACACTTGTGTCTGCTTCTTTTTCGCGTAAATCTTTATAATTTGTTAATTCTAATGTCTTCTTCTTCTAGTTCCTATCCATTATCAAATATGGGCAATCTATGTGGTTGATTATTTTATTTACTGCTGCTCTCAATCATCTCGTAGTGGATATTGCAAATCAGGTCATAAGTTTTTTAGTTAGGATATTCGTCTAATGTGTTTTTTTTGCATAATGGATTCTAGTATTTTTTTTACTTAATTTCTCATTCTTGATTTATCGATTGTATAATTTATTCATTTCCAAGTATTGCTGGTTTTTTACTCTTCTTTCTATTACTGATTGCAAATTTAGCATCATCATCATTCTGACTTAACTGGTATCATTCTTAGCCTCCTCAAGAATTTCTCCCTAGTCTTTCCACCTTTCTCATGTCTTTATCGATGTTATCAAATAACTTTGTCCTGGGTCTTCCTCCTCTTCTATAATAAATAAAACTATCAAAGAGCGTTTTTAACTGGGTCAGCTCTTTCTATCTTTATGTTAAAAGGTAAATCGACTTAAGCTACTTTGAGCATTCTGTTCTATCAGCCGGTCATGCCATCTCGGGAGTCTCGTCTTTATGGTATGGAAAGTCAGAATGTAAGTGTAAAATGATTCTTACATATTTATTGATAACACACTATTTATAACTAACGTTAATTATTTACACAGTACTTAGTTGACGATGTACTGCAATAAATTTGGATTTGCATGATGAAATCATTGACTACGCGTAACTAAGATTACATCTGTTTAATTACAAAATATCAACATGCTAAAATGAATTAGGATTATCAGTTGACACTGATTACACGTCTGTTTACTATATTTAAAACGTATTCGCCTATGACGAATTGGTTCGGTTATTAGGCAAACGATGTTATTGTAAAAATGCTGAATCTTTTAGGTTGAGCTTAAAGCGCAATCAAAGTGTTTGGCAACTTGAGACACGCACTATTATACAATATGTGTGTAGTAGATTTCTGATTAAAAACAACTATTTATTATAATGAAAAACTTTTAAATCACTGTATTTACTTAAATATTTTTAGAATACAGCTTTCATATGTACTACATCGGCATTGAATATCCTACCTACCTCAGACGCCCTATTTACATGAATTTTAGCATATCTGATTCCTGGTATATTTTATAATGTAAGTTAAATTTTTTTATTTATTTTCATGGACTGCTTTATATACCATATGCAAATATGTAAATCTTTGATATCACTTTTGTTCATCGTACAGTGTGTTAATTTTTAAATTTAAGTAATCTTTAATATTAATGTTTGATTATAAATTAAATCATTGTACATTCTTAACATCAAAGTAATGGTTGTTTTTCAAAGATTTATTGACTTAGCGGTAGTATTTGGTTTGTTGTTCCTTAAACCATTTTTGTGTGCAATAATTCGTCTATGTAGAGACTGATACGTCTATCCAATATTTGTTAAATGACAGTCCTTTTAATTTACTTTATAAAAAACATCTGATCGACATTTCTTATTGATGCTTGCTTTGAGTTTTGAACTTATTACTAGATACTAGATTTAAAGATTTACTTTATCTTTTTGATGATACATGCCCAAATTAATATTGTATATAGAAATATTGTTAGACATTGATCGGAGAAACCATTCCTCGGCATTTAGAACCAACCACGCAGAAACTTTTTTTTTTAATAATCGGCAAGTGATATTTTGAGCAATATCAACAATCAAATCATATTAAGCCCACAACGTTACAGTGTTTATTTAAATGACATTATTTTGCATTCAACTGCATACAAATCTTGACTCGACTAATTAAGAGCTGATAAGATGTAAGCTAAAAATAATTCTTAAACCAGACGTTCTTGTTCTTAATTATTTTTGTTTGTTTCGCTCCATTTTCTCGCCTCTAGTCGCACAAATCCTAATCAATTACTTGAGATAACATAATTAATAAAGTCCATGGGCGTTTGGAAATTATGCAACATGTCATTAAGTTGTGTAGAAAGTATGTTTTATCAATTTTTGTTATACAATGATTCAGGTCGGAATATGTAAATATTGTTATTAAAATCGGTATAGTTTTTTCTAAGTAATAAAGAAAAACACCGGTTTGAGTTCTACTAGTTGGCAAAGATACGTGGCAGCGATGAACTATAAAAATTTACTTAAAAACCAAAAAGTAAAAAAGTACATCGAGTTGTTTAAACAAAGCAAATATTTCTATATTACAAACAATATATTAAAGCAAGAATTGTAAGCAAATTAAAAGATATCTGGGCGCTATCAGAGGCAGCAAAACATTTTAACATAAGCACAACCACAGTTTTTCTATTAATAAAAAATTAAAAAATGGAGGGACCAAGAAACTCTCGAAATAAGCGAGGTCTAGAAGACCAAAGCTATACTAAATTTACGTATGTAAAAATAAAATTAATATTTTGTAATATCTCCATCAGCATTGATAACAGTTTGTAGTCTGCGGTCCATCTGCGTGAAAGAAACTATCAAATTGTCTTCTTCAGAGAGCTCTTCCCAAACTTGTGTATACACAAGACACAGCTCTTCAGCATTTTGAGGTATAAAATTACGACGATACAACCGTTTTATAATAACCCCCCAAGCCCCCACACATTCTCGACTGGGTTTAAAACTGCACTGTAGCTGGGCCATGGTAAGGTTTTGATGTTGTTATTCTGGAGCCACTGGTTTATTATATTTGCAGTGCGAACAGAACAATTATCTTGTTGGCGGATAAAATGATTTTCTGGATACAACTGCTCTACACTGGGAAACATAATGTTTTCTAGAATATTAAGATAAGTCTGTCCAACAAGCCTGCCATCAATACGCCATGCCATTCCCATTCCTCTAGATGAAATCTATCCCCATACATTGGAGCTAAAATTACCAGCTGCTTGATATCTATAAATCTATTATTATCTGGTATATACACCTAAATTTTGCCTTTTTTAGAACATTGAAAAATTTCCTTATCTGCAAATATTACCCTTTCCCAAAAATCCTAATTTTGTAGCTGATGGTTTAAAGCGAATATAAGTCTTGATTGCTTCTGTTGTGGTGTAAAAGCTTGTTTTTTTACTGCAGTTTGGTACCTAAGACGCACGGTGACATAATTCTTGCAGTTTTCGCATCTTCAAAAGCGTACGATCTTCATAAGCGGTAGATATTTTTGGTTTTCCAGAACCTTGCTTCCTTTTGAGAGTTTCTTGTTTTCTTCATCTTCTATTAATATTAAACCCTGTTACTGTCTGCTTACGTTAAAATGGTTCGCTAGGGCAGATAGTTACCAACCATCTTCTAATCTCGCTACAATTCTTTCTTTTAGTTCTTTGCTAGCATGTGGAGCCATTTTTTGAGGTTGAACAGCATAAGTTATGTGACAAATTTTAAGATTTTAAAATTCACTGCTCAATTTTCAATAGTAATACCACTAGTGATTCAATTTTCGCGATAAGTCTGTCGATTTACTTCTAAACGAAACTGAGTTGCTTGAAAACACCACGAGTCCGTAGACCGAGTGGTGTTTTCTTTAAGAAACTCAGTTGAGTTAGGAAATAAAAGACAGACTTATAAGCTAAATTAAATCACGAGTGGTATTTTATTAGACTATTTTATGAACAAAGTGATAGGTCAAAAATTCAGTAGAATGAGAGGAAGGAATTTAATAATAATACATTTGATCTAGGTAACCCAAATCTACCCATTTTTTGAATAATTCACAATTAGTCATAATCATGAAATATTTATTATAACTATAAATAATTTGTTATAATTATTTTTTACCTATAACAATAAATAATTTGTACACGAAAAAATACATTATTCTCGACTATAATTATTATAAACGGTGCAATTGTAAAAATTTTGAATAGTATGACCGTTATTAGGTGGATACAATGTATTGTTGCTATTATTACTTGATGTACTTGGAGTATTCCTAAAAGTATTCACTATGTTCGGATGATGTTCGGCACTAAGATGTAAATACATTCACTAACGCCAGATTGTAGTAACTGACTAACTGCAGTGGCACGATTAGAGTGATTCGTTATTTTCACTTTTTTAGTGTCTAATCCTATCTTTTCTGCAGACATTTTTGTCCATTTGGATATTGTATTAATACCAATAGGACAATTCTTGTACCAATTACTATTATTATATTTATTCCACTTGCCATTCACAGTCAGAAAAAGTCTATCATTGGTAATATCCCTTTTCGATATAAGTTTCCGGTATAATCTCACAGGACACATTTCAGGATTCTTCAAATTTTAAGTAAGCCATTTATTATCTGCACAGTTTTTATCGCCACCTTGGCGGGTTTTGGAGAATATCGGGTTATATGCAATTCTGTTTGTTAAACAGCCTTTGTTGTTAGTTTCTTCCTTGAAAAAATGAAACATGGAAAAACTTGCTTCGTTACCTCCCCAAGTTAATTCTACGGCAGCTATATGAAAAAACTTCTTTTGGAGTCCCTCTGGCTCTTCGTCCCATTGTAAGCACATATTTTTATATTCATCCGAAGTCATAGCGACAGAACTCATTTTCCTTTTATCGGGTACAGTTTGCAACAATTTTCTCTTACTATCACGAGCCGCTCTCGCTTCTTGAAGGTTATATCTTTGAAGGGATCAATATGTCTCTGATACTCACAGAAATATTTTTCTTGTACCAATTTTGCAGTAGTGTTCCATATGGTTTTAATAACACTCTCCTTGTAATCACTACCATCAATTTTTCGCATGTTGAAGGCCCAGTCTTTTATAATGAATGCTAGTCTTTCGTTGTTATTTTCTGCATCTAATTTGTAGTTGCGATCCACACAGAACATCATAAATTGTCTCCATATATAAGATTTAGATTTTCTTGTGTTACTCGGTATATTTTCTTCAATGTTTTGGTTTATAACTTCGTTTGAAGTACCACCGAAACGACTCATTTTGACGTATACAGCTACAATAATTTTTTTGGCAAACGTCAAACTTTGCTTTGCGATCGGTATCCATGGTTACGTCGTTGAAAACACGAAGCTGATAGACCAATCAGAATTGAAAGACAGTTGGTGTTTTCGCGATAACACAAGCTGTCTTTGGTTTGTGATTGGTCAGATTATGTGAAAATTTTAAGATGAGTGAAATAGTCTACAAAATACGCTTTAAGAGTCGTATCAGTTTTTTTAGGAACGAGCTGTACCTAGCCTAGAAAGTAACTTTTCCAAAAATAATAATTATTTTTATGATTTTGCATTATTGCAAGAGACATTCTCATTACCAACGTTAAAGTGTAAAGAGACCAGGCAGACCAAAACTTATTTTTTAAAATTATTAATTGTATGATTGACTGCCCTCCATAGATTTCTAAAATGTTAAGAAAGAGTAAGTTCCAGTTAGAAACATAAGATCACATATCATCTTTGATCAGCCCTTTAGACTGCCCATTGTTTGTTTTAATTCATAAACGTCTAGAGTACCACGTATTGCAAATCTTCATGCAGATAATTTTGAATTTTTCAACTTATCTTTCAGAAAATTTTTTAAGTTTGTGGGCAACATGTAGGCTAAATAAATTTTAGATTTCAGTTTGTCTCTATGAAATTTGCTAGGCTTTGAACTATTTTTAATCAATGGCAGCAATTTTGTGCTAAACAAATGAACAGTTTAATTAATTAGTATAATTTCTTTATGTATAAATTATCGTGTAGTTAGTATTCCTAATGAGGTTGTAAATTTTTATAATTGCATGTAAAAGTGGGCTAGACCCGTTGATATAAATAAATACCGCATTAATTCTTTCTTTTATTTCTTTTTTTTTATTTTTTTTTATTTAGACACAAAACCACATCAATCGCTGAGGGTTATTAGTGGATATAACAAATACAAGAAATATTACATTAAATACAATTGACTAACTTGATGTCTTTTAAATAGCTTAACACTGTTGAAATTTTTTAGTGAGAACTGTTTTGAGATCATCACCTGTGAATTCGTGGGATCTTCTTTTTCCATGAATTGAGGGCAATCAACCAGAATATAGGGAAGATATATCAAGGGAAGCTTTAAAAGATCAAAAAGGAATTATCATAGGAGGAGAAATAATTAACAATATACGGTACGCCGACGATATTGTGATTCTAGCTGAAAACATCGACGATCTGCAGGAGCTAATCAATAGAGTTGACATGGAATGCACAAATTGGGGACTGTCGATAAATATCGATAAAACTAAATACATGGTGACCAGTAAAGTGGATATCGGCGCAACCCAACTGATATTAAACCAACAACCTCTGCAGAGAGTTCAGAGATTCAAATACCTTGGATGTTGGATTACCCAAAATCTGGATCCATCCTTCGAAATTCGATGTAAAATTGAACAGGCAAGAAACTCATTTCAAAAATTCAAGCCTCTATTATCCAATACCTCATTAAATTTGGAAATCCGTGAAAAGTTTACAAGATATTACGTGTGGTCTGTATTTTTGTATGGATGTGAAACTTGGACTTTAAACGCCGATATCATGAATAAAATCGAGGCGTTTGAGATGTGGTTGTATCGAAGGATACTAAAAATTCCATGGACTAGCAGAACCAGAAACGAAGAAGTTCTTCGAAGAATGGGACGTCAACGAACTCTATTAAATATTATTAAGAGGCGTAAACTAGAATATCTTGGACATATAATCAGAGGACCAAGATATGAGTTCCTTCGGCTAATTCTCAACGGTAAAATCGAAGGAAAGAAATGGATAGCACGGAAGAAACTCTCTTGGTTGAGGAATTTGCGGCAGTGGACAGGTTTGACAGCGGACCAATTGCTACACGTAGCGCAAGACCGAGATCAGTATAACAATATTATAAGCATGGTAGTCGCCGACGTTCCGTAGGGATATGGCACTCTAAGGAGAAGAAGCAGAATATGTTTGATTGTCAGTGGGTTAGAGCAGCTGGAGCAGATAGGTAGTGGTTCTTTTGTTATTAAGTATTTGTGTGGTAAGGCAGTATGGCCAATTCTTAGATGGTTTTTAACCAGGTTCCTTACATCGGTGTACGGATATGTTTTCAATTTTGCAGTATAGTTTGAGCTCATTCGACTTTTGTTTTCCATTTGATCTGCTTTTCATTTCCGCAAATACCTGTATGTGAAGGTACCCAAATAAAAGCCGCTTTCTTTCCTAATGATCGGAATGTTTCTAGTTCGTTTTTTATAGTTTGTATAATAGGGTTGTTGGTATATATTTGTTTCAATTTCAGTAATGCATTTAATGAGTCTGTAACGATAATGCACTTCATCGTTCTACTCTTTTCGAAGAAGATTAGGACATCCAAAATAGCTGTAGCCCCACCTGTTAGTATACTGCAGTTTGTTGGTATCGATATGCTATAAGAATTTTCTTTACAGTGGTAGGCAGCAGCGTGACCATTGGGAGTTTTAGAGGCATCGGTAAAGATTTGCAAATAATTATGATAGTGGTCTAGAATTTCCATGAACATATGTTTAATTGTTGTGGATTTTTTAGTTGATTTGGGATACTTTGTAAGTGTTAAGTCAATAGTTAATGGGTGGCTTATCCAAGGGGGATAGTTTGCATTAATATATAGCGATACATTAAGTTGATTCCTATCGAAAGCTGTGAGTTTTATTTTTGTTTTTTTAAAGTGGTCTGACATGCAGCATCGTACCATATACAACCATAATTGATTTTAGTTCTAATAAGCGATTTGTAAAGCCTAATTATTATTTTATTATCAGCACTCCAAATTTTGTTAGATAATATTTTGAGTATATTTAATCTCTCTTGGCAGGAGAGCTGTAGTTTATTTATGTGCAAATTCCAATTTAAAGTTCTCTCAAAAGTTAGACCTAGAAAGTTTTTTTCTTGTGACTGTTCTAAAAGTAAATTATTTAATGTAAGACTAGTTTTTGGGTGGGTTTTCTTTTTATTAAAAATAATGTATCGTGTTTTTTCAATGGAAAAAAACAAATGACCCAGCTAGAAAAACGCTCCTTGATAGACCCACTGGTCAGAGAAGAACAAGAAGACCCAACACTAGGTTCCTTGATAACATGAGATAACTTGAAGACATGAGAAATATGGGAATGCGTGACTTAAGGACTGTCACTCCCGAGGTTAATGTATCGTAATTCGTTCTTGGCGGAGGAAGGCAAGCTTGGAGGAATGGAAGGCATTAGATAGGGACGACTGCAGAGAAATTCTTGAGGAGGTTAGGAATAACGCAGGGTTGTAAGGCCAGAATGATGATGACGATGGTGTTTCTCTTGAATGACGTGCATTTGGAGGAAGTACCCCTTTTTAAAGGGATTTGTAAGGGAAAATAGGATAAAGAGAGTTTTGTATTAAAATAAAGAATAATAAACATTTTTGTTTTCAATAATAGGTTCTACAATTTTTAATTTTGTGTATAGAAATAATAAGGCCAATAATAACCCTGTATGTGACAGATCATGATTCAACCTTAAGAAAACCACATTGATTATAATCAAACTGTGACTATAAAAATTTCCCCACGACAACAACTCGTTAATGTTTTTTTATCGATACATACGTAACTAGTTGTGATAAAATTATATTTATACCAAATAATGGTCACGTTCTTACTATACATGCAACAAAAAGTATTGGAAAACTTCGGTTAACAGTTGCGTTTGTCAGTTTACAGAAAAAATGCGCACATTGAATGAGAAAGACGATTTGTTTTCTACTGATATTTTACTTTCAAATATTGCACCGTTAAATTTTTGTGATTAATAATAAAACTTGGAACTAAAAACAGAAGTACACTAAACGCTAACGCAGTCTTTAGATTTTAAAGGTTCCAGCAGGATTATTAGGGGATCAGGGTGAAAATATCGATACATCGCTTGAATTTTGTTGGTTTTGCTTTATTTTAGAATACTTAAACTTATTTTAATAATTTAATTTTATCTGCCTATTTTATACTTTAAAATAATATTGTGAATATTATCTTAATATATGAGAGTATTTTTTATAAACGATATATCTCCAAATTGTATTCTTACTTCCTTTCATGTTTTCCCCCTCTTTCTCATCTTTTAACATCTATAATTTGATTTTTTTGTGCTCCTCTCCTACATTTTAGGTTAGTTTTGCATTTTCTTCGATATCCAGCACAAGCAGCTCATCTTGTTCGCTCACAGTATTACTTAATATTTCCTTGTAGTTCTTCATTATCATCATCAGTGGCATCATAACTCGTTATGAACCAAAGCCTTCTTCAGAGCAATCCTCCATTCGCCCCTGTTTCTGTAAACTCTCCTTCTTTTAAATGTGCCTATCTTCTAGAGATGTTGGCGACACATTGACCGATTTTATTTTATTCACAGCAGCTCGAAATAGATGAGTTTACGTTAGACCAGTCCATTTCCTAAGATTAGCCAGCCAGGATGTACATGTCCAGGGCCTCTCTTACCCTCAATATTGCCTTGTAGAATCAACTGTAGAAGTCGGTATTTATCATTACGCATGACGTGGCCGAAGTAAGCCAATTTTCTGTTTTTTATGGTGTTAATAATTATTTCTTTGTCTTTTCTTGGCTTCTGGAGAATAGTTATGTTACTTGTGTGGCGTATAAATGAGACTCTCAACATACGTCGGTAGCACCACATTTCAAATGCCTCTAATCGTTTTATGGCATCTTCTGTAAGGCTTCAGCTTTTTACTTCGTAGAAAAGGACACTAAAGACTCTAAAGAGCATTCTTATCCATGATTTAAATCCAATAGAGTTTAAATCAGTCTCTAGGTTGTCTTAGTACCTTAATCCCGCCCTTTCTCTGACTCGTTATCCCATTGGCTTTCTTAGGCCAAAATTGCTATTGTATCTTCTTTTTCTTTAGGTGCCGCCTCCCAATCGCTAGTTGGATATTATCATCATTATCTTAACTCAATCTACTGTTGCTCTAAAGACTTCTATTAAACTGAATCTAACCAGTTCCTTAAATTTCAACCATGACACTCTCTTTCTTCCTATACTCCTTCCTCCTCTTATCTTTCCCTGTATTTTATTTTTATTGTGTTTATTATTTTGTATTCTTTATCCATTTCTCGCAATACTCTCGTATTTATTTTATTTTTTTCTGTAAGGCGTCCTAAACACGATCTATTATATTGCGCAATATTGCGAATTGTCCAATATAATTAATCGTTTAGGGCTAATATTGAAGATTGCTTAATTGAAAGAAAGTTTGAGCGTGCTTAATTTTTATTGCACCATATTTTTCAAATTGCATCATATAGGGTTAGTATTGCGCAATCATTTTTAGTCAGTGTTTCGTGTTGGCGAACACGTGCGTGGGCGCTTGCAAAAAATGACAGAAAAAGAAAATCTGAAAGTTGAGGAAAGAGAGTTTATCGTTGAATGTATCCAATTGTTTAGAGAAAACTTTGTGCAGTGTCAAGGGCGAAGAATATCATGACCTTGAAAAATAAAATACTGCTTATGAAACATTGTTGTCTAAATACGATAAAGATGTTTCCACAGTCAAGCAAAGATGACGTGAAGAATATATTCAATTCTTTGAGAACTAACTGCCGGAAGGAGCTCAAGAAACACAGAGCTTTATTCGATGAAATCCGTTTCTAGTACATCTTGTACTTGTTAATACTATTCTGGTCATTATTACTGTTGTTTGGCCATTATTTCCTGAAATTCAGGCTCCCAGGTATTTGTATTTTCAACCCTTTCTCTCCGTACATCTCCCAAGTGTATGTTTGTTTTCTTTTTTATTATCATAGTCCAGTCGTCAGAGAGTTGTCCCCTAAAAATCATACGAACAAGCTCAATTTGGCCAAGAATAATAATTTTATAACCCCAAAAAAGATGCAGAAAAGTTTACCACTTTCCCCCAGGCTTTCCCCTAAAACACCCGCTGGTAGGGGGGTAAAACCATAAAAAAATCGATTTACTAAGAATTTGTGCGTCTTAGAAAAAAATGTTTGAAATAAAAATTATAGCTGAGATAATTTTACACAAAAATATTCATTAGTATTTTTTGTGTAGAATGAGCCGTTCTCTGAGAAAAAGCGCTTGAACGACCGTCGATTTTGAATGTCAGTTACTTGCGCGAAATCAATGTTCAATAACATTTGTATCAGCTCGACGGTAAAAATTCGATATCTTTTTTATCCAACTGTCCTATCGACAAAAGTCTAGATGCGTTTTAAAGATAACGAGTGCAGCTTTCGTACGCAGTTCTTCTATTTTGCCGCTAATAAACTCAGTTTTTGTAACGCTGTTCAATAAATAAACGTGGCAAGATTTTTGCCATTTTTTAAGATTCTCGTGAGATCATTAAAATTGATTACTTTCATTGACCAGTCGTAGTAAAATTTTCATTTCTAGAGATTAATATTTAAAAACTTCTTCTTCTTCTTATTCTTTTTTTATGTTGTCGTTCCGTTGTTTTCGTGGTCTTCCTACTGATCGTCTACCTATTGGGGAACCGTCTCTTGCCGTCTTGACTACTCTATTTGTTGTCATTCAGCTTATATGATCGTTTCATTCTACTCTTCTATTTCTTACCCTGTTCTTGATGTTATCCACCTTGCATCTACGTCTTATATCTGTACTTCCAACTCTGTCCAATAGTGTCATCAATTTTGTGTCATCAAAGTATTTTCATCTCTGCTGTTTCTAACATCCTTTTTATTCTCTCTGTGTCAGGCTTTGTTTCTGCCGCGTATGTCATTATTTTGATCAAATGAAAGGCAGATATCGAGCACAGTTTATTAATTAAATCTTGCCCAAGTACTTTTACAACAATCAAAGAATGTCATAAACATAAAATTGTACATTACACTATACTACACAAGGACAAACAGTTGTTTGTCAAAATTTTTAAAATAGACAAATTTAAAAATTAAAAAAAAAAATAAAAATAAAATAAAAATTTGTATTTATTACCTAAGATATTACCTATATGAATAATTTAAAAACATGACTTATTAATGATATTGTTCTTTGTTTACTGCAGTCTTTAGCGTTTGTTTTTTAGAGATAGCGCAAAAGGTGGAGAAAAACCATTGTTTCGGTTATGGCCCGTTTTGTATATTGTATTAAACAATATACTATACTATACTATACTATACTATAATGTTTAAGATTTCATCATCATCAGTTGGCGCTACAGCCCTTCGTGAGCCTTGGCCTGCTTCAAAACATTCTTCCATCCTTCCCTATCGAGTGTCTGTCTTCTCCAGCCCCTCACTCCAATCTCCCTCAGTTCTTCCTCTACATCGTCCAGATATCTGAGTTTAGGTCGCCCCCTTCTTCTTTTTCCGACCGGCCTGTTTAGCATAGTTATTTTAGTGAGATCCCTCTCATCCATCCGCATAACGTGGCCCACCCACCTTAGGCGGTTTATTTTGATGGTTTTCACAATATCTGCATCACCAAAAAGTCTATAGAGTTCAAAGTTATATCGCCTTCTCCACAGACCCTGTTCGTTTACTCCGCCATATATGGTCCTCAATACTTTTCTTTCAAAGACTCGCAGTAACTCTTCATCTCGGGTCGTCATTGCCCATGTTTTCGATCCGTATGTGAGCACTGGGCGTATTATTATTTTATAAAGTTTGCACTTTGTTGCTATTGACATACTTCTCGCTCTTAGTTGAGGGCCCAGGCCAAAATAACAGCGGTTAACCACGCATATTCTTTTTTTTATTTCGTTGGATGTGTTATTTTTGTAGTCTACCAGTGATCCTAAGTAGCAGAATTCTTCTACCATTTCTATCGTTTCGTGTTGCACCTCTAAGTTATTTTGTTGAATTCTTAATATGGCCGGCACATATTTTAAGATTTCATCATTTACGCTTTTTAAGCATTCTATTGGGATTTGGTCTGAACCTAGTGCATGTCCATTTTTGTTGTTTTTGACTACAATTTTAATTTCCTTTTTTAATACCTTTAAAACCAGATCATCTTCTCCCATCTTCTCCCCTACTTCCATCGGTTCTGTTCTATTGTCTTTGATCAACTCGTTGATGTATTCTGTATATCACTTTAATGTTTTGTTGCTTTCTAACACTTCTTGTATCTTTCAGTATTCTCAGTTTTCTTATTCTTCTAGTTCTTTATGTTCCATCTTCTATCGAAGGTTGGAAATCATCATGGATATGCGGATCCTGTTGACTGCCGCTCTAAATAGTTAGCTGCATAAATAAGCTACAATAATAAGTATCTTTGTCCTCCCATAGCATGGCCTAAGTACTCGATTTTTCTTCTTTTGATAGTCAATATTATTTCAGCTTCAATTCCTATTCTAGTATCTTCTGCATTTGACATGATATTGAGTCCATGATATTTGTAGGATTCTTCTGTAACGCCAAAATTCAAAGGCGGCAAACTTATTTAGATGCACTTGTTTTTAGGTTCATGGTTCCAAGCCATAAAGCAGAGTAGTGAATACGTAACACGGAAGCATTCTTAGGCGTAGTTCTAACCTTATATCTCGATAATAAAGAAACTTTTTAAGTTTAACGAATGATGCACGTGTTATTTCAATACGTGTCTTAATTTCTTTGATTTGGTTTACATTTGATGTTATCCATGTTCGTAAGTATTTGTATATATCCACACTCTAATTACAGTATCCTCAACAATCAATTGGATGTTTACATCTGCTGATTTAGTCATGATCATGCATTTAGTTTTTTTTTAATTAATCCTTAATCCATATTTATGGCAGCATTCATTAAGTCGTTGCATTACGTTCTGTAAATCATTGTTGTTATCTATCATTACCGTATCGTCTGCAAACTGCAAGTTATTCAAAACTTCTCCATTGATAGATATACCTTTTATTGGCTTTCTCGTTGTCAACTCTTACCTTGGCAGTTTGATTTTAATATAGATTAGATATAATTTTCATATCACGACTGTCAATATTTTTGCTTTTTAATATTTCTATAAGCTTTTTATGTTAAACCTTATCAAATGCCTTTTCAAAATCTACAAAACATAAGTACATGTTCTGATTTATATCCATGTATCTCGGGGTCAGCACATTTAAGCCGAACAAAGCATTTCTTGTGACCATACCATTTCTAAAGCCAAATTGTGTGTCACTAATTTCATATTCATGAGTTTTAACAATACTGCTGTGTATTATTTTCAAAAATGTTTTAAGTATGTTCATTCTCTCTCTGATTCCAACCATAATGTGGCTTCGTCTATTTAAAAAATTATAAAGTGTTTGTCCTTGTGTAGTATAGTGTAATGTACAATTTTATGTATATGACATTTTATGATAGGATTAGGAAGCGAAAGTACTTGGGCAAGATTTAATTAATAAAACTGTGCTCGATATCTGCCTTTTATTTGATCAAAGTTTATTTATTCGAGCATTCAACCTTATATCAATATATCAATTTTAAGTATTTATTAAAATCCTTTGTAAAAGGTATAGGTAAATATATACCTTTTACAAGGGATTTTAATAAATTTTTTAATATATGGTATACAGCCAACTACAGGAACGTAGATTCCTTGTGAATTTTAATTATGTGACTCATTAAACCTATTGTTCTGTGATCTCAGCAGGATATTGCACTTGACTTTTTGGGCATTGCCACAAAGGTCGATTGCAGCGATTGTCTGGGGATTGTGGAAGTCTGATATATTAGATTAAAGAGTTCAACCATTACATCAATCATCTTATTCTATTGTGAGTTAATTCTTAAATTTTTTGTGTGTGTTAAAACTATTACGTCTTTTCATTTCTGCGCCTTGTTCTTTTAACAATTCTTCTTCGCTTACCTAATTTTATATTTTATTTGTTTATTCACGTTGTTGTATATCTGATCATCTTTGTTTTTATGTTGACGTTGAATATTTTATATTGCACCTTGCAGTGTTTAAATCTACGTATATCTTTTTTTCTTATCATAAAATAATCTCTTTGGAACTGATTTTGTCCGCTTTGGTAAAGTTTTTTGAAAAAAAAATGTGATAACAATCGCCATCTCTAATGCTGTTGTTAATCTCAACATATCATATTTAGCGTTATAATGTGCAATTTGATATTAATAATTGACCAACGGAAAAGTCGTCGATAACGTAATACGATTTTCAACCAAAATCAAAACGTCTCAATATTCAGCTTCCGTATAAAAATGTTTGACAAACTTAAAATTGGAGTTTGGCGGAACAAGCTGCAAAAGTAAGCCACGTATTTAGTCCTCATCAATGGAATTAATAGGCCGAAACACTACGAATTCCCAAAGCCTCGGTGCTCATTTTGTTCCTTCCGAAATCCATCCCCGCGGAATACTCCGCTGCTGAATTAAATACTTTCAATCCATTTCTTTCCAACTTACCATTTATCTTAGAGAAATTATAAATTCTTCATTGAACGGAAAGGAGACAAACGGTCTAAGAGTGACAAGAACAGCGACTACTTGTTCTTACATTCCGAACACGTACACGTTATTTCTCCGATAATATTTGACCGAACCATTGCGGACTTGCGTCCGATCGCGCTCTCTTTTATTAAACGCGAACTTCCAGGAACGTATGTGTGGGATAGTTTCCGGTACTTTGTTTCCAGTAGCAATAGCTCTTAGCAAATAAAACTGGTTGACCAAGGGACTATTTATGTGATATAATACCCCGAAGGTAAATACATTTTTTTTGGTAAACTGGATTCGCATGTACAGTAATGGTAAAATATTTATCCCTTCAAGCTCATGCCAATCAGTAATAATCAAGATGGGCAATTTTCTCTTAAGTAATTACAAGCAGCTACGGGCTGCAATTTTGCGTTTTCTTTTCATATCGCTTCTTCTGAATTACTTTCTGCACCTATTATTAATGCTACTAATTTGAATAATTTCTTATGGGGGTTGAGAAATGGCGCATTTACCGATTTATTATCCCAATTATTTTCTATTTTTCGGCATCTTTTAATCTTAAATCTTTCGGAAGTAAGACAATTTGAGAATTATTTTTAAGATAGTTTTTTCTAATATTAGGAGGCTTTATGCTTTAATTTCGGGATAAGGAAACAGAAATATATTAAATTAAAAAATGTCTTTATTATTTTTTTCCATACGCTCATTTTACATGCACTTTGGTATTCACGGTACCATTCTTGTATTAATTTATTTTGGGTTCGATGTAGAGTAAACAGTCATAGTCCAATCATCAGAGATTTGGCATCTAAAAATTATACGAAGAGGCTGAATTTTGCTGAGAACGTCAATTTTGGGACCCCAAAAAGATACAGAAATGTTTGCCACTACTACCCTCGGGCTTCCTCCTAAAACCCCAGCTCCTAGGGGGGGAGGGGTGGGGAAACATTGATTTTCCAAGAATCTGTTCGTCGTAAAAAATATTTCAAACAAGAAATGTAGCTGAGATAATTTTAAATATTTATTAGTAGCACGTTTTGTGTAGAAATAACCGTTCTTTCAGAAACAATGTTTGAAGCGATCGGTAAGAGTCAGTGGCGGATCCAGAAATTTTTTTCGGGAGGGGTCA
The DNA here is from genome assembly GCF_040954645.1 of Diabrotica undecimpunctata. Taxonomy (NCBI): domain Eukaryota; kingdom Metazoa; phylum Arthropoda; class Insecta; order Coleoptera; family Chrysomelidae; genus Diabrotica; species Diabrotica undecimpunctata. Next base: position 204,237,566 of record NC_092803.1, on the reverse strand, counting down.
TGTGTCTTGAGGGTGATTTTGATATAGGATTTAGATTTTTGCACCTTTCAGTGGGTGATCCCCAGAAATTTTTAAATTTTTATCGGGGGGAGGGGAGGGTCATGGGTCTTGAGGGTGATTTTGATATAGGATTTAGATTTTTGCACCTTTCAGTGGGTGATCCCCAGAAATTTTTAAATTTTTATCAGGGGGAGGGGAGGGTCATGGGTCTTGAGAGTGATTTTGATATAGGATTTGGATTTTTGCACCTTTACTATTGATACGATTTGTGCCTAATGTAAGAGAACCATTTTCTCAATAATTATTTTAAACGATATATGAATATGCAATCATAAAATCAAATATGCAATCAGAAAGGCTAAGGAGGAATGGATGAACAAAGAATGCCAGGAATTGGAAGAACTCAGCAACAAACATGACACCTCAAACTTACATAAAAAAATGAAAGAACTTACAGGCAACACCAGACAAAGAAGAACACTCATAACAAGAGATAATAATGGAGAAATACTTACTGAAGAGAGCAAAATAAAGGAAGTATGAGAACAATATATAATCCATCTGTTCCATGACGAGAGAGAAAATGAACAAGATATAGGTGAAGAAAAACAATACCTACAAATTTTACCCTCAGAAGTAAAGAATGCCCTACAGAATGCAAAACAAGGAAAAGCACCGGGTCCTGATCAAATTCCAGTTGAACTGTTAAAAGCCTTAGATGACGGTAATATAAAGGGACTCACACGAATTCTCAACCACATATATGTAGAGGGCAACATCCCGGAAGAATGGCTTAAATCGATATTTTTACCTCTACCAAAAAACAACAATCCCAAATCATGTAATGACTATAGATTGATAAGCCTAATGTGCCACCCTTTAAAGATTCTCTTGAAAATTGTTCAAAACCGAATTTATAAAAAATGTGAGGAGCAGATAGATGAAACTCAGTTTGGCTTCAGAGGAGGCATGGGTACAAGAGAAGCATTATTTGCGTTGACGGTACTCTTGCAGAAATGTCGGGAATATAACAAGAGTGCATATGTATGCTTCATAGACTTTAGGAAGGCCTTTGACCGAGTGCAGCATATGAAGTTAATAGATGAATTAAAAAACATCAATTTAGACAAAAAAGACATTGAGTTTATTAAGGCTATATACTGGAACCAGAAAGCAGTAGTAAAGGTGAACGATATAGAAACAAATAATATACCGATTGCGAGAGGGGTTAGGCAAGGATGCGTCTTGTCTCCGACGCTTTTCAACGTGTACTCACAGGTCATATTCAGAAAAGCCTTATGGGAAAGAAAAGAGGGAATAAGAATTGGTGGAGAAATAATAAACACCATGAGATTTGCAGATGACACGGTAATTATGGCTGCGAGTATAGAAGAACTACAAACTTTACTAAATGCAATAAATAGTGAATGCATTCAAATGGGACTTGACGTCAACACAGATAAGACCAAATTTATGATAGTATCAAGGAGTCCAATAAATAATGAACAACTAACTCTTGGTGGACAGCAAATAGAGAGAGTGACAAAATATAAATATCTGGGAGCTTACATCAACACAGAATTAGATCCAGACCAAGAGATCCGGGTACGAATAGAAATGGCCAGGGCAGCGTTCTTAAAATTCAAACAATTGTTCTGTGACAAAAATCTGAATACTGCGCTGAGACTGAGGTTTGTTGAATGTTACGTCTGGTCGCAACTATTGTACGGGGTAGAAACATGGACACTAAAAGCGAAAATAGTTAAACAGATTGAAGCCTTTGAACTTTGGATATACCGGAGAATGTTGAAGAATTTCATGGACTGCCAGGGTCACCAATGAGGAAGTGCTGAGAAGGATGAGTCGAGACAAAAAATTGTTGAGAACGATAAAAGTACGCAAGACTGCATACCTTGGACACATACTAAGAAATAATAAATATAGTCTTCTGCAGGTCATCATGCAGGGTAGAGTCGATGGCAAAAAGGGAATAGGTAGAAAGAGGAAGTCATGGCTGCGAAATATTCGAGACTGGACAAACATGACTGTAGACGAATTATTCCACGTTGCAAAAGACAGAGAAGCTTTTAAAAATGTGATCGCCAACCTCCGTTAATGGGAACGGCATAGGAAGAAGAAGAAGATATATGAAACCAATGAGAAGTTATTAAAATCCAAATATCCTACGGGTGCATAGAAGGGTACAACATTAAGGGGTCTTAAACTGAAACCAAAAAAATAATAATGTAATCCACATACTCTATGACAGTAAAATCAAGTGTACAAGACTACTAAACCAAAGTATTAAAATATAAAAACTGAAAAAACAAGAACTGTCAATTGTTTAAATATGTTTGATGAGAAAATATACGAGGCATCTTCAATTCAATATTTAATTCAGCTATTTCCTTTACTTCATAGTAAAGTTTGCTAAAAACAGATTCAGTATTTGATCTTTTATTTTGAAGAATGCATTAAGTGTCCTCTATGGCCTCTATCTATAGATTCAAATCTAATTTTTGTGACTGAAGAAGACGACTAAGTGATACAGTTATATCGAAAACATCAATAGGACAAACTACTGAAATGAGAAATTCTGGGCGTCTAATAGTTTGCATTATTGAAAATGCATCAGTTGACATTTTACTGTCCTTCCAAGTAGAAATGGTTTGAAAAGCGTTGTATATTTTGATGATTGATTCGCCCTGGAACTGAAGATGACCTTCATGCCTTTCAACCCAACGAGTTTCACAAATACCTTGGACAGCAGCCTCCAGTTCCTTTAGTTGTATTCACTAACGTATCAGACAGAGCTAATTCAACAACAATATTCACTTTGATATTTATTATAAATAAATTATAGAATGTAGCACAAAGTCTCAACAATTATAATACATATTCAAATTACAAACAACCAATTCGTAGACAAAACTTAAGATAAGAAATACCTAATACAAAATAAAAATGTGCTGATTTCGTACGAAAAGTCATGTCATGTACATTGAATGAGCAATAATGTGTGGGCGGTAATTCTATCTCATCGATAATCGAACGATTCTCTGGCACTCAAATGACTAATTGACAAAATTTTAAAATCGCGGAAGTCGGCGTAGCGTTAGTCGAGGTATTACCGTATTCAAAATTATTGATTTTTTTAAACAGCAATGTAAAAAGTCTTCCGCGTAATTCTACACTTACTCCTAGAATAAATGAGTTTGAATCATTTCAACTCTTGACTTCCTGCTTATAGGGTTGATGGGTATTAAATGATTTTTTTTTAGAAATATTTGATTGATATTTAATATTGTTTGGGAGGGGTCATGACCCCCGTGACCCCCCCTTGGATCCGTCACTGGTAAGAGTAATGTAAAGAGTGCTATTTTTGTACGCACTTCTTGTATTTTGCCTCAAATGAAGTCAGTTAAAGCTGTTAAATAAAAATAAATAATACGCGATTTTTGCCATCTTTTAGGATCAATAAAATTTATTACTGTCATTGATCGGCCACTCCGGAATTTTCATAGTTAAAGCACAATATTCAAAACTTATAACATTAAATTTCAATTTTGAGCTTTGACAAAAAATATGATTCATTTAAAATATGCCTAAAATACGCTGAATTTAAACTTTCACGTTACAAACAATCTCATGTCACGGGAAATGTTTCCACGAAGACGACATTGGGTGGATTTTGAAGCTACGTAGTTTTGAAAAATATACTTTTGCAATCGAAAAGAATGAAATTCAAATATTTTATATCGCTTGTGAAAGTTTAGCGTTTGTTAGACATAATTCAAATGCCTCATTTGCCATCAAAACTCAAAATCTAAATTTCATGTTAAAGATTTTGAAGACCCTAACCCTGTTTGTGTTAACCAAGACCCTGTTTAATAATCTCATGAAAATTGTAAAAAATGACCAAAATAGCGAAATATTAATTTTTTTAAATAGCTTTATAGAAACAGACTTCATTTGCAGCAAAATGCAAAAATTTGGTATAATGGTTGCACTCTCTACCTTTAAAAGTTAATTTGATTTTTGTCGACAGGATCCTCTGATCAAAAGATATGAAAGTTTTACCATCGGGTTGATACAAATTTTATTTAAAAAATTTATTTTACGCTCGTAACTGCCATTCAAAATCACCGGTCGCTTCAAGAGTTGTTTCTGAGAGAACGGTTCATTCTACGCAAAAAGTGCTAATCAACATGTTTGTTCAAAATTATCTTAGCTACATTTCTTGTTTGAAACTTATACAGATTCTTGTTAATCACTATGAGGGTTACTAAGATGATTGTTAGGGCGTAATCCCATGACCTAAAAGACAACGAGTCATCAAGCTTTTTCACGACAATTGTCTAAAATATTTACTCGTTTTGTGGGTGTAAGAGTAACCACCCTTTGTGAGCAACACACCTTAAGTACTTTTCATTTTACATAAATCTTTCTTATTTTTATTTAATTCATATTATCATCTTTCATTTGTGAATGTTTCTGTAAAAAAAATTCTTTCTGAAAAAGGTGTTCACACGAAACACCGACACTCATACACGAGTCCATAGGTTCAATTTGATTAACCCAGTCTGAGAGACCTGCACACCCCTTAGAATGACATTCGGGTGTTAGAGTTTATTGGAGCGACGTGTATTGATTCGTGTTATCACTCCAATGCTCCAGGTCATCTCTTTTACCCCTATAGCACTCTGATGCGCAATATGGGCTTACCATCAGTCCAATGCTTTTCATGTGGAAGTTCTGGGTACAAGAACTCCAACACGATATCCTAACCCGATCCATGCAGGCTAACGTGAGACGCTCTTTTCCTGCTTTGTCTGTGATGTATGATCGAACTGAAATTGCTTGCTCGGGCCTCGAGGCTCGCTCCGAACTGCGCCCAGTTGGGCGACTTGGTGCCCGAGGATGTGGGCCCTTCGTGTTCAAGTTTTGGGGTTTTGTTAATTTTTTCGAATGGCTGTCGCCTTTTTGTTAGTATTTTTAATTTTTTTTTGGTGACAGAAGCCTTTATTTATTTATTTTTTTTTAAGGTTGCCTTGAAAATAGACATCAATTATTAAAATTTCCAGTGATGTGTAATGGATCTTCTTCTGTTGGTAGAGCTACGAATTATCTAGACTTTATGTGTTTGCCAGGATTTGCTGTTTTGGTTTTTTGTGCTTCCATCGTTGTAACGCATCATATCTTATTATCTCTCGCTGGATCGGGCTTGGGTGATTCTCTAATTCTGCAAACCTAATTCTGGCTTTTTCTTCCATTTTATCTCTCACCCTTACTTGTTGCAGTTCTCTAAGCAGAAAGTATTTAGCGACGTATCTGGATACATTTGCTGCTTTTCGGAAGATGTTATTGTGGACTGCTTGTATGTTCTTTTTATTTGAATTGCGTATATGTCCCGATGCGAGAGACGCATATGTGATTATTGGAAGTATGATGCAGTTTGCTTTTTCTAACTATGAGTCCTCTTATTGCTGCTCTGGCTGTTGCTGTTTTCTGGATGGTTGTGTCCACGTGTTACGTGAATGTTAAGCCTTGGTCCATAAGAGGCCTGCAAATGATAATATAAAGATTAATATTCTCTGGAACAACTAAGCAGTGCTACCATGGGTTTCGACTAATTTTTTTTCCCTATTTGACGAGGAAAGTAAGCCTATTCTATTATTAGTTTTCTTGCCGAGTGGACAATTTTTCGAGCTGCTTACATTTTCGTTTTATGGACGCATACTAGACTCTGGTAAAGTGTGGCCCCCAAAGTTCTACTTCCAAGAGGTAAAATGTTCTTAACAATAACAATTATCAACAAACCCCTCGAACTACTGTGATGGTGATTAATGTAAAAATGTCAGTTTAAATTTGGACGGTGAATCTAGCCATAACAGTGAAATATTTAACAATAAACATCAGGTTTTAAGATGAACAATTGGGAATATCTAGGACAGTAAAGTAGTAGATTAGGTTAAATATAATTTGCTGTTTAATTAAAGTACTGAGCACTATTTCTTAATTAAATAAAAAAAATAGTTTAAAGATCTTTTTTGTCTTACCCAAATGGCAGATTCATAATACTGGTTTTCCATTCCTCAGGTAATCGTCCTAATCTTATGACTTATTAAAATAATTGACAAATGTTGCTTTAGCTATAGCCTGCCATATTTTATAAGCTCGTATGCCATCTTTTTCTGGAGCCTTTCTATTTTTAAGTGTAGCTTCGTTAAAACTTCTTCCAGTTCGTTTTCTGTTAATTTTGTTAATTTATTTGATACTATTTCTGGCATTTCAGAAGTTTTGTTCCGTCGTTTGGTTCGGTTTGTTTGATGTATGGAGAACTGTTCTCTTTTTTATTTGTGTAACGTATGGAATTAATACAAGAATATCCAGCTATGCGTCTACGTGACCTCAAGAGATAATTTACATACATACGTAACATTTTTCTAAATTAGTATTGTTTCACATTCAGACTTTTGTTAAATGTTACCTTAAATGTTTTTTGTAGCAATTCTTGCCATATAATTTCACTAATAAAAGGCTTTTGGCGAATTTTGTCACTTGATGCATTAATTTTGTCCATGAGTTTGTTTACACTCGAAGTCATACCTTAAATCTGGTATCCGAACGGGAGTTTAGTCGGAACATATTCTTTATTATAGTTATAAAATAAATAATTTTGAAACTACAAAGCTCTTCACACTCATATACGACTTACGTAGGAAGATAAGTCGTCAAATAAACTTAATACTTTCTACACCATTAGTATCGTAATAAAGTAATTAAGTAAAAGGTTGAGATAATTTTTTTAAGAATTACGATTTTCTCACAGATGAAAAACCAGAAATAAACAGTTTCAGTAAAAAGTACTAACATGGCTATAAATAAACACCAATATTTCTGATTAGCTTTCATTTTCTTGTCGTCGAACGGAACTCAAGTTTTTAGAATATTATGGCTTTTAGTGGGGAACCTTAGTCCACTTTTCTAAACTTCTTTCATTCTAGCATTTTGAATTTTTCGATAATTTTTTTAAGGAAAACCTTATTGTTAGCAGTCCTACATTTTTGAAAACCGTGTTGTTTTTTTTTATGATGGCTTCTGTAACATATTTTAAACTATTGTTTTGAAATATATTTTAAACAGACTCTCTATTGTTTTCGCAACTGTTGTAGTCGATTTTTTTAAAGAAGTTTTTTGTGCGGCGTTTTAATTCGTTGATATCATGATCGCATCCATAAGTTCTTCCATTGTTTTATTTTCTTCTTTTGAGTGCCGTGACCAGATTTGCATGGACGGACATGGATTTGCAGACAATGACAAATTGCTGAAACTTTTTTGGATTATGTAACGGCATGTCACAGTTGATCTGCTGATATTTCAGTCCATTGACAAAGATTTCTGAGCCGCAAATATTTCTTCATACCAATTCCTCTCTCTCTCTATATCTTTGTTTAAGTATTGACTGGTATATTCAATGCTATTAGAGCCGTGAAAGCATATCCTGGATCAGACGTGGCCTCAGATCACAATCCACTTATAGCCAAAATTACACTCACCCTTAAAAATATTAAAAGACATCAAAGAATCCCTACAATAGACACAAGAAAACTTAAAGAACCTAAAGTAAAAGAATGCCTCCAACATGAACTGCATGTGAACTGCAAAAAATTGAACACAAACACCAATGATATTGACGAGTACTGGAATCGACTAAAAGATTGTCTACTGGAACCCTGTAAAGAAATACTAAAGACTTCCTCAAGGAGAAAAGAGGAATGGATGAATGACGAGATACTCAATATGATGGAACAACGGAGACAATTTAAAAACAAGGATAACAATAAATACAGAGAGATAAACCACGAGATTAGAAAGACGATAAAGCAGGCAAAAGAAAAATACTTTGAAGAGCAATGCAAAGAGATCGAAGACCATCAAAATAAATATGATCTGTTTAACCTACACAAGAAAGTCAAAGAACTGGCAGGACTAAGAAAACAAAATCCCACTTGTGCAATTCTGGATAGACACGGTACTGCTATAATACATACGGACAAGAAAATACAAAGATGGGCAGAATATATCGATGAATTGTTCGATGATAAAAGAGGAGATCTGGAGCACATAGAACTTACGTCAGAAGAAATAGGTCCATATATTACAAAAGAAGAAATATTGCACGCATTAAAAACAATGAAGAGCGGGAAAAGCCCTGGACCTGATATGCTTCCTATAGAAATCCTAAAAATTCTAGATGAGAAGCACATTGATGTTTTAGTGACACTCTTGAACCAAATTTATAGTTCAGGCGTATTACCCAAAGAGTAGTTAATATCTATTTTTATTTGTCTCCCTAAAAAGAAAAACGCAAGAGAATGCAGCGATTACCGCACCATTAGCTTAATGTCTCATACGCTAAAGTTACTACTTAAAGTTATCCATAACCGAATATATCACAAACTGGACATAGACGTTAATAATACACAATTTGGTTTTCGCAAAGGCCTAGGAACACGTAAAGCTCTTTTTTCACTTAATATACTAATACAAAGATGCCTGGACGTCAATCAAGATATATACGCATGTTTTATTGACTATAATAAAGCATTCGATAAAGTACGACATAAACATTTAATGAATGTCCTGAAATCAAAGAAGATTGACTACAACGACCTCAGGATCATATCAAATTTATACTATAAACAGCGAGCAAAAGTACGTGTTAACTCTACGGCCTTCTATTTTGCCATTAAGGTTCAGTTGTAGTATTCTATATCAATGTTTTCTCTTTATATGTCCCAGATACATTTTCCGGTCTTTTTGTTTAAAAGTCTATAGCAATTCCCTATCTTTATTGGCCCTTCTTAGTACTTTCTCATTAGTTTTTCTTGTTGTCCAAGGTATCTTCAGCATCCGTCTATGAATCGACATTTCCAATGCTTCAATTCTGTTCATGCTTAATACTGTAATGTCCATACTTCTGCTCCATACAAAAGTACAGACCAAATTTTCATCAAAATAGTTTTAGTCATAGCTACTTTGCGTTTTATTTGTACGTCTGGACTTAGTTCATCCGTTAGAGGTTCCCAAATACGTTTTTTTTAATAACTTTTTCTCTTTTACTTCGTAAATACGATCAAGCAGAATTTGGAGACCTTCAATATTTTCTGAAAGAATTACTGCATCTTTCCTGTTAATTTTTATTTCATGTGGCTGTGTCTTAAATGCCTTTTTAAATAACTGGTTCGAGTAAGCAATGAACAATTTTTGGAAACAAAATGTAACCTTGTCTGACTCCTCGTTGTATGGGTCGTCTGACGTTGTACTCTGTTTACGATAGAAACTCGATTCCAATACACATTTTTAAAGACAGGAATATATTTAATCTGCATTAATTTTGTAGCATATTATTTTTCCTTTAAAAATAAAAATTTATTTGATATGCCCCTGGCTGATGGCGTGACAGTGATCTAAAGCTGTTTGCTTTTCGAGGTTTTTGACGAATCGGCCACGATGTTAAATCTGGTACGAGAATGTACGAAAACTGTATCTGAATCCTTTGGTTTGTTCTCCGTAGCAAAGTTTCTAATCTCAACTTTCCTAAAATCTGATAAACTTGATTAATCACTTTATGACACAATTTTATATTGATTTACGTTCAAGCGTACGTTGAGCAAACTTCCAAGCAAATGCTCTATACCACTTATAACATATCTGAAATTTACAGCTAATCAAGTTATGAAATTTTGCACAACAAATAAATACAAAGGTTTTTGTTGAACACAAGGCCTGAAATTTAATACAACAGATCTTTTAAAAGTAATTAAGGACGACAATTATGATTTTTATACCACCAAAAATCCTACATACTCACTGAGTGTCCCTTTTTCTAGATTTACTAGATCTATTGAACTTAGTAAAACGGTATAAGAAAGAACTATCTAATATAATGGAAGCCGATTATCAGCAACAAGAGTGTTGATAACAGCTGTTATAAATAACCGCTACTTTTTTGTGGGACTTAAAAAGTACAACCTATGTACTTAGGACAAAAAATAAATCTTAACTTCCGAATCCAATCTCCAGATGAGATACCAGGTGACCCAGAGTAAATTTCCCTTTTCAAAAAGTTATTAAAGACAAAGTTATAAAGCCAATAACGATTTATTTCCAAAACATCAAAGCACACAAATGCTTATTTACTTTTTAAAAATAATGGTGTCCATGTAACGGCTGTCTTGGTCATAGCACTCTTGAAAACATCTGCAAAGAGTTGGAAAATACGTTGGTATAAAAAGACTGGAATGTTCAGCTGAGCTTCAGAAAAGAACTGCCACAAAAAAAAAATCTAGAGGCGTGTGATCAGGCGATCTTGGAGGCCATTCAATGTCGTCATGTAAGAAAATGAGAAGCCCTGGTAATAATTACTTCACAGCATTTGCAGACAAGTATACTGTATGTGCTTTAACACCATCTTTTTGAAACCAAGTCGTATCAATATAATCTAGAAAATTTGGAAATTCTGGAAAAAAAAAACTGCTGCAAAAAAAGTACGTACCATTGCAGAGTAACATGCAGTGTTTACTATTAAAACACGATCACGAGGATCTTCAAAAAATAGGGACTATTTATTCCATTTGCTGGCATTGCACACCACACTGTCACTTTTTTGTGCAGTTTTGAATGCTATTTTGTATGCTTTTCGTGTATGTTATTAGGGGACCAATATCTGCAATTTTATTCATTACTAAATATTGTATTACGGTCTTCCAGCTACCATAATTCCAAAAGAAATGCATCATTGCTTCACAGAACTTTTTTTGGTCCGTCCATCAAGAACCTCAAGTCAAAACAAACGTAATAAACATTTTTCATTAAATTCTAGAAAAGTGTCTTAATAACTGCATCGATTTTTTTTTAAATAATGTGGAGACATTTTATGGGCATTTATAAACTCAGTTTTGTGTTGCAAGTACCCTCACTAATAGAAGCACCACAATTTACTTATCCTGCTTCTTGTTTTACTCCTAACTATCTCTCCAATTAAAATCATCCGTAAAAATCCACAATCCCGTAAGAGTGAGGGACATATCTGTCTTATATGAAATCAAAAAATCGTTGACGGTAGTTAGCAGAAACTAGTTTTGCTGGCAAGATTATCCGTGAAGTCGCAATAACGACTAAGCGTACCTAAAAGTATTGTAAAAACAAAATCGTAGTAATTCAGTGGGTATTTAAATACATAGGAAACTTATGGTTTACACATACACTGTGTTCGTAAATTAGAGAATATACGGGAGATTTTCTAAAATATATATTTTTTAAAAAAGCTTGACCAGCTTAATCTCTAATTCTAATTTTTAACAAAAATACAGGGTAACAAACACCAATTTTTTTAAAAATGACATCCTCAATTTTTTTAAATGCAATAACCTTGTAACCTTCAAGGTCTGGGTTTTATGCGTTGGGTGCAAATGTGTAATCATTGAAGGACCCATCAGAAACGATGGGTGCCAATGGGTAACGCTATCACTATCACCGAAAGTTGGAAGCAAATGTAGAATAAAAACTTTCTTTGGTAGATAATTGTTAGGCCTCGCTTAGCTGTCTCTCAGGTCTAAAAACGTCTTATCTTGAATGAGTTTAGCTGTTAAGAAACCAAAACATTATATATACAAGCTATAGGTACGCTCCCGAAGAAGCCGAAACTGTTTTCAGTTGAAGATACTTTGTGTGGGAGATCATCCCATTCTGTGTTTGGTTTTACAGTTTCTGGTGTGCCTTTGCTGTTTCCACTACTTTTCTCCATTCTTCTCTCTCTTTGATTGTCTTTTCTATGATTCTAATTTCGATACTCTTTACGTCTTCTTTCACTTGTTTCTAAGATCCTCTTCATTTTCCCTCTTTGACCCCAATATTTTTCTGATAATCTACCTATAAAAAACTTGCTCTTCTTCTCTTGCTGTTAATGTAAATGGTTCTGCAGCATATACTACTATTGGTCTTTTCGTATTTTGTAGATTTTCATTTTTGTGTTTCGGCTTATCTTCTTATCTCTAAACATTTTTTTATTTCTCTAAAACGCTGTGATTTCCCTCTTGAATTCTTCTTTTCATACCTACACTTTCATTTCGTCTATTGACTAGTACTTCCAAATATTTGAATGTTTCAACCTCTGTGAAACTGTGTACATCTATTGTCAGTTCTATCATTTGGGTCTTCTTCGTCTTGTTTACATTCATGTATTTTGTTTTATTTTCATTTATTTCTAGTTCTCTCAGTTTTGTTTCGTTTTCTATTTCTTAGAAGGTTTTCTTTAATGCCCTTTTATCTGTTGCTACTACGGTTATATCGTCCGCATATCCTATTATTTGTACTGCATTCTTGTTTATAGTTTCTGCGTTGCCAGCTTTTTTATTATCTTCTCTAGTAATAGAATAAATAGTGCCGTTGAGAGCGCATCTCCTTGTCTTACTCCATTTTTTTATTTTTATTATTTCTGTTCATTCTCTTCCGGTGTCTATTGTTGTTTGGAAATCTCACATTGTTATTTCTATCATTCTTATAATTTTATTTGGTATATTACTATCTTGTAAGTCTTGGATTATTTTTCTTCTGTTTAATTTGTACATATTGAATGTACATTTTGTATATAAATAAATATAAAATTATAATTGTACTATTAAATTAAAATCAAACCAAGCAAATCTTACCTATAGCTTTACAAAAAATATAATGGTACTTATGGCGTGTGATACTGCCTTGAAGTAGTTAAACAGGATTACAGAATGTATTTGTTGGTTGCTAGTTCCAGTTGTTCATATTGGTATCAAGCTTCAGGGATATGTTGAGTTTCCATAGCAGCGGCCATTTACTGCAGCATGTTATTCCAAAGGTCGACCTTCCCGAACAAACCTTTGGGAAGGCTTCACCAAATAGGTGGGCAAAAATTTGTCCCAGGAAAAAAAAACCCAGGAAAAGATTTAATAATATAAAATAAATTCAACACAAGCAGGCCTTTTTATAGATACAGTATACTTATAAATATTATTTTCTTTCCATTTTGAAATACAGCTGACCTGACACAAAACAGTAGCAAACTGACAGATATACTTTTTCGACTGAAGTGTGGGATAGAAATTTTATCATCTCATAGAACATAATATCTTCTTCTTTATCAGTCTCAGGATGGCTTGTTATCGGACCACCAATTCAAAAATGTTTAGGGTTAAAGGGAAGGAAGTCGTTTTTGTGCTAGACAAGGAAAATGTGCAGAAATATATTTGGATAACTTTGGAGGAATTTTGGAAGCTGCGATTAAGTACGTCAAGAACCATTTAATTGGCACTGTAGGGGATACTTTGTTAATATACGAACAATTAAAAATTGTTTCTCCTATGTCGTCTAACCCATAACACAAAAAAAGTTGATTTCGACATATGGAAGTTGGTGCATTACATCTTTCTGTCATTTGATACCTAACCTTAGTTTTAATTCCTTTTTGATAGAAGGTTAAATTCAATATTTGTTTTTGGTAAACTCTTTAAACCAGGAGTTTAAAATTATTTCCTTTAAAAAGATATTCACCATTAAAATTTTTTAGGAAAGAAAAGCCTCTGTTTTCAAACAACCAGAGAATTTTTTTAAACGGCGTCTTATTTTAAATAGTTTAGAAATCTTCTTGTGTAGTGTTGCACAGGACATATCTGTCAGTATTTTTGACAGGTTGCATTCTGCGTGCGTTTTCTCTAAATACTCTTCTATTACTTTCCTATCCTGCGCTATAACTACTTGATCATCAGCTCAATAGAAGGATGTCAAGAATATTGTCGTTTAATTGTACGCCTAATCCAGAATAGAATCTTTATCACTAGACTTCGGCAAATATGCAAATAAAAATGTAGAAAATATGCGCATAAATATGCACGTGTTTACCCGAAAATATGCAAATATTTTACAAAATATGCATACAAATAAATAAAAAAATCGTAAAATAGTAACAATTTTATTTAAAAAAAAAGTGTACATAACTAAATATTTCCTACTATTCATTGAGATTTACATTTATTTTAAGTAACTACATCATTTTTAAGTATGAATAAACTTATTTAGAATTATGGTAACAATAAATGACCAAGTGGTGTTCAAAATTTTCTAACAAAAACTTGTGGCTTCTGTCTGAGTACATATATTTATATATGGAAAAACTTCGTTCAACATCAACTGATGTAACGGGAGCATTTTTCAAACTAACCAAAACATTTGGTTCTAAATTAATTGTTTCCGAAATATTTCCAGCTAGAACACTGACTACTTCAGAAAGAATATGGTAACCTTAATTTTTTTCCATAGTAGCTTCAAATTTTTTTAAAATATCTTTTCCAATATTACCTCTAACGTTCCGACAACATGACGCAAATTCTTTTATTAATGCTGTACTTTCGAACAATGACAGTTTTGGTGATTCTAACTGAGTAATTGTTTTTTGAACAAAACTAAAATTTGATTTTATAAATGAAAGTTCTTGTTGAAGCAAGTTACTCTGAAAAGTTTGTTTAGAATCCAAAAGAGATTGGGAACTTTCATCCGTTAACGTATCAATTATGTTCTTTATTTTAATAAAATGATCTGCATAAAAATTAGCTGCTTCTAACCATGTTCCCCATCGCGTTAAAATAGGTTGTGGTGGAAGAGGAATGTTAGGTAGCATTTCTTTATAAAGTTGAATTCTTATAGGAGATTTAAGAAATACTTTTTTGACACTGGATATCATGGTATTTACAAGAGGAAACTTTTTTCGTATTTCCTCTGCAACTCTGTTTAATCCATGCGCTACACAAGTAACATGTATTAAATCTGGGAAAAATATTTTTAAATTTTGTCCTGCTTTCGCCATATAAGGAGCAGCATACGATAAAATAAGCAGTAATTTATTAGAAGGAATAGTTGTCGGAAGAAAAAAAGTTGCTAATGTTTCTTGTATAAAACGCGAAATTGTTAAAGCATTTGTTTTCTCAAGTTGCTGGCATGAAATAAGATGAGATTTTGGTAAGGTATCTTCTTTAAGAACACCAATCAATAAATGAGCAATATACTTTCCTGAGGAATCAGTGGTTTCGTCTACAGATATGTAAAAATAATTATCTGCAATTTCTTCCTTAATATTAATTAACACCGACGAGTATAGCCCGTTCACATTATTTCTTCTTAGAGACCGATCACTTGGAACATTAAGTTTGCAATATTTTTTTAGAAACGAACTAAAATTTACATTTGCTAATTTTGAAAGCGGTATGTTTGCAGACACTAATGCGCGATACAAGTCTTCATTAAAAGTTTCTTGCTCATCTAATTTTTTTGAAGTAGATTGGAAACATTTAGCCATTGAAGTTTGATGTTTTCCTCCTATTTTTCCATTTTTTGCAATGTGTGAAGCAGTTCTCACATGTTGGTCTATCTGAAATTTCTTCTCACATGCTATCTATAAATAAAAATAAAAACCTTTATTTTAACCCAACCTTTAAAATATAAAAATATACAAGGTGTTTTTGGTTAATCAAATAACTGGTTTGGAAAAAAAACACTCGCTAAGTGTTTTAAATGCAGTATTAATCCACAAATTAGTTTTTGTTACTAACCATTAGTACATCATATAACTTATTTTAAAATTCAACAAAAGTTTTTTTTTGTTAATTGAATTAAAATAAAAATAATTGTGTTTTAGAATAGCTGACTTCATAAAAAAAAGTAAATGTGAAAAATTTTTCTAAATACACACCATTGTATTGTACCATGGACAATTTTTTCTCACCAAAGGAAGCTATTTTTCATTTAAAAACAACCTACGAGTACTAAATTTCAAGTAAATACGTTTATTGGTTTTAAAGTTATTGTTGTTATTAACTAAAAGAATTTAATTTTTTTTAATTTTAACACCCTGTATCTCGAAAATAAGTTTGACCCCTCATTAACTATATCGTTTTGTTCAATTTTTCGAGAAGTATCTACAGTCAAACGTTGTAAGTGTCATTTGGAAACACCCTGTATGTATGAAATATTAGATATTTAATAGAAAATATTAGATACTTACAATTTTGCCACAGACTGAACAGTAGATTTTTCCCATATCCATAGACAGCTCTTTATAAGGTTTAATCCAAGTTGAAGCACTGGTTGTTTTAGGCATTATAAAATCACAATCTTCCTTTTTGTTACGCACAACGAGTGTTTACGCTTTGAATATCAAAACAAAAATGATTTAAAAATCTGAGCATCAAATTAGAAATGTTTAGGTACCTAATTCAATAAACTGGGAGATTTTGGAAAATCCCTAAATTAGGAACAAAACTATTAGCCGTTTACCTGCTGTTAAGATACAATAAATTGTAGATAGATTTGGGGATTAGATCATAAAATGCAAATGAGCGAACCCTTAGCGATTATCCAATAACTGAATGCCTCAGTGACCGAGACTTTCTAAGAATGTTGAGGGCTACTTAAATTGATCTTCTTTGAAATTGTAAATGTTTTGTACCTGTAGAGATTACGTACTTAGATCATTTCTTGATTAAAATGGCTACAAAATTTTATACAAGAATTGAAATAAATTGGTATGTTTAAAAATTTTCAAATACAGTATAAAAATCTGAACTTTTATGCACTTTATGCAAACTTTTATACAAATATGCCAAAATATGAAATATTTGCATAAAATATGCACAATATGCAAAATATGCAATATGCATATTTGCCGAAGTCTATTTATCACTTTTTCAAAGCTTTGTTTAGCTATAACTTAAATAGTAAAGGGTGTTTCCTAATTACATTTTAGGTGTAGCTTGCTTAAACTGTTTACAGTTCTTTTCTGCTACATTGATGATTTCTTTCCCATTTGTATATCTTGTAAATAAATATTAAAATAATTTAGTTAATTTGAATGCTCCATTTTTTACTACTTCTGTCGCTATACATTCGAGTTCTAACGTTTTGTTGTTTTCGTAGATTTTGTTTCTTCTTCTATTCTTTCTGCTTCCGCATGAATTTATTTTCTAGTAAATAATATTAAAATGTCAGAAGAAAATTAGTGCGAAGAAAAAAACTTTTCTTCGCACTAATTGCATTTTTCAATATTCTTACTATATTCAAGTCATTCTTGTTATACGTGCATACTAGTTTAATCGTTTATTCAAGAGAGGATTTATTTATAAATAGAGAATCTAGTTATTGCCACAATAGTACTTCTCTGTGACTACCTTTTACTACGCCATTGTTAGTACCGATTGAAATTTTCAAGATAATACGACGTTCCAAAGAGACATTTGGCTCACTTAACTATTGAGCGTATAAAAGAAGAGACTGACTCAGTTATGTTGTAGACGTCGGTTCGGTTTCTTTTCATTTCGAGCACAAACTATTCAGTCATCTTATATAGTGGTACATGCTCGCCGGAACGATTGAATGAATGAATGAGTCGTAATTTTTAATCCTCAATTCACTTTTCAATAAGAAAGATATGTCATACATAGAAGTGATGAGAACTGGATGTTGGAAACGTTACTTCACGATGCCTCGGCATTTTTATTACCGTAAACCTAATAAGAGTTTCAAAGATAAGATTATAGTGAGAAAAAAATCCGTCGTGTTCTTCGTTCTTCTAACAGTTGGGTAGATTCTGACGATTGCCTACGAAACCGTTAAAAGAAATAAATTACAATTTTTATTAAAAATGAACCTCGGAAATCGTTCTCGAAATACATAAATTTCGGAAGGAAATTTAAACGCCAAATAATAAAAGTATACTAATTAAAATTGATGACACCACATATAAATACAGTAGATAATACAGAAATATCACAAGAACATAGTTTTATAATCCATTTAAAGAAAGTGCAAAACATGTTCATTTTCTCAATTTTTGTCTTACCTGATTCTTTGATACGCCTAAGTATCTGTAATTCATCAAATAGATTAACAATTTGTAGCTAGGTGTCAGATGGTGGGTATACCATGTTGGAGCTTTCTAACTTCTTTATGTCTTCTAACTTCTTTATATCTAGGGACATCGGTTAACCCCAATAATAACACATCTGAGGAAATAAAAAGGCGAATAATAATTGCAAACAGGTGTTATCATGGTCTATCAAAGTACTTAGCTAACAAACGTCTGTCACAAAAAATTCGTATAAGGCTGTATAGAACACTGATAGTCCCCGTTCTCACATATGGATCAGAGGCATGGACGCTAACGAAAACAGATGAATCCGCTCTATCCATTTTTGAAAGAAAGGTGCTACGCAAGATATTCGGAGCGGTCTGTGAGAACGGAATATGGAGGCGTAGATATAACTTTGAACTGCAGAATATCTATAAGCATACGTTTGGTGGTAAAGATATTACCACTATAATTAAGCGAAACCGCCTGCAGTGGGCAGGACATGTAGCCCGGGCCCCTGAGTCAAACATGATAAAAAAGATTCTAACAGCGCAACCCGTGGGAATGAGAAGACGGGGTAGACCAAAGCTGAGGTGGATGGACGGGGTAACACAAGATGCCGAGAAGATCGGAGTCGGCAACTGGAAAATGCAAGCGAGGGACAGAATAGAATGGCGTAGAAAGCTTGAGAAGGTCGAGGCCCTCTAAGGGCTATAGCACCAAGATGATGATGATGATGAAGTTCTTTATGTTTCTGTATAAGTTTTCCATCACTTAGTCGATGTGTTGTAGTTCTCCCTCACAATTTGCAAAACATACATCCGTTCTACATGATACATGCAGTGGTTACGTAATATTGAAACTTCGAGCACATGAGAGTAAGATTTATTGGCAGAACTGAATTCTATTCTTAAAAGTATTTATCTTTGGTCACACTAATATCAATTCCATTTACAGGGGTGTCCTGCCTAAGCGACTACTACCAATTCTTCCTTGATGTTTCTCTACTGTTACTTTCAGGAACTCGCAACTTAAAAATTCTTCATATTTCCTCAAAAAAATCCTCAATTTCCTCAAGAAAAATGTAAAGAAATAGAAGAATTAGAACATAGACATGATTACTTTAATATGTACAAGAAGGTGAAAGAATTTTCATTCATCCACAAAAAACAACATTGCCCACTGGTAAATAACAACGGAGAGTTAATTCATAACACCAAAGATAAAATAGAAGAATGGGAAAAATTTATACAACAGCTGTTCCGAGATGAAAGAATAGACATTACAATAAATAATGTCACTGAAAGCCCACCAATTCTAAAAGTCGAAGTGGAATATGCCATTAAACAATTAAAGACCAATAAAAGCCTGGACCTGATGAAGTTTATCCTGAAATACTTAAATTGATCGAAAGTAATAACATTGATTTGTTAGTAATTTTGTTTAATACAATCTACGATACTGGGGAAATACCAGAGGAATGGTTAGAATCTATTTTTATTCCCATTCCAAAACAAGCTAACTCCAGGCGATGCGCAGATTTTAGATTAATAAGTCTTATGAGCCAAATGCTTAAAATTCTATTAAAAATACTTCACAATAGGGTATACAAAAGGTGTGAAAAAGAAGTTGGATACGATCAATTTGGATTCAGAGCCGGAATGGGGACCAGAGAGGCCTTGTTTTCATTACAAGTACTGCTGCAGAAGTGTTACGACCAACAAAAGGATGTCTTTCTATGTTTTGTAGACTTTGAAAAGGCATTTGATCGCGTAAACCATAATAAAATGTTAAATTCCTTGCAGAGCATCAACTTGGATAGCAAAGATCTCCGATTAATTAAGAACTTATATTGGAGGCAGAGTGCCAAGATTAGGATCGACGATCATACATCTAGAAATATTAGTATAAATAAAGGAGTAAGGCAAGGATGCATACTATCCCCTATGCTGTTCAATCTTTACTCGGAACTACTATTCAAGCAAGCCTTGGAAAACCTTTCCACAGGAATAAAAATTAATGGAGAACCAATATCTAGCATAAGATATGCGGATGACACTGTCCTACTGGCTGATACAGACACAAACTTACAGAGGGTTATAGACCACCTTAAGGATGCTTGTCGAGAGTTTGGAATGAAGATCAACGAAAAAAAAACAAAAGTAATGGTGATCCAAAGAAAACAGAATATCCCCTTACCTATAAAAATAAATGGGAATATTTTAGAACAGGTAAACCAATACAAATACCTTGGCTGTTGGATTAATTGCAAGCTGGACCCAGAACAAGAAATTAAAGCGAGAATTGCTCAAGCTAGGGATAGTTTCTTTAAGATGCGCGTTCTATTCTGCGATACACATATAAATATTAAATTGAGATTAAAACTTGTAAAATGTTTTATCTGGTCTGTTCTTCTCTACGGAGTCGAAACATGGACTTTAAAAATAAAGAGCCTGAATAGAATCGAGGTATTTGAAATGTGGGTGTACCGTAGAATTTTAAAAATTCCTTGGACAGCACGAAAAACAAATGAAGAAGTACTAGCTAGAGTCAATTTAGAAAAAGAACTATTGAGAACAGTCAAAAGAAGAAAAACCAGTTATTTAGGGCATTTGTTGCGCAACGAGAAATACTACATCCCTCAGTTGATAATAAAAGGCAAAATAGAAGGAAAGCGAGGAATTGGAAGAAAAAAATTGTCCTGGTTACGTAATATCAGAAACTGGACAGGACTTGGATTTGAGGAACTCTTAAGAACAGCTGAAGATAGACAAACGTTTGCCACCATAACCGCTAACCTCCATTGATGGAGATGGCACTTGAAGAAGAAGATATTTCCTCAAGGCACTGTTCTCTTTACTATACACAACAATGTGGTTCCTTAAATATTACCAAACTGGTAAATACCAAGCCAGTCGATTGATTATTATTTATAAATCCTTGTACGATTATTGTTTAAGTAACTTCTTATCTAATCTCGTTACAATAAAAAGAATTGTGTGTAAATCTTTTGTATTTTTCTTTTTCTTTAAGGTTTTTCTTTTTCAATACATATTAACGAATTTTATGGCTGTTTTATAGTTATGTCATTCTTTATATAAACTGCACTGTAAAAAAATGTAATTTTTTCTTGAACTTCGTTTAACCACCACTAGATCTCTTTATTCACCAACTTCTTTCCCGAGGTTTTTTAAGTACCTCAGATCGGATCTTTTAGTTTGTGGATATTTATTTTTTCCTTCCTTGTTCCGATCTTTTTTTTTTAATTAAATATTCTTACTTTAAACATTGACATCAAATAGTAATTACTATATTTGTTTGCTCCTCTGAAAGACTTAACATCTAAAAGGTTGAAAGAGTGTCTTGCATCAATAACTATATGATCTATTTGATTTCTAATCTGATTTTCAAGTTTCCTTCTGCATGTTTTTGTGGGGAAATCGTATCCCACCTATTACCATATTCTTGATCACAGCAAACTCTCAGTTTCTCTTTACTGATGATAGGAGATATTTTCTATTCCAACTTTAGTATTCAAATCATTTTTTGGACAAGTACCTTATGGAACATAACTTTTCCATCGTTCTCTTCCTCTTTGGCTGGTGCGTAAATACTTATATGAGTGACTAGATTATTAAATTTTTAGATATTCAAGTACTAAAAGATACTCTTACTTTAAGTCTGTATAATACAAGTTCTCTAGAAAAATCGATTTAAAAATTTTTTAAGCAGGAACATTTCCTTGCAGCAGTGCTTGTATAATAATATAATAGTCTCCCGTTTTATACCGCTTCGCGGCTTTGAGAGTATAGCAGGGTAGTCTGCTATATCTAGGGCCTACGGTATACAAGGAAGGTAACATGGCCAGTGCTACGCTTCAACCGCCTATTATTACCCCTGGTTTTACCCAAGGTACTCATTTTATTCAGGCTGAGTCGACCTGGGGCCTATAGACATTTTTAAAAATGTCTAGTTGTTCTTGCCGGCGGTAGGATTCGAACTCCGGACCACCGGCGTGCGAGGCAAGCATCCTACCGCTTGCGCTACGCAGGCCCTTTGTAAAATAAGCAGTGGGTTTTAAAAAGGTACAAGCAGTGCTTGTACCTTTGTAAAATAAAAGGATATAAATCTTCGTTGTGTAAGATATTTCTTGCGGAGGATTTTAAAATTGTGGGATACATGACAGATAGTTTTCGAACGCTAATTTCCAAATTTTCCCAAACTTCCATTAAAGTGACATCTTGATTAGCTATTACATTATTACGTCGCTCTGTTTAATTATTTTTTGGCAACATTGAACTTGTTTCTCTTAATCGAGAAATTTTTTAGCGTATCTACTTTACTGCTCGAGCGTTACACCAGATTTCGCAAAAAACTAAATGTATATCAGCGTATTCCTCATTAGTAAAAACCATTTTTGTTGAATTGAAATTATTGTGTTTGAATTCCACAAAGTAAAAATATAGTTCTGTTGATAGTACAAAGCCTACTAGTGCAAAAAATATTAATTTAACTTTCAGGACGAAAAAACGAAAAATTTTAAAATCGATTTTTCTCGAAAACGGTGCATCCTGCTGACTTAAAGTAAGAGTACCTTTTAGTACTAGAATATCTAAAAATTTAATATTGTATTATGATATGATTCAACTCTAGAGGATAAATTTAATCGCACCAGTTTTCGTTTTTCTAAATAGAAACGTTCTGGAGATATTTAAAAAAAAAACTAATTACAAGTCATCATCATCATCAGTAGCTCGACAACCCTTTCTGGGTCCTGGCTTGTTCTAGGATTTTCCGCCATTATGTTCTGTTCCTTGCTTTGTTTTTCCAGTTGGTAATCTTAAGTGTTTTCAGATCTTGTTCCACTTGTTCCATGTATCTAAGTTTGGGTCTTCCCTTTGACCTTCTCCCTACTGGTGTTCGCCTTATTATATGTTTTGGTGTTTTAGTCTCCAACATTCGTTTAACATGGCCCATCCAGCGCAGACGTCCGATCTTTATAGATGTTATGATCTCGGGTTCATTGTCACTAATTACAAGTAGCCGTCTTTAAAGAGCTCTAGCTCCCTTAGGAAGCATTTTTCGACTATGTAAATTTTGTTAAATTGTCTTAAAATTATCTAATAAATCTCCGGTTTTCGTTTGTCAGGAGAGTTTCTGGACACCTTGTATTTCGACATTCATTCTTTGCGGTTTCATGTCAATCATTTTGCGTCTGTCCATGTCACTCCTCTTCTCTCAATATATTCCTTATCACTTTATCTCATGTCTGTCTTGGTCTTCCCCAATTTTTGTTTTTCAATAATTTTTACTTTCACACTCTTTTCACTTGTATGATATTTTTCATCCGGTGTTAATAATCTCACCAACTGAGCTGTCTCTCTTCGATAAACTCCAATGTGCATTGTATTTTCAGTCCATCCCTTATATCTGTGTCCCTTTTTCTATCCATTATGGTAACACCTTTAACTCTTCTTAAAAACTCTATCTCTTTAGCCTGTATCTTGCTCCTTTGCCGTTCCGTTAGTACTCATGATTCGCTGCCAAAAGTCAGGACATGTCTATAAACTTAAATTTGTTGTTTATTGTATAATACAGTTCTAACGTTGTTTCTACTCTGCCATTGGTTTCTGCTTCTAGAGATCTTGTTTCTTCTATTATTACTCCTAAGTATACGAAATTCAATAAATGCGGTTCCAAATTTGTAAGGGGTACGGTGTCCGCTGTAGTAGATATTGTCGTTCTTTTTTTTTTTCTAAGATTTTTGAGTCAGTCCATCTCATCTCATATAAAGCAATAATGTCTGCTTTGGCTTTATACATTTTTTGTATGAATACAGTTCTAGCTTTAGGTGTATGTAAAGGCTTCTTACATTCCACGTGCAAATTTTCATCATTGTCCCTATTTCGTTTGCGAGTTAATCGTAAGCAAAATAATCCGACTTGTTTGCTTTAACTTTTATAACATGGGTTTTTGTACAGGTTTGGATAGTTAGACCAACGCCAAATCCCCTGTACGGGAGACCATTCTACTTGCTCTCGATAGTTCCGACCTAACTTGCCAGATGGGTTGGTTACCGCATCTCCAGTTGGATTGCTCGATATCCCAGGGGGCACCAGCGTGAAGGTGAGAGTCGGATTTGAGTAGGAATTTTTTCAATATTGTCAAATAAAGTTTCCTGTATTTTTCTTAATAACTCATAAATGTAATAATTCAATTTATAAATCTTCTTTGTTATTTTATTTCATTTAATTTTTATTAGTTTAAATATATAATTTTAGTAGTATAGTGCTTTAATTTCATTGAACAGTATCAAAGAATTTGTCTACCAAAGACATATTTTTAATTTTCATGTATCGCAAAATTGTATCTTTGTAACTTATTTAAAATAACTATTTAAAACAGTAGTCATTTACGTACATTTGTCGCAAAAATGAAACTTTCTCAAAGCGTAAAACGAAAAGAAATCGCGCGGTATCAAAGAACGAGTGCCCGAACCCTATAAATGTTGCATTACCCTCAGAATTTTTTCCGCGGAATTCCGCGAACCGGATTCAATTGCTTACCTATTTGTATTCGTCAAGTGCAACTTTAGCTTCTCCATTTCTCATTCATTATTCATTTGTTGGCATTGATTTTTCGCCGATTTGTGTGTTTCGATGTCGCTACTAAACTAATTTTTGCATTTTTTATTTTACGTCAAACGATTTCTATGTTTTTGAATAGTTACTTGTTATATCATAAATAAGAGACGATTTTATTTAATATAACAATATTTTAGTTGACAAATTGAGATATTAAAGGTTCTCTAAAATCATATGATATTTTTACTAACTTATTTAAACGTTTCGGCAGGATATCTATGCCTCTTTCAAGAAATATTATTAATTAAAAAATACCTTATCACAAAATATAATCAAGGATTTAAAAACAATCTTTGATTTACCAAGCGTATAAAAGTTGGCTGCGAAAAAGTAATGAATTAAATATAAATTGATATAAGGTTGAATGCTCGAATAAATGAACTTTGATCAAATAAAAGGCAAATATCGAGCACAGTTTCATTAATTAATCTGAAATAAGACAAAAAATAGATGCCCCTGAAGATGCTCTATGAAGCGAAAGTACTTGGGCAAGGTTTAATTAATAAAACTATGCTCGATATGTGCCTTTTATTTGATCAAAAAAAAATTAAAAAAAAAATAAATATAACCATTAAAATAATGGTAAAGCCTAGGACAGACCCACCAAGTCATTACACGTAAACATATTTTACATTTAATATGGTGTTCATCGATTTTAGGTTTATCATTTAAACAATTAATTCTTTTTACACAATAGGCGTGCTGAAATTATTCTTTTGTATATTTTAAATTAAACTGAAATATATGAGTCCTCTAGATGCAAAACTTTGTATTTACTGTATAAGTCAAACTGAGTTATTTGCAAAAAACTGATAAATTTTCCAAAAAACCTTAGACATAATAAATGGCACTTTTTTGTGATAGATAAATGCTTTATTAGGTAAAATATAATGATTTTTTTCTTAGAAAAGTTATTGGGTTTGCTAGAAAAGGAAGAAAAATTTGAAAATACCGAGTTTTGCAAGTGAACTATGTAAATACAGATTTATGCAACTAACATTTGCAAATACATGATAATAGTCAACCATTAAAGATATTAGTGGTTGATATATTAGTCTGTTTTCTAAACCTAGTGTGTTAGGAATAAGGAAGAAAGCATGTGGAAGTAAACTTTTAGTGAAGTTTATTTTTATCCAAAGTACAAAAGGTATTACAAATTATAATATGTATATATTTATATTAATTTCTAAACTCTACGTTCCTCTGGGTCCTCATCATCAATATGATCATTTTCTGCAGCACTCTCGTTATTATTTGCTTGTACGCCAGTATCTATAATTTTATAAAATTTGAGATCCGGCTGGTCTCTCCAATTTTCACCAAAATGGTTTCTAAGGAGAGTGCCTATGGACGATTTATCTCCTTTCAATGAACATCCAATCTGTTGTAACTTTGGTTTTAATAAAGAAATCTTTTTCCCTTTTCGTATTATAGACTTGCTGAACCCTAAGTCAGAACGATAAAATATTTCCCCCCTTACCGTAGCCATATAATCTTTGTCCTTAGAAAATATAAATCGCTTCGTTGCATTACATTTAAAATGCCACTGGGAAGGTTTTTTAAGAACAACGTCAATCGTCTTTCTCCAGTCTGATATCTGCCAGTCTTTACCAAGTCTCAGCACCTTTGAGTGTTTTCCAATTATGTCTTCATATTCTTTTCTGTTTATTACAACGTTCTTCTTTTTTATCTCCCTTTCTATCATACCGAAAATCCTATCTGGTGGCAAAAAGGAATGACCAACAACAGGAAACGTAAACTCCACTTCCTTGATGTGACCAGGTGCTTCATAAACCAACCAGTAGATTATCATAGACATCATCGTGCTATTTTTGTTCTGTCCACCACATCCATCTGCAAATAGGTGAACTTTTTCGATTTGATTTTGAAGTTGAATTTTATGAGAGTATCATGTACAGCAGAGGCAACAGCATTTGAATCTTTTGGATGTTCAAACTCCAGCCACACATATGACGTCACATTTGCAGAAGAAAGATGGGATTTCGAATTTCCAGCCACGATGGTGAAATTATAAAAATTTATTTGCTGTGAGAAATAAGCCGCCTGGTCGGGAAGCTTTTTTCAAAGAAAGATTTTTTTGACAATCAAAAGAAAATATTTGTATGTTATGATTTGATTCATTTTTTAACAAAGAATAAAAGGCTTTAGCTTTTAACGTATGAACTCTCTGCTCTGTTATAACCTTTAACTTTTCTTCTTCTGAATTTTCTTTTCTCAAAATTTCCTTCGCTCTGAGACACGCAGAACAAGCATCTACTAAGGGAGTGCCGAATGATATGTTGTAGTGTTCATTAACGTATGTTCGGAAATATGATAACTTTACGGAATGATGTGGATGACGTTGACAATACATTCTGTAAAGCTTTGTAAAATTCAGATCACATGGTAAATACAATCTAGTCGATCGTCCTCTATTATAATGACTCTCTGTACCGTTCAAACGCCCCATAAATGTTTGGATAGATAATTTTATTGGATTAAATCTACCTTTTGTTGTATCTCCCCCTCTTCTCTCTTTTGGTATTTCACCCCGGATAACAAACGTTCTTACAACACGCTCTATTCTTTCAGAACTTAAATGAGTTATTCCAAGAAATGCTGTCTTGCATACTCTTAAAAGTCCACCCTCTACTGTAGGAACAAAATATTTAATTGAAATTCCATGTAGGTTTGTACCTGATCTCTTGGGCTTTTGACCTTGACAAAATTTCAGCAAAAAAATATCTTGTTTTATTTTGTCAGTTGTTGAATACAGATTATTATGGAAACGCTGAATGTCTCGCATCTTTAAATCTATACAACAATACACTTTCTTTGTATGGTTACAGGTGGGAAAACCGGGCAAATCCTTAGGTTTATGCCTAAAAATATTGACAATATCCAAGTCCCAAACCTATCTAGTTAATTGTAGACACCTCTTACCTCTTAAGTTTCATTACATTTCGTTTCCATTTTTCTGTTTGTACAACTCGTTTTCTCCCTTTTCCTTTTTCACAAGGTCTAATATGCACATGAAGATCCATAATGTTAATTATTTGCAATAAACTTGGTGTTTTTAGTACTCAAATAACAAACAGTGAAACCGGTAATGGCGAATGATGGAATAATTGACATGTGCACATGAGACGTGTCATGTGACTCAAACAATGTAAGCGATTGGCCAATTGCAATTACACAGTTATGCAACTGGCATAGGCTGACAAATACAGAGTTTTGCGTCTGATTCAAGATTTCTAATGCCTTTTTCTTAGTAAATACCTTACTTTGCTGCTGAATTTCTACATCAGCAGATAGCTATAACATGTAACAAATATCTGTCAGCTAAAACTCAATTTTTACAATTTTTGCAAATACAGAGTTTTGCATCTAGCGGACTCATATTTTGTTTAAATTTTTGACATCTTTTATATCATTTATTGCATCATTAATTTTTAGAAACTCCAGGGGCTTTCCTTTTATAATAATTTAATTTTTCTTGTTATTTTTTAGCTGTTATCTTGTTATTTTAAAATGTAATCATTTGCGACTTGCCAATGACTTTTGATGAGGATATGAATTAACTGTTAGTGCTGTTTTTGCTTTTTTTGTAGCATTAGTTCAATTGATAGAGTCTAATAATTTAATAGCTCTGTCGACGAGGCCGTCAACTACTGATTTCTTTTGTGACAAGGGATGATGAGAATTAAAATTCAGATATCTTGATACCCAGGTTTTTTCGGTGTACCATGAAGTAGTTTTAGTACTAGTTCTCTATGTAAGGTTTGGGCCAGAAAATTGATTTGAAAATTTTTTTCTACTTTTCATATGATCAAAATCTATTTTATCCTATGATGCTGCACTTAAACAGTCATCTATAGAACGATAGAAAAAAGATATGTATATCGAGATATATTTTATTTGGAACTATTTCTTCTGGCTGCCCTAAAACTAATTGAGCGAGTTAGTTAAAGTAAGTTTGTTAAAAGATTTTCTTTTATATAGGAAATATTTTAAGTCGAAACAATATTAAAGTTCCTTCTTCTTAACGTGCCCTATCAAGTCCCCTTAACGTTGGCGATTAACATGGCGGAACTGTCTCTGTCTTGAGCTATTCTAAAGAGTTGGTCAGCTTTCCTCATTCCTGTCCACTCCCTGATATTCTTCAACCAAGAGGCCTGCTTTCTACCAATTCCTCTGCGTCCTTACTACTTGTCCAAAATAGGCCATCTTCCTACATTTGATGTTATCAAGCAGCTCGCGAGCAGCATTTG
The DNA here is from genome assembly GCF_040954645.1 of Diabrotica undecimpunctata. Lineage (NCBI taxonomy): Eukaryota > Metazoa > Arthropoda > Insecta > Coleoptera > Chrysomelidae > Diabrotica > Diabrotica undecimpunctata. The sequence goes on along the minus strand of NC_092803.1, from coordinate 204,208,716 downwards.
CTCCCTCAAGGACTGCCACATTTGTCAGCATAGCCGTCCATGGAATTTTTAGTATACGTCTGTGCAGCCACATTTCAAAGGCTTCCAGACGATTAATGGTGGATATTTTTAATGTCCATGCTTCGACACCGTATAAGAGGACTGACCAAATGTAGCATTTAACCATGCGCTTTTGAAGTTGAAGTTGCAAGTTATCATTACAGAAGAATGACTTCATTTTTAAAAATGTCGTGCGGGCTATCTCGATTCTACGTTTTATCTCTTTATTAAAGTCCCACATATTTAAATTAACTAAAACTCTGTTGTTATATGTTCTCTAGGAAAATAATAATAGTTTCGATATTTTCTATTTTATTTCTATTGTTTCCCTATTCGTATCTTAAGTTCTCTGTGTGGCATATCTATGTTTTGTGGACATTAAGAAGGCATCTGACAGGTCAATTTAAAGGACGTTATCCTCTTATTATACGCAATAAAGATACCTTTAAGAAATAATCAAAAGGATCGAAATAATCTACCAAAACAACACAATAAAAGTAAAAGTAGAAGAAGAACTATCCGACCCTATTGAAGCTGGCAATGGGATAAGATAGGGAGATTCCCTGACTCCCCTATTGTTCAACCTGATTATGGATGAAATAATAAAAAAGTAAGTACTAAAAAAAGATACCAAATGGGAGAAAAACAACTTGAAATAATCTGCTATGCAGGCGATGCAATACTACTCTGTCAATGTGAAGATGATTTACAACGTATGCTGCACCAATTCAATATAATGACCAGAAAATTTACCATGTTAGTTTCCCCAAAAAAGACAAAATGCATGGTTATAACAGCAAATTTATTAAGATGTAAATTGAGGCCGGAAGGTCAGATAATCGAACAAGTGATGAAGTTTAAGCTATGGAAAGCTCGAAACTGAAGTGGAAGATAGTGAATAGATAGATAGAAGATAGATGATAGAAGTGAATAGAGATAACAGAGCCGCAAGATGCCTGAATGAAACAATACGGAGAAATAAAAATATCGAGAAAGAAACGAAAGACAGAATTTACAAAACAGTCATCAGACCAATAATGGCATACGCGGCAGAAACACGATCTGTGACAGAGAGGACAAAAAGGATGTTAGAAACAGCAGATATGAAAACAGGTAGAATGGAACGATCATATAAGCCGAATGATAACAAATAAAGTAGTGAAGACGACAAGAGACGGTTCCCCAATAGGAAGTCGATCAGTAGGAAGACCACGATGGAATGACAACTTACTGGAGGCACATTGAAACAGACAGAGTCATGTCTACATTAAATGAAGTAAAAGAAAAAGCTCTCTGTAATTGTTAATCTTCTCATTGTATTTAACACGAATATTGTATGTTTATCATAATTAATCTCTTAAGAGATTAAAATCTACGATCAATTTGGGAGGTTTAGGTAAAAACATTACTGGAGTTGTGGATGAGAGTTCATATCGTCATCAATATCATCATTCTTTTTGCCTTTATCCATCGGCGATCGGCTTTCCTTATTACATTTCTACAAAAGTTTTGAATCTTGCTTTATACAAAGATGAACCTCTACCGACATGTTCTAAGCGTCTTCTCTAGGTCTTTTTTGGTTTCTTCCTCTCTTAGTCTGCCCAGTAACAGCAATTCTTCGTATTGGATGACTAACGAACTGAGTGCCATTCTTCCACTTCACCTAACAACTTTACTTTCACAACTTCATTTGTCACTTCACTCATCCATTTAACCATTCTGATTTTCGCCACATGCATGCTATGTTTCGTCGCCTCTTTATTTTTAACTGTTTAACATTCAGTTCCGTACCATCATAGCTAAGTTGTATTTTTATTCTACTTTTATTCTTTGTTTTGTCTAATATGAAATTCTATGTTTAATTCATTCATTTGATCGTTTTTAGTAAACAATTATGCATGCTATATATATAATTTAATATGTGAAACCTAAATTTGGAGAGATTTTATAACCTTCCTGGCTGTTTCCCGTGTTTTATACACAATTAATTCGGTCGTTTTCGCCCCGTGAGCTTAGTGTCACTTTTCCGAGCAATAAAATCGGTAAAGCAGATTTTATATTCCAATTATCGGCATCGAGATCTTTATTAGTTATGTCATAAAGAGCCAGCGACCCATTTCACGGCAGCCGAGTAACTCTCTATTAGGAAATATATTCAATCGGAATTTTTATGTTCAAGATCTATGACAAAATCTCACCATATTTCACAAATATTTACGAGTCGTTCGCGCTGTAGGACACACATTCTCCAAAATCTTAAAAAGAAACCCAAATAACCACGTGTTTGACCTCAGCGTTCGACGCCGACAAGGTGACATTTTTATCTCCAGAATGTTGATGCAATTTTCTAACCTGTTTCTTCTTTTTATATTTATTCGTAGTATTTATCGAAACGCTATAAAAGTTTGATATCCCTTCCTGGTCAATATACAAAGTAATTTATGCGACGCTGCCAAAATGTTAAACTCTGTTTCGGTTGATACAATCTACGAGGACTGTTTAGTATGTTTATATATACATACGTAATAATAAATTTTTAACCAATATTGAAAAAGATCAACATACTTCTCATCTGTCCTTACACTAGTTGTTAGTCGCTCATACATGTCCGTAACTAACTTTACATATTCACCGGGGATTTCTTTCTTATTGAGTGCCCACCACAGAATCTCTCGAAGGACTCTATATCAGATGTTCTCTCGAGATCAATAAATACATATAGTGTTACATTAACATTTTTAATCATTATCGCTATCTGATAATGGTTTGCACAGTTTGCGAAGTGGCTGAAAATCATCTTCATCGTCAGAAGAAACTGTGTCTGCAATAGATATTTGCGGTAAAGGCAATGGTTTTTTAGAAACGTCATTCTCGTTCTGTGTAGCTCTTCCTTTTCTGACACTGTAATCAGTAATTAAACTTTGCGATGATGATGCTAGTAATTTTTTATGTTGTGCACGATATCCTGACGTACAATGCTGCTCATATTGTAATTTAAAGGCTCGTTTAGAATTGGGGTGATTAATAAGAAAATGATTTTCTAATTTACTGCAAAGTTAAAGACCTTCTCGAATTAATTTGGCAGTGAGGAGGGTTGGTTTTTCTTACCCATCATTATCATCTTCTAGACTCACTTTTCTGATCAGAAATCAGATAGATTACATCTTGATAAGGAACAGGTACAAGAACTCTATTACAGTAGTGAAGACTTACCCTGGAGCAGATGTAAACTCGGACCACAACCCAGTAGTAGCAAATATGAATGCAAGATTGAGAAAACCATTAATGAAAGGATCTAGACCACAAATATACACTGATAAACTAAGAGAACCAAATACATACCAAGAAACTCGAAATAAAATAAATCAGAGTATCCAAGAAATAAAACAACAAAATAAGAACACTACAGATATTGAAACAAAATGGAAGAATATAAAGAACACAATAGAGACTGTGGGATGGAAAACATTAACATTTACAAAAGCTGCCAAACAAGAATGGATGACACAAGAAATTCTGAATTCTGAAAGATGGACGAAAGAAGAATACATAAAAACAAAAATAAAATTAAATATCAAGAAATTAATAAACAAATAAAACAGAAAATAAAACAAGCTAAGGAAACATGGATGTCTATTAAATGTGAAGAAATTGAGGAATGTGAGGCAAGATATGACACTTTCAACACCCATAAGAAGATTAAAGAAATGATTTCAGGAAATCGTAACAAACCAATCGGGATAACAAATGCAGATGGTACCACTATAACTCAAACGCAAGGCAAATTACGTAGATGGAAAGAATACATTGAATACCTATTTTATGGCCAAAAGGTAGAACAATTAGAAGCTGACGGAGAAATCACGGGACCAGAAATAATGAAAGAGGAAGTTATTTATGCCATAAAACACACAAAAGGTAGAAAAGCTCCAGGACCCGATAATATACCAATTGAACTATTGAAGATAACCAAAGAATGGCTTCCCTCAACTTTTGTAACGATTCCAAAAATCACAAATGTTAAAGATTGCAATGACTATCGGACAAATGCATTAATGAGCTACACATTGAAAACCTTTCTTAAAATCTTACATAACAGAGTCCACATGAAATTAGAACAAGAAATAAGTGATTCACAGATGGGTTTTAGAAAGGGTCTAGTAACTGGAGAAGCATTATTCGGAGTCAATGTTCTGACACAATGATGTCTGGATATGAATCAGGACATATATGCTTGCTTCATAGATTTTAAAAAAGCTTTTGGCAGAGTTAAACATGAAAAGCTTTTAAGTATTCTTAAGACCAAAAACATAGATAGTAGAGATTTACAAATTATATCGAATCTGTATCAAAATCAGAAAGCAAGAATAAGAGTCGAAGGAGATTTAACAGAAGAAGTAAATAGTAAGTAGGTAAGTACTTAGTGGAGTTCGACAAGGGTGCATACTGTCACCACTTTTATTCAACGTCTACAGTGAAGTGATATTTCAAGAAGCTTTATTGGATATTGTGGAAGGTATTTTGGTCAACGGAAATAGCATTAATAATATTAGATATGCGGACGATACGGTCATATTTGCAAGTGACATGGAAGATCTACAGTACATAATACAACATGTTTACAATGCATGTGAAAGGTACGGACTGCAAATGAATCTCAAGAAAACGAAATCAATGATATTCTTAAAAAAACCACAAAATGTAGATAACCTGATCATCAATAATACAACGATCGAAAGAGTAACAACATATAAATATTTAGGAATGTGGCTAACCGAAGATGGAGATCAAACCAAAGAAATCAGATCTAGAATAGAAATGGTAAGAAACACGTTCATAAAATTGAAGAACTTACTTTGCAACCGTAACCTTAATCTAGCACAAGAATACTACGTTGTTACGTTTTTTTTTACTTTACTATACGGCATGGAATCGTGGACAATAAAACATTCTAAAATCAAAAAATTAACCTCCTTTGAGATGTGGTGCTACAGGAGAATCCACAGAATATCGTAGACTGAAAAAATAACTAATACAGAGGTGTTACAAATAATGAAGAAAGAATGTGAAGTCATAAAAACTGTTAAAATTAGAAAGATTCAATATCTGGGTCATATGAGAGGGGCGAGAAGTACGTATTACTTAGATTAATTATGCAAGGGAAGAGAAACCCAGGACGACGCAAAATATCCTGGCTAAGAAATTTGAGAGAGTGGTTCGGTTGCAGCTCATTAGAATTATTCAGAAGCGCGGCCAATAAAATTAAAATAGCGATGATGATTTCCAACCTCCGATAGGAGAAGAAGAAGGACTGAAGAAGAAGAAGACTCACGACGCCATCTAAAGTTAGATCTTAAGTTTGATATATATCACGGACACTTAATGCATCATCAACAAGCAACTGCATTTTTTATCGGCTTCCTTTATAAGTATTAAAGAGTAACATATATACAAACATAGAACCGCATTATTAGGCAAAATTAGACATATTGTGAGAGCAGAAATATTAGCTACAATAAAACATAACTAAAAGTAAACTAAAAGACAAAAATAATCAAGAAAGAAGACCCCTTGGTTGAGGAACTTGAGGAAGAGATTGTTTTAGAGTGATATCAAACGAACGTTCTTCGAGGTGATGAAATATTCACGATAATCAATTATGTATAATAAGAAACAGATCGTTTGTAAAAAATATTTATACGAAAATACGCGTAGTTGTTTTCAATGTAGCGTACTTATCATACAATCCCCGTACAGATGACCATAACGAGGACACAAGTTAACATGCTTGTCGTCTCAAATTTATTGGTAGTACACTGGGAAAAATCTGATATTGTGTCTAACGGGAACCTCTATCCAACTGGTTTTAGGACATAGAATAGAGGACACTTTTATTTATAGTTATGGCTTACTGATTAAATTGGATAAATAAAATAAGTAAAGAACAACTAAATGCAACATAAACTTACAATAATCGTCGTGTTTTTACTATTCGGAATCTACGCTTGTGGACAATTTGAAGAAATATTTCGTTGGAAGTAGAAAAATACTCATCGGTATATGAGTAAACAAAAAATAAATAAAATATTTACATATTTCTAGGCTAGAGAAAGCCTATTGGAGAATAATTTCATTTTCAATAATTCGTAAAATATTTTATTTTATTTAAAAAAACGTTTGCATCCACCATAATGGTTATTGGCGGCGACAACATTATACAGAACAACATAGATTGTATAAAATGTTCCTGTATTATCATCATCATCACCCAGCCCTTTGCGTCCATTGCTGGACATAAGCCTCCTTCATTTTTGTCCATTGTGCTCTATCTTGAGCACTTTTTATCAAATTTCTTGACATTTTCTTGAGATCGTCAGTCCAACGAGTAAGGAGTCTTCCTCTATTTATTCCACCTTTCATCACTTATTCTGGCGACGTGTCCAGTCCAGTTTCATTTCAGTGTTGCATTTCGGGGAATTACATCGGTAACTCCTGTTCTTCGTCTTAAGTCTTCATTTCTAACTCGGTAACGAAACGATATACTCAGCATTGACCTTTCCATTTTCCTCTGAGTTATTTGCAGCGTTCTAAAAGTTGTAGCTGTCAATGTCAAAGTTTTGGCACCGTAAGTCATCACAGGCAACACACATTGGTCAAATGTTTTATGTTTTAACGAAATTGGTATATCGCTTTTACAGATGTCTGAGTTTTCCATAGGCTGTCCATGCTAGGTTTATTCTTCTTCGTAGTTCGTATGGTTGGTTGTCTCTTGTGATCTTTATTTCGTGTCCAAGGTATATGTATTTTTCCACCATCTCTACTTCGTTTTCTCCAATATTGATATTTCCACTAGGTACTAGGTTTGTCATGAATTTTGTTTTGGAGATGTTTATTTTAAAACCCACACTGGCACACATTGAAGTTCATGTAGCATTGTACATATCTCCTTGAGGTTGTCCGAGAACAAATCTGATATTATCATCATCATCCAGCCTCAAGAGTCCACTGCTGAACATAGGCCTCTTCCTTATATTTCCAACCCCGTCTATCTTGCGCCGCTCTTTTCCAGTTTTTATCGAGTCTTCTTAAATCGTCAGTCCATCTTATAGGTGGTCGACCGACGCTTGTCTTGTCTTCCCTTGGCCTCCATTCCAATACCCTCTTTGTCCATCGCCCATCTGTCATTCTGGCTATGTGTCCTGCCCATCTCCATTTTAGTCTGGCTATCTTCTCGATGATGTCAGTCACTCCGGTTCTTCTCCTGATGTCTTCGTTGGTTATTCTGTCTCGCAGAGATATTCCTAACATGGACCGCTCCATTCTTCTCTGCGTGACTCTCAGTTTGGTAGCTGCTGCTTTTGTTAAGGTAAGTGTTTCTGCTCCGTACGTCAAGACTGGGAGGACGCACTGATCAAATACCTTTCTCTTTAGGCATGTGGGCAGCTCACTTTTAAAAGTTTCTCTCAGTTTTCCAAATGCTGCCCACCCAGGGCCGATTCTTCTCTTTAGTTCATGAGTCTGGTTATCCCTGCCAATCATAATTTCATGTCCCAGGTATTTATATCTATCTACGAGTTCTATTTCTTTTCCACCAATACTGATGTTCTGGTTGGGTACCAAATTGGTCATGATTTTTGTTTTCGAGATATTTATATTTAAACCTACACTTTCTGTAGCCACAACGAGTTCCTGTACCATCTCTCTTGCCATACCTAGATCTTCAGCTATTATAAGTATATCATCGGCGAAACGTAAGTTGTTTAGATATTCTCCATCTATTTTTATTCCCTTTGTCATCCAATCCAAATTCTTAAAAGCATGTTCTAGCACCGTATTAAAAAGTTTAGGTGACATTGGGTCTCCTTGTCTAACCCCCCGTTCTATTTTTATGCGATTACTGTTAGTATGTAATCTGACAGTGGTTGTTGCCTGCAGGTATATTTTGTATAATAATTTAGTATATCTATAATCTAGCCTGCATTCTTTAAGCGCCTGTAATATTTTGCTTAGCTCACCTGTGTCAAAGGCTTTGTGAAAATCGATAAATATTAGAACTAGAGGTTAATTGTATTCCACTGCTTTCTCTATTAGGGTTTTTATATTTTGTAGATGGTCATTTGTTCCGTAACTTTTTCGGAATCCTGCCTGTTCCCTTGGTTGATAAGTCTCTAATTTTCTTTCCATTCTCTTAACTAGTATTCGCGTAAACAACTTATATATATGGCTGAGGAGGCTAATCGGTCTGTAATTCTCTAAATTTGCTTTGTCTCCTGCTTTGTGTAATAGACTCATAGTAGCGTTGTTCCAGTCTGTTGGAATATTGTCGCTGTGAAGGCAGATATTGAAAAGTTGTTTAATTTTTTCAAGTAATACATCCCCTTCAATTTTTAGTGCTTCTGATACTATTCCATCTTCACCCGGGGTTCGATTATTTTTCATTTTCTTCAGGGCTTCTTTGATTTCTGATTTTGTTATATCGGGCATTAAATCTGATCCTTCGTTTAATACCCCAGTTTTTAGTGTAATTGGAGGTTCCGTATTGTTATCTTTTTTTCTTGATCTATATAACTCTGTGTAGAACTCTTCGACTATTCTTAATATTTCATCTCTGTTCGTTGTTTCTTCTCCAGTTCTGTTTCTCAGTTTGTTAATTTCTATTTTCCCCTTTTGTACGCTCCTCTTCAAAACTTTCATGTTCTTATTTTGCTCTATTGCCCGTTTTGTTTTTTTTTTTACATTGTAGTTTCTTATGTCTTTTCTTATTGCCTTTGTGATCGTCTTATTTATTTGATTTATCGCTTCTTTGCTTGTAGTGTTATCTCCTTTCATTTGTCGCCTTAGTTCTATAAGGGTTTTCGTGGGTTGACTCAGTTTTTCATCTTTTTTGCTTGTCGGACAATATTTAGTTTGAGCCTGTTGCATTGTGTTGACTATTTGTTTGTTCAATATATTGATGTCTGCTGTTGTTGTATCTTTCAATGAATTACCAATATATTTTTGGTACTCTGAATGTTAGTTGGTTTTGTCCATTTCTTTGGTTGTTTCTTATTTATCATTTTGAGTCTTTCTTTTTCGGTTGATATCGTTATTTTTGGTTTACAGTGGTCAAGTTTTTGGCATTTAAACACCGTGCTTGCCTAGCATGTTGGTGAGTATTTATATTTATTCCCACGAGTAGCTGGGGAACGTTGGTCAATTCCTGTAGAGCCCCGCGTACAGGAACAAGGCTAATATTCAATGGGATTTCGCCCGGTGTCCCAAGAGCATTGTTAGCGGCCGCGTGACGTGCAACCATTCAGTTTTTAGCATGATAGTTTCCACCTTAACGTACGGAGTTTTTGCATCTGGTTTTCTCCATATTTTTGTTGGGTAGGATGGGGAGGGAAAGAAGGTGTGGATGGGAAGAATATATTAGAAAGAAATATAGTGACCCGTCTGCCTTCGGAAACCTAATCGCCATTCGGGGTCGGAAGAAAACAAGAGTTAGCCAAGAGAGGCTGATAGAAAAGATTAAAGACATTTCACTCAAGACAAGTTGAAGAAGAGTAAAATGTGAATGTGTAAAATCTGATATTATAGATGTCGCTATTTGCGTCTATAAGAAGCCATGTTAGAGTTACTTTTTAAGACAGAAAAGATTTATTTTCACGTTCAGAGCGACTGTGAATATCCGTCTCTGAAGAGCTCTATTAGGGTGAAATACGTATAAGTGGATACACAAACGCACTGTACGTGAAATCAAATCTTAACTGTCTTTTTCCATTTATTCCGATATACTCTGTACGAGTACTAGAAACCAATTCGTTAAGGATTTTTGCTTAATTGAGGAGATACGTTGTGGAATGCAATTTTCAGATTCCCCATGTCTCTAATAACCTCTTTATCAACGTCTGTTTCTCCTTGCAACTCTTAGAAGGCACATATTAAAGCAAAAATCTGAATTTCGTTTTGTAAATTAGTTTACGGATTTTAAATTTGTTTAATTTATTAATGAAATGATATAAGGTTAAATGCTCAAATATATGATATTTATAAATAAAAGGCAGATATCGAGCATAGTTTTTTTTATTAAATATTGGCCAAGTGCTTTCGTTCTCAGAGCATCTTGAGATGCATCTAAAATAAGCCAAAAAACGTTTTTTTCAAGTAAATGAAAAGTAGCAAAATTGGTGATAGTTGATAAAAAATTAATATAACGTTTAAGACTAACTTCGTCAAAAATTTTCAGCTATCCAGCAGATTATGGCATGTTATAAACGCTTAAATACATCTACATAAAAACTAACACTAGACAAATGACCAATATTTTAAAACTTGTTTGGATGCTATATTGTGGGCAACGGCAGAAGACAGATTGGTTCCTAGTCGTTAAGATTTAACGGAAATGTTAGTGACATTTGACATATGACAACTAAGATAGACAAAACAAAAACAAAAAATCATGAATGTGTTGCTTGTGTGAGTCCATTTCAAAAGGTAAAAGAAATAATAAGTTAGACTTACTCACAATCAATTTAATTTAACTAATCGGACGACCGGTTTCGCTTTCTATAATATGCAAAGCATCTTCAGGTCACGATACAAAGTTAAAATGCTGAAAATAATAATCCCATATTAGGGTGTTGTCTAATAAAGATAAAAACAAAGATAAAAACATAGGTAGGTGATATAAATTATATAAATTACAGTAATTATGCCAATATTACATGTCTGTGGTTTTATAAATGAATAAAATGTTTAAGCAGACAAGGTACGACCCACAAATTGGTAACATAGTCTATTAAACTGTAATGAATTAATAAATAAACCAATAAATAAACATTACTTACATGCCGGTACTCTATTAGTTGATGGTTGAAAGAACATGGTTCAAACTATCTTGGATTGTAGATTGGAGAGCTCAGGTCAACTATTGTAATTATTTAACAATAAACGGGGAAGTTCTTGAGGAGACAGATTGTATGATCTTCAATGGATGTACAGATTGTGTGGGTGTGCAATAGTATAATCTTGTAGTTATCAAAATTTCTTTGATAAAGTTGTTGCAATATCTGGCAAATTATTGTAAAGTCCAAAAATTTTTATGTTAAAATTAAATTAAGACACAATTACACACACAGAAACACACAGAAAACACTTAAAAAAACGGGGGACGAAACAGACATTTAATTTAAAAGGAGTGGATTTCCAAAAGAACTACATTTCTTAATAGGAGACAATGAGTTTTTTATGTGCTGTATATCAGATTTTAGAGGTAAACTTGACAAATGTAGGTTAAAGTGTGACAGTTCTTCTTCTATTTTAAATGCTGTAAATTAAGTTATCCAGTTTATGAAATAAGCTGATATTAATAAAAATCTAAAATTTTTTTAATTTTAGATATTAAAGTTATTTGATGTGTTAATATTGGCATACTTTAACAAACTTTAAATAATTGATTTCAATGTAACAATATAAATAATTGTAATACTTATTCTATGATAACAAACTCAGCTTAGTCAAAGTTACAGAACAAACTTAAGTGATTATTTGTTAATTAAATTAAATATGTACATTTGTAATGAAAATGTATAATGTATAACAAAATTACAAACTTTCTTTGAAATAATTGTTGGTGTGAGTCATCTGTCATGGTGTGTATAAGTACTTATACACACCATGACAGATGACTCACACCAACAATTATTTCTGTGTTTCTGTGTGTGTAATTGTGTCTTAATTTAATTTTAACATAAAAATTTTTGGACTTTACAATAATTTGCCAAATATTGCAACAACTTTATCAAAGAAATTTTGATAACTACAAGATTATACTATTGCACACCCACACAATCTGTACATCCATTGAAGATCATACAATCTGTCTCCTCAAGAACTTCCCCGTTTATTGTTAAATAATTACAATAGTTGACCTGAGCTCTCCAATCTACAATCCAAGATAGTTTGAACCATGTTCTTTCAACCACCAACTAATAGAGTACCGGCATGTAAGTAATGTTTATTTATTGGTTTATTTATTAATTCATTACAGTTTAATAGACTATGTTACCAATTTGTGGGTCGTACCTTGTCTGCTTAAACATTTTATTCATTTATAAAACCACAGACATGTAATATTGGCATAATTACTGTAATTTATATAATTTATATCACCTACCTATGTTTTTATCTTTGTTTTTATCTTTATTAGACAACACCCTAATATGGGATTATTATTTTCAGCATTTTAACTTTGTATCGTGACCTGAAGATGCTTTGCATATTATAGAAAGCGAAACCGGTCGTCCGATTAGTTAAATTAAATTGATTGTGAGTAAGTCTAACTTATTATTTCTTTTACCTTTTTTAAAAACAAAAAAGGTTATTATATACAATAAAATATTCTATCTATCAAATATATAATTTAAAGTAAGATATAATAAATTTTAATTTCTGTTGTGATCAGTATTTTTTAGTGGACCACAATTATTTTAGACAGTATATTATAGATTACGTCTAAATTAAAGCATATAAATATATTTTCAAACCTGAAACTTGAACAGCCCGAGGACGTTTATAACGTTTAGAAAGTTATTAATATCTAATAGGTGCAATTTCCCATACATCTATATTTTTGTAAAAATGCAGATCCAGGTGGATTTAATTAATTGGCGTCGATTTGAATATGCAAGCTCCCACGGTTTTTTGATACACTTTTGAAGAGACCAGGTGATTTAGCTGAAATCAAAAGTATGTGAGCCACATTTCTTTTTATCGTGTACCTAAACATATTTGTATAGCTGGAGGGTCTTTGAACCGAGATATGAATTAAAAATTTATGAAAAATGTGTTTGTCAATTAGATTTATATGTTGTACCTAGAATTATTTATAAGAATTGAAGCTGTGCGTGTAACAAGGGCAAACTTGACATTGAATTTTGACCTATATTTGTCAATTTATGTGATCTATAATAAATGATCTATAATAGGAAAAATAGAGGGATATAAACAGATTAGAAGCTTTCGAAATGTGGCTCTATCGCCGTATCCTAAAAATACCATGGACAGCGAAAATCACAAATATAGATGTCCTTAAAAGAATAAACCAAGAACGCCAACTTTTCGAAACCATCAAGAAAAGGAAAACGGCGTATCTAGGTCACATCATGATGAAAAATACCAGTTCCTCCAACTTATAATCGAGGGTAAAATTGAAGGCAAGAGAGGAATGGGACGCAAGAAAATGTCCTGGCTCCGAAACATAAGGCAATGGACAGGGATTAACGACATACAATCTCTGATACATATTACAAGAAATAGAGAATTAATGGAAAATGTGATCGTTAACATCCATTAGTGGATTTGCATCTGAAGAAGAAGAATAGGAAAAATAAGATGACTAGAGGCTGATCACTGGAGGCAAGACCCGGCTCTTGACTCATAATTGTCCTATAATAATTAAAAACTAGCTAAAAAACTTAATGACCTGTTAACAAGAAACTAGTCTCAGAAGCCCAATAGAATCTAGAATCAGAAACCCACACAAAACCTAAGTCATATATGACACTATTCCAGTACCAAGCATATAAAGGAAATTGGCAATGGGCAATTTTTTATGAGCCATTTGTTGAATATTGTATTGGAAGATAATATACTTACTGTAATTATATTACAGATTGTAAATATATTCGGAAGTTAAATAAAAAAAATAAGAGCTGACAAACGGCTTTGCTTAGGAATCAAAAATTGTAGAAACAATTGCACAATCCACCAGAGCTTCAAAGGATGCCTTCACCCTATTTCATAACACAGCCAATGAAATTGCTCTTAAGTTCAATGAGGATAAGATCAAGTACAGAGTAGGCAAGACGAAACATATAGGCACCATGAGAAAAATACAGAAAAATATATCCGTTAATTGAATAAGAATTTATTCTTTTTTTACAATCCAACTTAGTACTTTATAAACAACTATTAAAACCATTGTGAACCTCTACCATACAGTCCTGACGTTGTACCAAATGGGTAGTAGAGATGTAATCAAGATATTTTAAACAAGATATTGAAGAATATAATAAAAAAATTTAGCTCTCCATCATGCTGTTGCTAACAGGTTCCAGGAAGTCTATCAAAAAAGAAATAGGGGTCCTGTACCTTTCTATGAACGAGCTAATAGGTACTTATTAGATTTTAATATTGAACTACCTCCCATTTATCCTACTTGTGAAATAAATTTATGTTTTTCGTTGGGTTGTTCCCTCTCCGCTTTGTAACCTTAAATTTACAGCATATAACAAAAATAACGTGATACCCATCTTATATACACGGACGCATCTAAGAGCATAAATAGAGTAGGAGCATGCTTCGTGATATCACATGAACATTCCATCTATACATTGTCTCCTGAGACAAGTATTTTTACAGCAGAACTATTGGCCATAATTAAGGCCCTAACGTTTATTCTAGATAAAAAAACTTCCCAAGTCTCTTGAATATCTGATTCACTTAGTTGTCTGACATCAATTTCCCAGATTTTTCCCTATCATCCAACATTACAGCAGATTAAGTTAATTTTATACCGTATATACCAAAACAATTTGACAGTAGAGTTCCTCTGGGTACTGTCACACGTTGGAATAGAAGCACATAGTCTAGCTAGGTCCACAGTAACCAGTACAGCAGCATCGGTGAAAAATCTAACGGTGCATTTGGATTTAAAACCTTACTTAAAAGCAAAATTGCACGATGTTTGGCAAAACCAATGAAATAGAAACACTAAATTGGTAAAAATAAAATCTTCTGTCCTTCCATGCAACTTCTGGCTTTCAAAGGGACAACATCAAGTCCTAATAACACGTCTCAGATTAGCACACACTTCTACAACACATGAATACTTGTTGAAGATAGAAGAGGAACCAGTGTGTTTTGTTTGTGAATGTAAAGTGACAGTGAAGCACATTTTGATTAACTGTCCAATATACTCATTTGAAAGACTATATCACCATATTTCAAAAAGAAGAAAAGAACTTCTAGGATATTCTAAATACGTAGCTGATTTGATAGAATTCTTAAAATCTGTAAAGTTTTTTAATAAAATTTAGAACAATACATCAATAATTAAAATATATGTTACATCTAAAATTTTACATCTTCTTGAAGTTTGCATAAACCAGGACTACTTTGAATTTAATAATGAAATATATACAAATAACAGTGCAGGACTTATATTGGGCAATCCTCTAAGCCCATTGCTATCAGATATTTTTATGGATCATCTAGAGACAAAGATTTCAAAACATCCCATATTCAAACAGTTTTTATATTGGTGGAGATACGTAGACGACGTACTGGTATGTTTCACATGAACTAACAGGCAACTCGACCAATTTTTATCGTATATTAATTCACTTCATAGTCATATTGAATTTACAATAGAAACAGAACAAAATCAATCCATAAATTTTTTAGATTTAAAAATTATCAGACTTAAAAACAAACATGACACCTCCATATTTCATAAACCTACCCATACTGACACGACTATTCACAATTCATCATCCCATCCCACACAACATAAACTATCATAGTATGTTACATATATTAACAGAAATTCCGATGTCAAAATACAATTTTGAGACAGAATTAAATATCATTAAGCAAATAGCAGTAAACAATGGATACAACGAACAAACAATTAATAAAATGTTAAATCAAAAACTACACAAGAAAGCCCTGAAATTAGTGTTTCCACCACCAGAGAAAAAACCCAGTACCTTCTGCTCGATTACATATACAGGCAAAATATCAACAAAAATAGCCAACCACAGAAAAAAGAAAGGAACAACACCAGCTTTCAGAACAAATAACAACCTAGGCAAATATATTAAAAACAACAAGAGCCAACATAAAAAACACTTACACAGTGGTGTGTACAAACTTAAATGTGGCGACTGTCCAAAAACTTACATTGGTCAAACAGGTAGAAATTTTAATAAATAAATAGCAGAACATAAAAGGGCCTTCAATTATAGAGAAACAGATTCTACATACGCACTTCACCTTCTAGATCCTAATCATTCTTTTAATCACGAATTAAAAATTCTTCACATTCAAAATAAAGGCCTTAAGCTATATTTGTTAGAATCTATGGAAATCAACAAGTTAAAAAACACAGATATAATTCTGAATGACCAACTTGAGACAAACAGTTCTCCCCTCCTCAACCTATTTCATTAGAGACTATAAAGTGTAACCGCTGCCAAAACTAGATCACTTGAGAAAGGCAATCAGCCGAAACAGCTGTAGTGATAAGAGTTCCACAAAATAAATTTTGTGGAAGTTTTGAAAACAAAGTTTTCAGTGTTTTATTGTTACATAAAATGAATTTCCATTAAGTAACGTTCGAATCCATCAATTAATTAAAATATATATTGTATACCTTATTATGTAATTGCCTGTATGTCTTGTATATGTATGTATGTCTTTATCACTTTTTGTATTGTCTTATGCTAATAACCCTAAGTGGTTAAAGCAAAATAAATAAAAAAAATATGATAAACGTTTCATCATGATGTTGATATCCACAGACACCTTGGAATGGATACTTCCAATAGTGCAACTAAGAAGTTTACAAGCAGTCACGAAGCTAAATTCCAACAACATCTCTTTGATACTAATGGGGCACTATTGGATAAACTTTAATCGTAGATTACACATTTATATTATGACCCAAATTGCTCATTGACCCACTCATCATATTGTAATTGCTTAAAAGTACCGACAACTATTAAAAAAAAGTATTAAAAAGACCGTTCTGTATTCGTTTGTAAATTTTTTGTGGGTTTGTTAAGTTTATTAACACCTTAGTTTTTAGGATATCGTAATCACCCTTATTTTAGATCCGTCACTGTCTGCTACTAGTTTACAAACAAAGTGGTACTCAATAGAGGCAAATATAAATCTTAAATATTATCATTAAACCAGTTATTCTTAATACGACTATTTGTCTTCGGCGCATATCTATTGACGAGACTGCTGTATCGTCAAACATGATTGAATAGTTTCATTTATTATTTCTTTATCTTGGATCTGCTTTCATTCAAAGCAAGGTAAATAAAACTAGAAGCTAATTGGTCTCACATTTTTATTTCGAGCCATCGGACATTAAGTCTTCGAGTTAAATAGTTTCTCTTTGGCTATATTATATTTAATTATCTCTGGGCTCGGTCTTCATAGCAGGATACGAATAAGGTTCAACTTAAGAAGAGCGATAACAATAATTGAAGTTGTATCCCAAAAAAATAAAATTACAAGTAGAATCCTGATGGAATACAGATTGTTTTAACTGTAATAGAATTACTTTGATAATAGAAATATTTCCCTCGTAATAGAAATTTAATTCTATTTCCTTAAAATGGGAAAGCTCCCTTAGTAGGTAAAAAACTTTACAATGAAGTAAAAACTTTCAATGTAGTTCGTATAATATGTTTAACACAACATTAAAATTATTTTAAACTGATTACAATTTTTTTTATTAAAGCAAAGTTGCCGCATCCACCAATAGATTATTAGCGTCGTTACTCAGTAAACAAAGCTTAACAATAAGTAAAACATATTGATTGACCTTAGGTAATTTATGAAGTTTTGCTACTAGACAGTTGTTACATTTTAAAATGATTAACTCCTTAAATATGTTAAAGGTTTATACATCCATTTATAGATAGTTGCATAGCTTAAAATAAAATTGACAGATTTATATTTTCCGTAGTTGCATAGCTATTAGGCCTGTTTAAGGTTTTACTAATGGAACATATTTAGTTCCATGTATTGACAGGTTATGGGTTATCAAGTTCTCAGAGAGGTCCTTTCTTCGATGGTCTTTGGTCGGCGTTCAAACTGCAAACAACACAGTGTTTTATAGACCACACTGCAGTCAATCACACAAAATTTGCCACTGGAGATTGGCTACTGTATATGTTTACCAATGCTTATGCTTAATTAACTTTATTCATAAAGTGGTCTACATGAAATGCTATGCATGGAGTACACAATAACAATTTTAACTATACTTTTAGTATACTCTAGGGCTAACTAATTATTTTGATAGGTATTTGCTTAACAGACTTCATTCGTGCCCAACAGTCTATTTGATTGTACAAAACTTATGTTTAAATTTCCTTTAAAATATTTGAAATACCATTTACTTACTTCCCATCGTAATTATATTGGAAGATCTCCATATTACATTGTGTCCATTCACGTCACCTACGATTATACGTGGTTTTGGAATGCCGATTACAATTGCTCATAACGTTTTTGGTCTTAACAGGCCATCATCAGTGCACTCAAGAGTCCTTGCTAAATAACCCTATCACTATACAGTGGATATGTTTAGATTTAACTTTATCATTAAAGCAAACATATTTCGGATAATCGGGATTTTATTCAAAAGTGGTGGTAATAATTTCAGAATATTCCTTTTGTCTGTCTGGATCATTTCCATAAGTTCGTCAACCATTTGCAGTTTATATAGATACTAATTAATTTTTTCTACTAAAAGTACTTTTTGTTTCCGTTTCTGTAAAAAGTCTTTTTTGGCTGACATCGCAATCACGAGCTACTTACACTTTTATTAGATACAGATGAATCTGAAACGAATTATGACAAAATATTTATCTACGTGTCTTCTGTATTGGAGTCTTTACCAGTCTGCTTTTTGTTTTGTACGCTACGCTACATTTTTGCTATTTAATAAAATAAACAATAAGCAAAAATTCTTAGTGAATTTTTTTTTTAATCAGATTTTGACAGTCTCTCAAATAAAATGTCACCTAATCCTCTTTGTTATTTAAACAAATTAAAAGTGTGGTCTGATGGTGATTAATCGATATAGCGAAATTTTGATATCATTAGATATTAGAAAAAGTTTAAAAATCGAGTTGCCCAAATGATTGTGTGTTCTCGTTACAATAAATGAGTTATTAGAGAGGGTAAGACTTTATCCTATACGGTAAGAATCTTCCCACCAACTATATATTATGAGTATCTAGTTGGTGCTGGGTATGTGTTGATGTCGGTAATTGCATTGGTTGACATAGCAAATGATCATCTCTTTTATTAAGACGATTCGGTTAGGTTCTCGGAAAATTTTTGATATATAGAAACCGATGGAGGATATATTTCTGCAATTTTTAAAATCAATTTTGTGACCTCATGAGATGATTTTGGCCCAGAACTAAAATTGAATCGGAATTGCGAACAGAAATGGAATATTCATAAAGCAAAAGGGTATAAGAACAAAACAAAAATAACGAAAAATAGAAGCAAAGGAAGGACCGGGAAAACATGGAGTTAATAAATGTTCAAACTAGGCAAGAAAACCCGTAAGGAAAATATTTTATTGGATGGGATTGGTACCGGAAAGATGCAAAAAATAGTTAAATAGTTTAAAAACCCTTAGTGAAAAACGAAGGTTATTAAAAATGAAGTAAAAATCATAGTAGCTAAAATACATTTTTGCATTTACTACAAAGTATCAAAAATGGTTATAATAACTTAATATCTTTAATTATTTTATTAACAATTATAGTGTATTTTTATGTATGAGAGAGTAATAAAACAATAAATTATGTATGCAAATCCCTAAACTGTTGATACGGGTGACTCAATGAAAAACAGATATTTGTCAACAAGTTTACAGAAGTATATAGGAAAACAATTTTAAATTGAGTATGACCACCAGGTATAAAGGTTGGAGCAGAATAGAATACAATAGTTGTGAGGGTTACTAATCCCTAAATAAGGTTGCCAGTGTCGGAGTGATGGAGGTTAACAGGTACTAATGAATTTGCAAGAAATGTAAGATGTTTATTTTATTGGTTATATATTATCAATAAAAGTTTAATAAGTACCTACCTATTTGCAAAATAAAATAAAGTTTAATTCTTTAGATAAAATAAAACGTTTTATTTTATCTGAAATGAGTGCATTCCACGAAGTAAGGGTTTCAACAATCAAACATTTAATTCTTTAATTCCAGGAATCTACGACAGTAATTGACTAGATAATTACCTTCTAAACTTATTCCACAGAACATGTGATAGTGGGTTTTTCCATTTTGTATAAAGGAAGGTCCAAGTGGCGTATTTAAAATTCTTAACAGTTCACTAAAAGTAGGTACTTCAGTTGCAAGGTGCAGTTTATTGTGTATACTAGTGTTATGGAAAATTTGGAAGTGCCGTGTAAACGCCGAAAAATTGGTCCTCTAACAGTTAATGAAAAAACATTAATATTTAATTGTTTTAAATCATTTACAGACAAACGTTTATGTGAAAGTGTTGATGTAACCGTTGAGTTAGTTAGCAGTACACTTGGTGTTGGGAAATCTACGATTTACAGAGTTATTAAAGAAGAGAAATGTGGTAGTTTTCAAATGCCACGTAATGCTCCAGGGAAACCAAAATTTCAAATAGAATATCATTTTAAAGAAGGACTTCGACGGAAAGTGCATGAATTCTTCTTTAGACAAGAATTTCCAACATTGGATAAAGTTCTTGTCTCAGTTCGAGATGATAAGGATTACCCAGAAATGAGTCGAAGTACGTTATGGAAACTTTTAAAAGAAATAGGCTTCCGCTGGAAAAAGAATCCCAGAAAGTCTATTTTATTAGAAAGAAGCGATATTGTCATATAGAGAAGACATTTTCTAAGAACCATAAAGGAAATGAGAAACCAAAAAAGAAAAATATTTTATCTTGATGAAACATGGATCAACGAGGGTCATACACCAAATAAATTTTGGCAGGATGAAACTGTTACAAGTCAAAGGCACGCTTTTGTAAATAACTTATCTACTGGTTTAAACCCACCATCAGGAAAGGGACGCAGGCTGATAATAGTACACATTGGCAGTTCAGACGGTTTTGTTGAAGGTGGTTTATTAACTTTTGAAGCAACTCGTACCGGTGACTACCATGAAGACATGAACGCTGATGTCTTTCAAGAATGGTTCGAACAAATGATAGATCTTCTTCCTAAGAACTGTGTAATAGTAATGGATAATGCAAGTTATCACTCCAGACTTATAGAAGAACTGCCCACAACCAAGTGGTTAAAAAAAGACTTGCAGAATTGGCTGAGTTCAAAAAATATTACGTACCATCCCGGATCTATAAAAAAGGAACTTTATTCGTTGTGTGCCCTTCATAAAGAAAAATTTAAAAAATACGAAATTGATGAAATTGCCAAAAATCGTGGAATGACAGTACTTAGATCCCCACCATATCATTGTGAATTAAACCCGATTGAACTGGTATGGGCACAGATAAAGAGTGAAGTTTCAAGAAAAAATACCACTTTTAAAATTCATGATGTTAAACAGTTGTTTTTGGAGGCCGTAAATAATGTAAAACCTGAAAACTGGGAAAAGGCAGTAAATCACACTATTAAAGAAGAGGAAAAAATGTGGAAGCTGGACAATATTACTGATAAAATGATCGAGCCAGTTATTATAAATCTCGGTTCTGAAAGTTCATCTTCTGAATCTGATTTGGATTTGTAACAAGTAGCTGTAAGTTTTATATTAATATTTTTATTCATCTATTTAACATACCTTAGACGGTTTTAAAAACTCTTTTTCTTTTTTGTAATTTTTAAAAATTAAAAAAAATGTGAATTTTTCCAGTCAGTCAGTTCTAATATAGTGTGTGATAAAATAGGTCACTTTTGTTTACATACACATAACACTTTATAACACTGAAATAATTCATTTATTTTTTACAATTATTCAAAGTAATTTTTCAATTAATCTTGAGCACGCCCATGGAGTGGTCGGAGCTACCAGTTAAAATTATGCTAATTACTCTCTCGTTCATAAAAATAAACTATAGATAATTTTAAAGCCATTCTGTTAATCGATAGTTAAATATCATTTTTATTTTGTAAATAGCCTTTAAAACTCTGCTTCTACATTGATATGTTCCCTAAATCTTTTATTTCTTGTCTGATTAATTTTTATGTTAAAAACATCTCTTTACAGTGGATATTTTAAATATGGCCACTTTTTATAGCGTTAATCGTTTCAAATACCCTCGAAAAGCTCTTCATCCGAGCGAGTTAAATCGCAAAATGCACACACATATATCCATCGCAATCGAGTCGCCGAATTGGGCTTAATTTTTATGTTCATCTGTACGTTATTTTTCCAGATGATTTATGCACATGCACGTATTTGCCTTGTGTGTACGGGTACGGGGGGATGAAGGGGCTCGGGTGGCAAGGGGCGGTCTGCCCAGAACGTAAATGCAACTGCACGTATCGTCCATTGTTGGTCCACTTCCGGTATTGTCGAAGAATGTCACCATCGTCTCCGAGTCGAGAACGTCGGCTAGCACCTGTGCTCGGGCTCCTACCACGAGAATACCTTAATGTTCTATTGTTTATTGTCTCAAAGTATTTTTTTGTCGTTGACCTTTTCTTCGATTCACCTTATAGACGATTTCTTCGTAAAAAGTCGTAATACTTAACACACTTTTCCGAAGCACTCGGTGTATAGGTTTTGCTTGTTATTTTGTGGTTGAATGGGAGTATGGCAACACTTTCTTTCTACATTATGATCTGGTCACAATGTTTTGTTTCAAAAATATTTTCTAATGCTGTTAGAGTTTTACAATATACAGTGTGGCTAATGCCTGTGGAACAAAATTTTTAAAGATATATTTAATTTATTTAATTTTTGATCTAAACCAAAAAAGTCAACTCTGTGTTGATTTCTCTCTTTCCGAATATTATTTTATTATTAGCAAAGAATATAGACGCTTATATTAATAATAATATAATAAGCGTCTATATTCTTTGTTATTAGTATAATATATACAGGGTGAGTTTTAGTACGACATTGGTCGATAATTCCATTATGGCACAGAATATGCAAAAACGTTATATAGAAAAAATGTAGACAATGATATTCTCCTGGCTTAGATAATATGCCGAATTCTACAGGGAAAGCAAACAAACAATTTTTTAACTAAGAACGTAATACCTGTTTTTACAATATGAAGTTTCACACTACTGTACAGGGTATTTAACGAGGTATAATCATTTTTATTTCGATATCGCTAGGAAATAAACTCTCTGTATATAAAGAAGGAATACATAAATCTTCTTCTTCTTTGTCAACCATTTTCCATCCACTCCTGAATGTAGGTCTCTCCCAATTTCTTCCATATTTCTCTATCTGGCGCCAATGTAATCCACTGTTTGCCTGCCACCGCTCTTATGTAATCTACCCATCTTTTTTGAGGTCTTCCCGTGCTTCTTGTTGGTCTCCATTCTAGAATTCTCCGTGTCCACCTGTTGTCATTATATCGAGCTACGTGACCAGCGCCATTTCATTTTTGTAATTTTTTCGACAATATCCCTAATCTTCGTTCTACGTCTTATCTCTGTGTTTCTAATCTTCTCTTTCAGTGATATTCCAAGAATGATTCGTTCCATTGCCCTTTGCATTGTTTCAAATTTTGTAGCAGATTTTTTGGTAAGGGCCACTGTCTCCAAACCGTAGGTACAAACTGGTAATATGCATGTGTTATACACCTTTTTCTTTAAGTTTACAGGAATGGAGGTGTTTTTCAAGATATATGCTAGTTGTGTTCTATGCCGAAAGCGCCCCATGCCAGTTGTGTTCTTCTTTTAATTTCATCATCTTGATTTGGTTTTCCTAGGTTGATGACATGACCTAGAGATACATAATGTTCAACATTTTCTATGGTATGATTTTGTATTGTTATATTTGTCTGGTCTCGGCTCAGTATTTTTGTTTTACTGTAGTTCGTTTCTAAGCCTACCGCTCCTGAAACTGCATTTAGTTGTTGTAAAATATCTTTTAGTTCTTGGATATTATCGGCTATTAAAACTATGTCATCTGCGAATCGCAAGTGGTTTAAGTATGATCCGTCAACGTTGATATCCTTGTTGTTCCATTCTAATTTCTTAAAAATGTCTTCTAGAGCAAGGGTAAATAGTTTGGGAGAGATGGTGTCTCCTTGTCTTACTCCCCGTTGTAGTCTTATGTGATTAGTTTTTGTGCTTTCGTCCAGCTTTATCTACATGGTGGCATTTTTATATATGTTTTTAATTATGTTAGTGTATCTTGGATCTATAACTGCATTTTCTAGGGATTCAAGCACTGCCGATAATTCGATGGAATCGAATGCTTTATGGAAATCGACGAATGCCATATGAACTGGAACATTATACTCGGTGCATTTTTCTATTAGTGTTCTTACGGTATGCAAGTGGTCTATGGTACTAAAATGTTTTCTGAATCCAGCCTGCTCGATAGGTCAGGGAATGCATAAATAATTATTCATTTTACATAATAAGATAAAGAAAATGTTCTAGTTTTTAAATTAATAAAACAAATTAAACAGAAATCATTGACGAATATTTATATACAGGGTGAACTACAAAAGAAAATTACTATTTTCTCATATTATTTGAATGTAAAACCCTATAGTTTGTGTTTTCAAAATATTTCATTTATGATATTTTTTCATTTTACTGAAGCACTCCCAATACATAACACTCATTACTTTCCCAGATATTCTCAATTTCCTTTAAATTTCAGGATCACCTTAAATTTTTGTAGGTAGAAATAATTTAGTCTTGTGTAATAATAATAATATAACAAAAATTATTTTAATTCAATAAACATCTAATACAAAGTATAAACCATAACAATATTCAATTATTGTAACAGCTAATGTGATATTCGCTATAATTTTCTCCTGAAATCTTCTCTTTCTAGAATTCGAAATATATTGGTATAATATGAGGAATATATTTTTGTAACTTTTTGGTTGGCGTGGGGTCAGCATGGGGATTGGCGCAAAACATCCTACCCCGAACATTAGCCAATCCGAGAGAGAAAGCCCTGAAATAACTTCCGTCAAATCGAAATCTAGTCATTCCATAAAGGCAATGCCACCGTCATCCTAAACACTGCTTCTTACATTAATAAACTCTCAAATCTGATTAATACTCCAGACTACAGACCAATTCCTAATAATCCAACAGCCTATCTGGAGAAAACAACAAAAGCCATTATCAATAAAATCTCTCTTCCTGTTGAACTTAAAACAATCTCCAATTCCTCGTGAAAAGTCTTCCAGAACACCTAAAATATATGACCTACCCAAAATTCACAAACCCGATATTTCTCTACGTCCCATTGTCAGTACATACAACTGCGCTACACAACCATTGGCCAAGTACTTCCAAGACTCTACAACTTCTCGCCAAAAATGCTTCATCTTTTCAATCTCCACCTGCCAATCAAAATCTTATTGTCAGAAAGGTTTGAGCCAAGATCCGCGCCAATCTTCACGATATTTTGATTTTGATTTTTATTTCTTTTGGATCTCTTGGTTCTTTTGGCTTATTTCCACAAAGTATTAATAGCTTGGTCATGTCTTGATTGTTGTAATTTTCCGTTTTTATGCTTTTTAACTATCAGCTTCCTGATCCTATTTTGGTTAGTTCAGGCCTTTCGGTCTATACTCAATAACAGATTTACTATTTCACACAGCTTTCTGGATGTATTTGACGGTTACTAATAGGTCGATTTCAATCTCCGGTAATAAATTAAAATAATTCCATTACCCATATGTCTCTATTATTTGGCATTGAGTTTTGTTCACTCATAATGATTTTGTCACTTCTTGCTAGATTGCAAAACTTCTCTCCGTATTTTCTTATATTGTTTAGGCTTCTCTTTGAATATTTTCCCGTTCTTCAGTTCCATTATCCCAGTCTGTAATGTTTTTCTCAACTGCTGCATAAAGTAGGACATTGATTTTTGCTCCCAAGTGTAATTTTATGTTTATTTTTCTTGAGTTTATGGGTTTAATCTTGATTACTTTGTTGAGTAATTGTTTTGTTAATATTATTCCGGAATAATATAGACCATCGTCTTGCGTTTTCTTCTTCTTATTGTACCATCTCCGTTTAAAGGTTGGCAATCCAAATGGCAATTGTAGTTTAGGAAACTGCTGCATGAAAGATTTCTGTGGATAAGAAGTCCAACTATTAGCCACAAGTACTGGCGTCTTCCAGCGTTTTGGATTCGGTAATTTCTAATCTTTGGATATTTGGATATTCTAATTCCATTTACTTTGTTTATTGGCGTTATATTCCAGATGGCGATTGTTATATTTTGTTTTATCCTATCGTTATTTTTTATGCTCCCAAAAATTACCCTAAAAAACAAACCCGCCCGGTTCAAGACCTCCCGGAAGACTACCTAAAAGATGGAGGGATAGTTGGCAATCTACCTCCCAGGAAATTAACCAGAGGCAGCTTTAGAATTAAACAGATCGAAAGATCTCCAAGAAGTAGAAGAAGAGAAAAAAAAAGTTATTTTTATTCTGTTTATTTACTCCTGGTTCTTGTGAATCATAAAGATTCAGCAAGTTGATTATTGTCCTCAAGTCTATTGTGTTTTGTCTCCATAGGTGATTTATTAATGTAGTGAGATAGTGTATTGGCAATTTTGGTGTAAATTTTCGGGTAATTCTCCATTTGATTTATTTCTGATCTGTATTTGGTGTTCAAGTTTTT
Source organism: Diabrotica undecimpunctata (assembly GCF_040954645.1). Classification (NCBI taxonomy): domain Eukaryota; kingdom Metazoa; phylum Arthropoda; class Insecta; order Coleoptera; family Chrysomelidae; genus Diabrotica; species Diabrotica undecimpunctata. The sequence continues at coordinate 204,182,082 of NC_092803.1, read as the reverse complement.
TGGAGCTATTGGTTTATTTTTTAGCTGTCCTATATTATTTTGTCTCCTGGTATTTTCTAATTTCCCCTTCAATTTTTATCTTTTCTTTAATTATTGATGTAGATTTGCAGTTTCTTTTTGCTTTACATTACGTCTGCTCAGCATTATTGTCTCCTTTATTCATATTTATGTGTTTTTACTGGGCTAGTATTTGTGCTTCTTTCATCTTACCTTAATATGTAGTCCTTTTCATACCCAAACATTCATACATTTCACTGATATTCTACCATTCGTTCTTACCAATCTGCTGATACCAAACCTAATATCTTTATCAATAGAATATTACATAAACTTTTCTCTTTTAAGAATCGTTTTACTTTAGTAACAAAATATTTGGAGAAAACCGTTCACGTATCGAATTTTCAAGCACCGTTCATGCTCCTCCGGGCAACGAGAAGTAATTCAAAAATTGATATATTAATTTGAACTGGTACCATTCATCACGTATCGTAAACCGTTGCTATCCAACCAAGCAAGAATTTAGAAACCAAACATTTATAGCTGTTAGAACCGATTCATATTTGAAAAAAATCTGTTCTTTCCCAGTGTGTTGCCCATAAATTAAAGAAGACAAGCGTGTAAAAATATCGGTGTCCTCGTTTTTGGTACCAAGGCCAAGCCCAACGGGGAACTGAAGGATCTCACGGATATTTAAAAAATAAATAAAACCCATAAAAGTTTTATATCGTTACAAAAAAGTAAAAGTTGAAGGGTACATTTGTTGGTTTTACAACTTTTTCTTTGTCATTAATCTAGTTTTTGGCTAATTATTTTAGATAATGAAGGAGGAAATGTACAGACATAACTTTTATACATAAAAACTGGCCAATATCGGTAAGGAATGTAGTAAAACACTAAATACCATTAGAATAAAAAAGTTAAAAAAAATTTATTGATTTGCTAATTAAAAAAAAACAATATTAAGTTTCTATACGTCGTTATCAGTTCTTGTAAGTTTTATGACCAAACAGAAGTTCACCTATCTATGATTCTACTCTTAAACTGTCTTTAAAGAAAGCTTTGCAAGTCTATTTCATAATTTTGCGACTCTTTTGGATTCAATAGTAAAGCATTGACTTCGTACACTACTCTAAAAAATAAATAATAATAACTTTATTTTTAATAATAATACCCTACTAAACGAGCCGCTTGACTGAATTTTAAAAACCCTATTAACGCCATTATAATGCTTCTGCATAAAAAGGATGAACATAGAGAATTACACATCGGTTTGTCTACTCAATTATCTATACATACTTTACACCAAAATAATAACCAATCGATTATAAAGTACTGCTGTTCCTTCTATTACATTCATAGTCGCTTTTAAATTCCTAGTTCGTATGGGAGACTTATTATAAAGATTCTCTGCTTATGTTCTAGCATCTTGTCTAATTGTGTCACTAAATATGATTTCAAACTGTAACAACTCTTACCAACTACAAAAAATGCTACAAACTTAACAAAGCCTCCAGCTTTACACTCACCAACTATAAAAATAGTACAAACCTAACAAAGTCTCCAGCTTAAAATTTAAAAATTTATAATTGTTTAATTTAATTTAAAAGAACTGTTTCTAATTCTCTGTGTCCGATTCTTCTCGATCGATGATAAAATCAAATGTTGAAGTTGTGGAGTAAAATATAGTTTTATTGACAGCTACTAAATTATTACACCGTAGTTATTGTTGAGGTAAAAACTTATAATAGACTGCGTCCCAAACTACTCTCGAAACTATATTTATAATCTCACTAAAATGCTACGATTCTTCGAATAAGTGTATTGCCCTCCGCATAGAACAAAAACCTTTGACTTTTAAAATTTATCAAATATAATTTGAACCGAGGAAATTATTGCAGGCATTTCCTCAATAATATTAGGCTATCTATAGTTTGTAAAAAGTTGAACAAACTATAATTAAGCTACTAACCGATATGTTTCACAATTATACACGGTGAAACTATGCAAATTTAGGAAATTCAGAAAATGATTAATGTGAGATTACAAATTAATAGAATAATTTGTGATTGAACAGTATGTCACTATTATTAAATATTGTTTGATCATATCAAACAATGAACCCAGCAATCTTGCAACAATATTTCTAATTTTTAAACAAGTCACTGATTGTTTGAATATTTAATGCAAAAATTATTTTTGCATTAAATTCATGAGAATCGATCCGTATTAAAGCACAAATAACTGCAGTTATGCATCTTGGAGTCACAGAATGGATAAAATCCTATTCAATTTGGGCCATTTCATTATTTATTTGATACATTTTAATGTATTTTCTGCTTAATGATACAATTGCTGTAAAATTCTTTCGATATTTCTTGAAGCTGTTTCCCTCGATATACCTATATAGTCAGCTACTGATATTTGCACGTTTCAAACAGCAAAAATTATTAATAATTATAATAACTGTTGGACTGGTGTAACAGCTTCTCCTCTAAAAATGTATGCTGATTAATATTTTCTCTATATACCTTTGAACATTAAAGGTTGTTGGTTTGACTTTTTAATGATTTTTTTTTCCAAAATGTTAAAGTAATGACAAATTTTATTATATCTTAACCGTATTACTTACCTTTTTGTTAGTAATTTTTATTAAAGGTGTGTTCAAATAAAGGCATGACTGCATTTTTTGTCAAAAGAAATCTTTCAATAAAACATAACTGATCATATTAGTCTAAAAAATCAATTCTTTCCCTGTAAAATTTTGAGCGACGTAGATATATGAATTCATTTTCGGAAGAATCCGAACTTGAAGAAGTACAGCATTATTTTAAAATATAATAGAGTTGTACATGAACAGCAAAATATACTTACGGGACCATGGAAATGTATTACACGGTCCAAGAATATTATATAACGGTCTCCCACAAGGCTCAAGGCCTTTATTATTTAATGTTTATACTGCAGATCTGCATGGTTTGGTGGATGACCCATGCAATATAATTCAATATGCAGACAATATATGTTTATATACCAGCCACAAATCTTATGAAGATTGTATGTTGAATCTAAGACTTAGCTTTACTAACATTGACAAGTGGGTAAAATAAATAGGTTTAAGTATATCACAAGAAAAATCTTCGATTGTATGTTTCATCAGACGTAGACAAAAAGTCACAGGCAATTGCCAGATAGGTGATTATATTTTCCTCTTAGCAGAAGAGTATAATAATCTAGGCATGATCCTAGATAAAAAACTCTTGTGGTCCAGCCACATAAAGTATGTAAAACAAAAGTGCGAGCGTGGAATTAACCTTCTGCGTTAACAAGAGTCACAAGAACGGCTACAAGGAAATGGGTAGCTCACAAATCTCTGAAATGGTGGATGAATTCATTAGCCAAAATTTACGGCAGACCTAATAGGCAGACAGGAAAACAGTCAAAGCCATAGTAGATCTTCTAACAGGGTACTGTAAGCTGAATAGGCACTTAAAGCTGATGGGATTATCAGATGATGACCTGTTCAGATTCTGTCACCTCGAAAAAGAAACGGCAGAGAAAATTCTATGTCATTGTGACAGTCTGGCAAATCTGTGGTTCTTTGCATTCTTCTTCTTCTAATACCCTCTCCACTAATGAAGGTTGGCTATAACCATTGCAAATTCGTCTCTATCTTCTGCTTTTCTTAAGAGCGTCTGTGTGTTTAACCTGGTCCAGTCGCAAATGTTTTTCAGCCAGGATATTTGTTTTCTACCAGGACCCCTATATCCTTCGACGATTTTACTCTTTTCGATTTTACCCTTCATAATCAGCTGCACCAACTCGTACTTATCGTTCCCTAAATATACTGTCTTTCGCCTTTTAATGGTGGTCAAAAGTTCTCTGTCTCTTCCCATTCTGTGCAAACCCATTTCGTTCGTAATATGATTGGTCCATGGTATCTTCAAAATTCTCATAAAAAGCCACATCTCAAAAGCTTACAGTTTTCTCATTAAGTCGACAGAGTTTTCTAACTAACTATCAATAGAGATTTCTAACTACGTTAATGTCATTTTTGTCGAGTCCTTTACTTTTAAGACATTCAATGAGAATGTTATGTTTAACTTTGTCGAAAGCTTTCTCATAGTCTATAAACGCAACGAAAAGATCTTTTTGTTGGTCTTGACATTTTTTTGCAAGGATTGTGAAACTATACAGAGCTTCCACTGTTCCGAAGCCGTTACGAAAGCCAAACTGTCTATTACTCATATCCGCTTCGCACTTTCTGTATATAATGTTGCATGTATAATCTTTAAAAATGTTTTTAATAAGTGTGACATTAAGCTGATTAATCTATAGTCATTACAGTGTTTTGGGTTCTTGGTTTTTGGTAGCGGAACAAAGGTCAATAGCAGCCATTCTGTAGGTATCTCACCAGATTTGTATATGTTGTTAAAGAGTATAGTTATTGCACTTAAATTGTCTTCGTCTATAAGTTTATTCATTTCGATATGAACTTCATCTAGCCCAGGGGCTCTTCTTTGCATTAGGAGAAGAAAATCCACCGGCAAATAGCTACATGGAAGGTACAGTTTTGAAGCTATTATACTTTAAAAAGGGTCAGACTATAAAATGTTATCTAGGATTAGCCGACCACAATATATCTGAAAAGACTGGAATAGGCCAAAAGGCCACCTCTCTTAATCTATCTATCTATCTAAACTTTCTGCGTTTCGTTTCTAAAAAAATGATGGGATGCAGATCAACATATCTATTTAATGTTTTATAGATCCTACATACGATCCATCCTGGATTATGGTTGTATTCTTTACGGTTCAACATGCAAAACATATCTGTTAACACTTGACAGAATGCAATTTAAATCAATAAAAATTTGTCTAGGAGCTATGATGTCTTTACCAAACCAAGTAGTTCTAGCAGAAGCCCAAGAACCACCTGTACACATACGTAGACAAATGTTGGCCAACAAACGTCTAATAACATACAGATCGTTTAATACAACTATGGTTCACAAATTAGGTATACTTTTGACAGAAACTTTAACGCAATCTTACTGGAGAATAAAAAATTCCCCTCGTCTTGCAGAATCTTTTATTCTTTTATTGATATATTGATATATTACAGCTACCAAAATTTCCTTTCTATAAACAAGACCTTGAAGTTCTGATAGACAAACTAACCATTATAATGCCTGCTTATTCAGACTTCAATTTTAACTAATCTGATGTTTAAATCTATACTAAGCAAATTAGGGGAAGATTTAACAATAATTTATACAGATGGATCAAAATCTGTTGAAAGTGCTGGTTTCGCATTTTTTGTTTTAAACAGCAATTATGTTGAAAAATATTGAAATATACTGAATGTTGTTCTATTGCTATACAGAAAGCATTAACTTTATTTGTCACTAATTATTTTGACAATATGGTAATAGTATTAGATTATAAATAATTTTCAAAACTCCATTATAATTCATATCAAAAAATAATTATATGAATTAAAAATCACAAAAAAAAAGAGTTACTTTATATTCTTGGTTAACGAACACAATGGAGTAATTGGAAACGAATTAGTGGACAGTATGACAAAAAATACATCTCAGATATCCCAAATTACAAACGTTTATTACTTTAAAGATCTTTTTTCTATTATCAAAAGTATTGGCAGGAAAAGATGGATGTCAAAATATAAAGAGGTTCAGAAGACTTCAAGAAACCATTACTTTTCTATTCATCCATGCTTACCAAAAACTATTCCCCATCTTTTTTTTGGCATAGGCATTTGCCATTCTGCCAGTCACAACTTTTTAAGTTCTTCCCAAAAGAAAGAAAATAATTATCACAATGCATATTTGGTTATCAGTAAAGGAACAAACATGGTTACTCGCTTCTCGTCTAGGGACCCATCAAGACATTAAATTAACACATAATGGGTGACTGGGTCACGGATAGTAGGTTTAAAACAAATGAGATAAAACAAAGGTTACTATTTTAACTTGGCTTACAAATTGAGGTTAATTTTCGAAATAAATTCTGTTAAGTAAGTTACCTATATACAATTTTGTTATTTGATGACAAAAGGTAACAAATGTTATAGGGTGGAAGGATTTTTATGTTTGATTAAATTTTGTATTAAGTCGTCAGATTGTTGTATATATTTTGTACATTCAAAGAAAATGTGGTTTAAATCTGTTTTTTTTTGACAAACTTCATCCATCTAAATTGGAATTTACAATTTTAAGTTTTGCCAGATGAGCCGGATAACATGCGTGTCCTGATTTCATTCTGATAATAGATGTAATGTATCTACGTGGAACAGAGTAATTTTTAAACCATAATTTATTCGGGATTGTAGGTTGTATGAGTGCATATTGGGAGTTAGAGTGTTGACTATATTCATCAATGGCTTTTTTAGCTTATGCTCAAGCCCTATGTGAGCTTTAATCTCCTTTATTCCCCATCTTAATTTTAACTATAATAAAATACATCCCTCGTTGATAACCCGGCTAAAACTTAACCATGGCCTCTTTCCAGAGCATCTGTATAGGATTGGAATCTATGAATCTTCCTTCTGTCCGTGTAATAATAAATCTATCGGAGATTTGAACCACTTATTTTTCGATTGTCTTATCATAGGGAACAGACTCGGAGCATATATTTAGGTTTAATCGATCTCAACATTAGCCTACCAGTTAATATCAGCAATCTGTTATCTTATTCTGACAAATCTATATATAATATTCTAATCAAGTTTATAAACGATTCTAAGATAAAAATTTAAATATCCTCATAATAATTTTCTGTGGCAAAAGCTTCTTTGTCTAATGCCACCTCTCTCTTCAAACACACACACATCATTTTAATTTTTTTTTCAAAAGAAAAAAAGTAATACAATGCTTCGTCTTAAAAATATAGTAGAATCTATTAAAATACTTTGTAATTTATAAAATGTGTTTTGTTTTTAGAATTTTATTAGTACGTTTGTATTATATGTCTGAAGATTGACTTTAAAACTTTTAAGCCTAAGGCCAAGGTTTGTTGAGATAAACAAATAAATCAATATCCAATTACTTTAATATTTCCTATTAAATATATACTTTGGCAAGTTAATAATTTTCTTCTTCTATTCTGATTGGAACCGAGGTTAATAATTTTAGTCCATTCCTTTAATATACTTCACTATTAAGTCAAAATAACAGAAGGAATGTGACTGCTATCAAATATCTATAAAACTGATAGAGACACCGACGTGGAGTCTAATCGTTAAACAAAATTATTGGACATATTTGAAGAGAGCATTGAGCCTTAATGGCGATCATAAACACTTTACAAATATTTACATTTTAATTTATTCATGCTGTATTCAAAATTACATAAAAACGTCCATACACTCATTTATTTATTTCAATCGAAGACATAAAATGGTATTAAATAGCGATACACGCTGAGAAATTTTGTAACAATTATACGATTGTGTAATATGCAAAACATTAGCTCGTTTCTACATATGTGTATAATTTTTCAATCGTTCGTGAATAATCTGCAAAATGTAGTCTTTGCGTTGTTGTTACCTATCACGGTCAACCAGTAGCAGAGAAGTTTTCCACACTTTTTACAAAAAAATTAATAAAAATGATGCTGTAATTAGAGGGAGCGGTGCAGTTGGAACTGTAAAAAAATGTTTTTTGTGACATGCGATTTATTTTTCTATGCAGTTCTTTGGTGGTGGTGATTACTGACTATCTATAAATATATAATGCCATATTCATATTTAAATTATACTTATTGTTGCTATTACATGCATTTTTGGGCTGTTAATTGTTATCCATATGCTTCATAGAATCATCGTTTTATCTCATCAAGTTTTTTATTTCTATTTTTTTAACGGTTTATACTGCCTTTTGCTCCACTTTTTCTTAATCTTTCTTCTATGTATTCTATCTACCATTTCTTGCTTTGTCATGTATTCAATTCCGTATGATGTTTGTTTTTAAAACTACTCTTCTATACAACTTTTCGGTTTACATCATAGATTCCCTTATTTTTGTGTCATTTGTTAATTAGTTCTAAGTGGGCAGTATCTTGTTCTATTCTATTCTATCATTTATTTTCTTATTTTGATAGCAAAAGTAACTTTGTTTGTAAATAATATTCATTTTGATTTATAGACTTTTTCATGATTGCTGAATGAAGTGCTTGTTTTGAAAACATTTTATATTTCTGTTTTTACTATTTCATATTTTGCAATTACATTTGATATGTCTATTTTCTTTAATTAACGCATTTTTATCTTGTTGATTCCATCGCTTTTTTTATTGATGGGGTTATATATTGGTTACCCGACCAATAAAAATAAAACTTGGGATAAGGCAAGGAGATACATTGTCACCGAAGTTATTCATAACGGTATTAGAGTATGCCTTTAAGATGGTCAATGGGGACCACAGAGGAGTAACAATAGACGGCGAAATGCTTAACCTTAATAGTCTCCGTTTCGAAGATGACATTGTCCTTATCACAGATAATTTAGGAGAAAATTTACCTTGCATGTTCGAAGGTGCGCCTCAGAATGAACTTGACCTTAACTAAGTTGGTTCAACAAATATGGTCCCCAATAACTATTTAACTATTCAAGACAAAGTGGTAGAGCTGATGGAGAAATATACATATTTGGGTTATGACACAGGAATCAGCATGGATAAGCAAATATGCGAAATCCGAAGACGAATTACTTTAGCGTGTTTTAGCCATTAGAAAACTGCGAGACACACTTAGAGCCAACATACCAACTAGCCTCAAAAGAAAAATATTACCAATCATGACCTATGGGGAGGAAACTATGACTCAAACCAAGACTACGGCTTCGAAATTAAGCGAAGACTGGAATTCAACGGTCTATGCTGGTAATGACGTTACGAGACCGAATAAGAAACGAAGATCTGTTATGAAGGACGAGTATTGCTGATGTTGTGGAATGCATAGGGGAACTGAAATAGAACTGGGCAGGCCATGTAGCGAGAATGCACGGCTCACGATCGACAAGCAAAATTACAAATTGGAGGCCAAGAGCAGACAAGCCTAGTGTAGAGGAAGACCACCTACACGATGAGCTGACAACATCAGGCGTATCACCAAAAATTTGCAACAAAGAGCACACAATCCTAATGATTGAAGGAGTTTAAGAGAGGCCTATGTCCAGTAGTGCACGTGATAAATGAAGGCTGGATGATATTTCATCGTCGCAATTCATTCTTATGTTTTTTTTAGGCTAATATCTTATAAGCTTGTTTTTCAGTTCATATTCTCAAAATTTTCCATTCATCCTCATCGTCTTATACCTAATACATAGATTGTTTTTCTAGGTTTTAATTTAACAGTCTGTCGTAAAGGTTTCTTACTCTTTCTTCTTGTAGCAGCCCCTCAAATTGATTGATCTAAGACACCGCTTCTCCACTATCAGGTCTGTTGCAAATCAATGTTTAGCCAAATATGCAAGGCCCATTGAAATGCGAACCATTTATCGTCGAATTCTCAGTTTTAGTTTTTTTCATTTTGGTCACTTTTACCCCTGAACACCAAAGTAATCGTCTTAAGACTAAACATAGGGTTGTCTTTAGTGATAAATTTCTATTCTGTCAAGGGATGTATGATGGCCGGGCCAAAGGCAGGGGTGAAATTCGAAATCCACAGTTTTTCGTCGAACGGCATATGCACCGCACTGTTGAGGTTATGGTATGGAGTGCCATCTCTTATGATTTAAGGTTGTTTAAGGTTAGAAGAAATTCTGGAACATCTCATACCCTACACATTGACAGAAACATCATAGATTTCTTTGAACAGGCCGGAGTCAATTTTTTGAGCTGGCCTCCGAGATTCTCAGATTTATCCCCAATTGAACACATGTGGGACTTAATGGGTCAAAGACTTCTTAATTGAGAGCATCATTCTCAATCTTGGAAAGTTTAGCAAAACTGTCGCCGATCTTCCTTAGGCGAGGGCACTTGACGGAGATAACAGATTTCAAATAGCAGATATAGCAAATATAAAAATTAAAGTAAGTGTTTTTATCTTGCAATAAAATCATTAAAATAAAATTGCCGCACAATATTGTTGTACACCACAATAATAAACAAACAAATACGTTGTTAAAAAAACTAGATCTATTTTCCGTTTCTAAACATGGTAAAAGACAGATGACGTCCAAGAATGAATGGTTTCCCCTGAAGAGAAGGAACAAAACAACAAGTCAAAAGTTTGCTTGATGATCTGTTTGAAGCAATGGTCTCAAGATATTTGGAAAAGGCTACAAGTCATGATAGAAAATTGAGATGGAGAGTTGTTGAAAGTGTTTTTCGGTTGGATAAGATACAGAAAAGTCAGAAACGAACAAAATGTTTCCGAACAAAACAAAAATTTTGTGATTAAACATTTCCTTGGGTTACGATAATAGAAGATAGAGATAGCTATGAAGGATGTTAAAGTCAAAGAAAAGAAACATAAGACATCCTCGGAAGATTTGTCTTGACAATATGGATGAAGCAATGGTAACAAAGAATTTGGGGAAGATATCATTTAATGATAGAAATACATAGAATATGGGGATGAAGAGCTATTGAAAAGTTTTTTATTTACGTAAAACACAGAAAAAGCTGGATGTTACATATTTAGTTTCTAATTCTAGACAATAACCAAAAAATATAGTAACTGTTAATGACCTAATCTTCGTGACCTCTTCTACTAATTTCCAAAAATACCCATGTAAAACCCAAGAATATACTTCTCCCAATAAAAAACTTTTCAATATAGTTTTTTTACGAAATAATAACAAGAACATAAATATCTAAAATGAATTTTATTGTGAATATTATTATAAGCCGTCTAATATATTCTAATTTTGAAAATTTATTATCGGAATTTTCGAAAATAATAAGAAAACAAAGAGCCAGTCGACTATTGTTAATTGGAGGCCGCACTTCGAAAAGTCCAAATATAATTTCAGACATAATTTTCATAAATGAACAGTTTGTGTCAAAAAAGGTAGAAGAGTGTTGCCGAGTTGCCGACCTCTCGTACTTACGACTGTTCACGTTTGGGTATAATTTTCAAAACAAATTAACATAAATTTTAGGTCAGCATAAACCGTAAAATCCTAGTTGGAACATATGAAAAGCCATTTGTAGGGACGTTGAATGTTATTATGTGATGTAAGGCACTATATTTTACGTTTCTTATTGTAGGCCAGTCTGCAGACGTTAGATTAATTTGACACGAAATGGTTATCTATTTTTGTCATCAGTGAACATTTTAAAATGAAAATCAATGTCACTCTGGAACTGCATTTCATTCTTGATCACTGCCATCTTCTCTTTCTCGTTTCTCCCTCATGAAATCTTTTCTTTTTTATTTGTAACATATGTCCTAACTATCATACTATCTGCATCCTATAATTCCGATATTATTTTGAGTAGCACATCTTCTTATTGTGTCTTCTCACGACGAAGATTAGCAATCATAACTGCAGCTCTGAACAACCATTAACGAACTATGAGATTACTCGTCTTCCTCTCAATCGCTTTTCCTCTATTTTACCCTGCATGATTAGTTTAAGAAGAAGATATCTCTCTTCTTTCATTACATGACCAAGATATTATTTCTCTTTGGATTAATATTTATAACCGATCTATGCATGAGTAGTACGGCCAGAGATATGGGCCTGCAGCTCGGTATTACTCACTTTGGAGATCTCTACAGGACGAATCCGTACGATTAAAAAAAAGGAATCTAGATACTTAAATACTGATTTAAGCCATTCTTTCGAATTCCTGTACATATGACGAATTCTTCACAAAATATCCCTTTTTTGATGCCAAAAGCTATAGTGTATTTTTATGTATGAGAGAGTAATAAAACAATAAATTATGTATGCAAATCCCTAAACTGTTGATACGGGTGACTTAATGAAAAACAGATATTTGTCAACAAGTTTACAGAAGTATATAGGAAAACAATTTTAAATTGAGTATGACCACCAGGTATAAAGGTTGGAGCAGAATAGAATACAATAGTTGTGAGGTTTACTAATCCCTAAATAAGGTTGCCAATGTCGGAGTGATGGAGATTAACAGGTACTAATGAATTTGCAAGAAATGTAAGATGTTTATTTTATTGGTTATATATAACCAATAAAAGTTTAATAAGTACCTACCTATTTGCAAAATAAAGTTTAATTCTTTAGATAAAATAAAACGTTTTATTTTATCTATTTGCAAAATAAAGTTTAATTCTTTGCCTATTTGCAAAATAAAGTTTAATTCTTTAGATAAAATAAAACGTTTTATTTTATCTGAAATGAGTGCATTCCACGAAGTAAGGGTTTCAACAATCAAACATTTAATTCTTTAATTCCAGGAATCTACGACAGTAATTGACTAGATAATTACCTTTTAAACTTATTCCACAGAAAATGTGATAGTGGGTTTTTCCATTTTGTATATAGGAAGGTCCAAGTGGCGTATTCAAAATTCTTAACAGTTCACTAAAAGTAGGTACTTCAGTTGCAAGGTGCAGTTTATTGTGTATACTAGTGTTATGGAAAATTTGGAAGTGCCGTGTAAACGCCGAAAAATTGGTCCTCTAACAGTTAATGAAAAAACATTAATATTTAATTGTTTTAAATCATTTACAGACAAACGTTTATGTGAAAGTGTTGATGAGACCGTTGAGTTAGTTAGCAGTACACTTGGTGTTGGGAAATCTATGATTTACAGAGTTATTAAAGAAGAGAAATGTGGTAGTTTTCAAATGCCACGTAATGCTCCAGGGAAACCAAAATTTCAAATAGAATATCATTTTAAAGAAGGACTTCGACGGAAAGTGCATGAATTCTTTGAATTTCCAACATTGGATAAAGTTCTTGTCTCAGTTCGAGATGATAAGGATTACCCAGAAATGAGTCGAAGTACGTTATGGAAACCTTTAAAAGAAATAGGCTTCCGCTGGAAAAAGAATCCCAGAAAGTCTATTTTATTAGAAAGAAGCGATATTGTCATATGGAGAAGACATTTTCTAAGAACCATAAAGGAAATGAGAAACCAAAAAAGAAAAATATTTTATCTTGATGAAACATGAATCAACGAGGGTCATACACCAAATAAATTTTGGCAGGATGAAACTGTTACAAGTCAAAGGCACGCTTTTGTAAATATCTTATCTACTGGTTTAAACCCACCATCAGGAAAGGGACGCAGGCTGATAATAGTACACATTGGCAGTTCAGACGGTTTTGTTGAAGGTGGTTTATTAACTTTTGAATCAACTCGTACCGGTGACTACCATGAAGACATGAACGCTGATGTCTTTCAAGAATGGTTCGAACAAATGATAGATCTTCTTCCTAAGAACTGTGTAATAGTAATGGATAATGCAAGTTATCACTCCAGACTTATAGAAGGACTGCCCACAACCAAGTGGTTAAAAAAAGACTTGCAGAATAGGCTGAGTTCAAAAAATATTACGTACCATCCCGGATCTATAAGAAAGGAACTTTATTCGTTGTGTGCCCTTCATAAAGAAAAATTTAAAAAATACGAAATTGATGAAATTGCCAAAAATCGTGGAATGACAGTACTTAGATCCCCACCATATCATTGTGAATTAAACCCGATTGTTGAACTGGTATGGGCACAAATAAAGAGTGAAGTTTCAAGAAAAAATACCACTTTTAAAATTCATGATGTTAAACAGTTGTTTTTGGAGGCCGTAAATAATGTAAAACCTAAAAACTGGGAAAAGGCAGTAAATCACACTATTAAAGAAGAGGAAAAAATGTGGAAGCTGGACAATATTACTGATAAAATGATCGAGCCAGTTATTATAAATCTTGGTTCTGAAAGTTCATCTTCTGAATCTGATTTGGATTTGTAACAAGTAGCTGTAAGTTTTATATTAATATTTTTATTCATCTATTTAACATACCTTAGACGGTTTTAAAAACTCTTTTTCTCTTTTGTAATTTTTAAAAATTAAAAAAAATGTGAATTTTTTAAAACCCTTTTTAATGTAGGCCAGTCAGTTCTAATATAGTGTGTGATAAAAGAGGTCACTTTTGTTTACATACACATAACACTTTATAACACTGAAATAATTCATTTATTTTTTACAATTATTCAAAGTAATTTTTCAATTAATCTTGAGCATGCCCATGGAGTGGTCGGAGCTACCAGTTAAAATTATGCTAATTACTCTCTCGTTCACAAAAATAAACTAAAGTGCCTTTTTTGGAAGAATTCAAAAATTGAATTATCGAAATATTAGTGATTTTTGAGTGTAAAAATAACGCGATTTAAAATCACTGTAAAATCTGTTCACAAGCACCTATAAACCTTTTTAAAAAACAAAAATTAAGGTCTTTTTTATATCTTCCAAATAACGCTTTTATTGTTCTCTTTATTCTCAATCTACAGGGTAAGTTTAAACTGTGGAACCGCTTAATTAACTTAAAAACAGCTTGAACGATTTTAATAGATTTTGGTGCGTATGGGTTTTGTGATGCGGTCGATATTATGGTGGTATTTAAATTTTTGTCAGATCTTCAGTTTTTCTGGAAATATAATAAACTTTTTTAATTCAAATGGATCATTCTGTACATTTTGTGTCTTTTGAACCCCACTACCGTGGGGAGCAAACAAGAGCCAACCACACTACCTTGGGGAACAATCATGGGGACGAAAATGATTGCTATAATCTAGAACAACAACCCCCCTTAGCCCAACCAACAACCACCGACAGCGGCTAACTTCCACAAAGATCGGAAACCTTCCTAGAGAACTGAGCGACTCCTTCAATATATCATTTGTTTAATCGATTTTCTTCCATTCTATTTCTCTATTCTTCATTATTTTAGTGCTTGTCTGACTGTCTTCATTTCTCTGCCATCTTAAGTTTTGTAATGTCTTTCATTTTTTGAGAAATTTTATTTTAATTTTAGGATTACTTATTTGCAGTACACCAGCTTTTACATTAAATAGACAGTCAGACTGTTGTTAAAATATGTGTTTGACACCATTATTATTCTGTTAATAAATCTTGCTACATTTTTTCCAAAATATTTTCTCAAAAAGTTTAGCAATGATTTTTCCACAATTTTATTTATCTCCATTTTTAGTTCTCTGATTGATTTGGTTTCCCAACTGGCCTATTAGGGATCTAACTTACGGCACTATTTAACTTTAAAGAGACGGCGCCTCCTCTCTATTTTGGGTATCAAATTAAAAGTTTTGGACCCGCTGGAGGAAAACGCCGAAAAAAATATAAATGTGGACTAAATTACCACATAGTACCAAGTCTCGACCCAGAATGGATTTTAATGAAAGACTTTTGGCAATTCTGGCGTCTTGTCCTGCTTTTAGTCGTTTAGAGATCGGTGTAAGGGTTAAGGTCCTAATTAGACGGTATCCGCCTTTTAAAATAGATAAAAATCTCTAAATGGAACATATCATTGTGAATTAAACCCGATTGTTGAACTGGTATGGGCACAAATAAAGAGTGAAGTTTCAAGAAAAAATACCACTTTTAAAATTCATGATGTTAAACAGTTGTTTTTGGAGGCCGTAAATAATGTAAAACCTAAAAACTGGGAAAAGGCAGTAAATCACACTATTAAAGAAGAGGAAAAAATGTGGAAGCTGGACAATATTACTGATAAAATGATCGAGCCAGTTATTATAAATCTTGGTTCTGAAAGTTCATCTTCTGAATCTGATTTGGATTTGTAACAAGTAGCTGTAAGTTTTATATTAATATTTTTATTCATCTATTTAACATACCTTAGACGGTTTTAAAAACTCTTTTTCTCTTTTGTAATTTTTAAAAATTAAAAAAAATGTGAATTTTTTAAAACCCTTTTTAATGTAGGCCACTCAGTTCTAATATAGTGTGTGATAAAAGAGGTCACTTTTGTTTACATACACATAACACTTTATAACACTGAAATAATTCATTTATTTTTTACAATTATTCAAAGTAATTTTTCAATTAATCT